>NC_056739.1:1655580652-1655778152 GCF_019279795.1 Protopterus annectens | reverse complement strand
ACGGGTGAAACAGTCCCAGGCTTCCACCTTATATTGGGAACCCTGGTACTGGCCATGCAGCAGTCTCAGCTCATGGTCTTTGACAAGGAGACCTGCCATGACTCTGGACTCCTGGATGCACCAGCGCTGCAACCAAAAGTGCACATCCTCTCCCCTTCCTGACATGGTGCCTGCAAGGGGAAGCTACAACCAGTTATGAGATGTATTCCTGCCTGATGGGTTTAAGTAGGGTTGATTTCCTGCACTTTTCCATGACTGGCTGGTTTTGAAAAGGCTAAGCTAGGGCAAACCTGCTTACCTAAGATTGGCATTGTTTAAAGGGGTATACCACTGGGCGCAATGAGTTAGCTGGCCTACACATTGCTTACACCTCCTAAGCTGGCCTGTGCAATGCTTAGCATTCCTTACATTAGACTTTGCATTATATTTTCTTTTTGGCATTGATTTCTTATTCATTACAGCTTATATATCTGCCTGGTACCCATGATTAATGTATGGGGTCCTTGTACTTTATTGGGGACTTCAACACTCTATTACTGTTACACCTCACTTCTGGGCTTACTGTTGTACTCCAGTTCACATATTTATGTTATGTAGTGGGTTATGGAACATATGACTGTATACGGATTCCTTTCACAGGTTCAGTTTGATTTCACTATAGTGAGGACTTGTTTGGTGATACCTTATTCTTCTGTACTGCTGTGATGGCTTGGTGGTTAAATACTGTGACTATAGTGTATAAGGTCCTGGGTGCAAGGCTGTTTATTTTGTTGCTGGACAGAACAAGGGCCATTGGGTACAGAGTGTTCAAGGCACTTTTGAGCAGTTGTAAGTGGGTTTGCATGGGTTTGCACGAGGGTAAGCAATGCTAAACTCCAGTTACATTTGCTTACACAGGGTTAGCTTCCAAATTGCTTAACCTGTGTGCGTATTTCTTACCCCCCATGCAAATGGGCTTAAACTCACTTACTAGTGCTTAAATATGCTTACTACTGCTTACTGGTGCTTAAACTTGCTTACTAGTGCTTTATTTATTATGACACTGACACCTCACATGTGCATTTAATGCAGTACTCCAGTTCACAAATATATGTTATTTAGTGGGTTATGCAAAAAAATATTGGTCATAACAGACTTTGCCATGGAAAATGGAATGTGCTGCTGTGGGATTTGAACAGCGAATGCCTGCTCGTAAGGCAAATGCTCTGCCCTTTACACTATTGCTATGCTGCTCCATTTGCATATATCTTTCTTGTTATCCTTTTCCTTCATTTAAGCTGCATTAACCGTAGCTAAGCGATAGGCACACCCACTCACCTACAGTTAGCTTTCATCGGATTTAAAAAAAAAAAGAGTTTGTTCATTTAATTTTATTAGTATTTACTTGCTGTTGTACACGAGGGGGAATGTTGGTGGGGATATGCGGACATCTATGAGCAGTCTCGCTCATTTCTTAGGCCTTTCTGCTGTTCTTCATTGCAGGGGCATGTATATTTTGAGAGCTCTGCTCTCATTCGCCCCCTGCACTCTTACATGCTCCATGAAAGATTAGGAGCTCAGGCAGTGTCCCTCATTAATATGCATGGTGCGCTGCTGTCTTGCTCTTACATGGCCGCTTCCATGCAGGACTAAGCTAGACTGCATGGAATATTAGAAAATCTGGAGGACAGTCTCTCAATAGCTCAGTTCTTAAGGAACAGAATGATGAACTGCAAAGGACTTCCAGAATCCACATTAACTAATGAAAATTTTGGAATAAAATCAGCAAAAACATAATTACTATTATGACAAAAATGCAAAACAGTAGCAGACTTGGAAGTTGGAGATAAGAATCCAAAAAAAAAAAAAAAATTGAAAGTTTACCCCCTGACGGTGATGTTGGTAAACAGTCAAGGCAAGATCACATGGTGTCCTGGGGAAAATGGAAAGTTATTTGGAAGGAATCAGACATTTGTATGACACAGACATCAATGTTTCAGGAGGAAGGGCAAAAAGAAGTGACTCAAACAGAATTTCTGCAGGAAAATAGAGAAATGTGATAGCCAAGGATTTCTCAGGCAAACTCCTCAGGTTTTATGTCAAGGAAAGCCATAGTACAGCAAGAACTGTCCCAAAGCAAAGCTCAAATACCTAGAAAAGTCAGGCCAGTGATACATTCTAGATGTGCAAAGCCACAGAAGTAATCAAGCATACATACAGACAAGTCTACAGTAAATCATGATACTAAATGTGATAAATGTGCTTTGAAAGTCTTCAGAAAGACTTTTTCATGTAAACAACAGTGTTATGCTCAGCATTGAATTATGGTTCATTTTAACAGATCAAAATATGGCCATACTTGTAACCTCAAAACAATGTTTTCTATACGCACATAAACACACACACGCACACACACACACACACACACACACACATATATATATATATATATATATATATATATATATATATATATATAATATTATGCATCTATACATATATATATATATATATATATATATATATATATATATATATCAAGAGAACTCCCAGGCGAATATCCCACGAAATGTAGAAAAACAAACAAGGCCCCAATGGAAGGAGTGAATGAATGCAATAGCCAAACACAATGTAGTGCCAAACAGCAATATAAATGTTCAAAAATCTGTCTATAGTCACCAATAATCGCCAAATTGTGTCCAAACAAGCAAGGTAATTTCAAGCTATATGTAGCACCAGATGATAATCCAAGTCTCCAAACACCGTAGTCAACAACGACTTCTTAAGAGCAAAATCATTTATTAAACAAATAGAAAGTGAGCGCTTTCACGGGCGAATACACCCGCTTCTTCAGACAAATTAACAAAGACAAGCACAAGTTTAAATATGCTCACTAAGACGCTTACAGCCAATCAGCTTCACATAGCGTAATTTCATACTGAAACACGTTATACTGGCATCGTAAACATAGTTTACATTCTACAACCACGTTTATATCTTAAAACTTTATAAATAAATCCTAAACTAAACTGTTTTAAAATTGTTATAAATTACTATAAAACCCATAAAAATAACTTTAAGAGACCATTGATTGATCCGACGTTATTTTCCGTGAACAAATTCAAAAAACTGAACTAGAATACTTGACAACGTCTAGCCTTATCATATTGCATCTTTTTAAAACTCTCTTATAATAAAGTGGTGAAAGCTATTACTTACAATTTCATCAACACTGCTTGTCTAAAATAATTCCTATATTGTATTTAAGTGCATATGGCACACAGAATGTTAAAACGATCTCGCCAATGTTTACATATCATCCTTGAATGGCGTAAGGAACGTGGAGAACGTCATTACTAACTCCCAATGATCAAACAAGACCATTTACGAGCGCATGATTGCATATTATTATGATTTAAATAACAGTGCGCTTCATAGCATAAGACAGTATAGTATTATAACTAAAAAGTTATCATTAATAGAAGTGTTCTTGGTACTTGCTAGTTTATAGATCAAATAGAAGCCTCGTAACCGGCTTCCAGTGCGCATGAGCAATGTCTTTGCGAACAAATGGTTATGCAAGTGATGGTATAGGGGTAGAAAGTACACATAAAGAAGCTGTTTGTGATGTTTGTGATGTATAAAACATCACATTGTAATAATCAAACATGACTAAATACTTGCTAATAAGTATATAATGACCAGAAAAGGCTCCATGGTGCAAATTCTACAAATATATAGAGTAAATAACTATAAGTATGAATATCCATGAAAATGGATAAACAGAATATTGTGAATGAAATACATGATGTGTCATGAGCTCATGACATATCTGTAATGCATGGGTGCATGTGTTCTAAAATGATACATTGCCTGCACAGAAATTGTTGGCTACATAGCGAAAAGAAAGACATGAATAACCAAGGGCTCGTGAATCTCTGTAAAGGTATATATATATGTGTGTGTGTGTGTATATATATATATACATATGAGCTCATGACATATTTGTAATGCATGAGTGCATGTGTTCTAAAATGATACATTGCCTGCACAGAAATTGTTGGCTGCATAGCAAAGAGAAAGACATGAATAACCAAGGGCACGTGAATCTCTGTAAAGGTATAATCAACATGCATTACTGTGTGGTGCAGATACGAAGATTAAGTCAGAATGATGTCATATATTCATGCTGGGATGCCATGTGCAAAGCCTTCAACAAATGGAAAGGATAATGGTCTAGGGTGTCTAAACAGGTCTTCTTTTGTGGTGTACTAGACATAATTATGTATCTAAAGTGCCTTCTGTAAAACATACGGCAAAAATGAAGAACCTATGGTGTTTAAAGAGGTCTCCTTTTTAGATGTGGTTTAATAGATATTGTATCATTGAGACCCCTTCCCCTGTGTGCACCCAGTCTCAAAATCCAAAGAAGTTCAACTTCTTCCGTATAAGTGACAATATCTCCTAGCCTATTTGAAGGTGTCACTACTTGCAGGACCTGAAATAAAAAACTATGCTCGTGTCCTTCTTCCAGCATGTGCTTGGCCAATGCACTACTTCTGTCCTCTCTACTCACACAGTAAAAATGGTCCCTGATTCGTTCTCGCAGAGAACGGTTAGATTTCCCCACATAGTATTTAAAACAAACTGCACAGTGGGCAACATATATCACATTGCGACTCAGGCAGTTGGCATTCACTCTAATCTCCCAGAGCCTTCCACTGTCCGGGTGCTTGAAGTAATGTGACTCATCAATATGACCGCATTGTGTGCATTTACCACACTTAGCTGTCCTGCCATAGTCCACAGATACCACAGAGGAGTGTGATCGATGGCAGAGGAGTTGTTTCAGGCTTGTCATGTTACTATACGTGTACGTTGGACAGGGACCAACCATCTCTTTAATTCGAGAGTCACAAGTCAATACATTCCAGTTCTGGGATATTGCATTCTGTAAGATATCCGTGTTGGTGCTATATGGTATTATAAAACGTTCAAACCCAGAGGTCGGAGCTTTCCTTCTCATCTCATGGGTGGAGTCAGAGAAGAAGGGTTGTGCTCTGTGATTTCTCAAATCATCCATTTCAGAATATACCTCCTGGATCTCATTATGTTTGTATCCACGTCCTACCAGTCCCTTTTGTAGTCTCAATAGTTCCTCATGATAAAGTGCATCAGTACTCGATAGTCTTGAAAGCCGCATAGCCTGCCCCTTTATAACATTTTTAAAGATTTTGGGATTATGCATACTTTGTCGATGTACAAATGATGCTTGATAACATGCTTTCCTATGGACACTCGTTCCTATCAGTCCATTCTCCTTAAATACCTTTACATCAAGAAAATCAACTGTATATATTGAATGGTTCATCGTGAATTTGATGAAGTTAGTTGCAGTGTCCAATTTCTGTTTGAAATCCATCAGTTCTTCTGTTGAGCCATCCCAGAGCAGAAACAAATCATCTACAAAACGCTTAAAGAACAGGATATGTTCATTGCCTATGAGGTATTTCAATTCAAATTCTGCCATAACAAGATTGGCGTAGCTATTTGCACAACTGGTGCCCATAGCTACGCCAGTCTTCTGTCTGTAGCATGTGTCATTGTGCAAGAAGACGTTATTCTCAAGTACCAATTCAACAAGAAAGCATAAAAGGTCTATTCTTTCTGTAGTTAGTACCCCTCCTCTCTGAAGAAAAGATTTCAATAGAGTCAGGCCTTGATCATTGGGTATACAAGTAAAAAGTGAGATGACATCTAAGGTCACAAAAATGATGTTATCTGTTATTACTGTGTGACCCATTTTCCCATATAGACATCTCAGAAAGTCTTCGGTGTCACGCAATACCCATTCATGTTTTGATAGGTGTTCCTTAAGTTGAGTATCCAGGTAGATCGAGACCGGCTCTGTGAGCCATCCGGCTCCGGACACTATGGGTCTAAATTCTGGTAACAGAGGATTTTTGTGAATTTTCGGTAGACCACTGATGGTAGGTATTAGTGGTAACTCTACATTGAAATAGCCAAATTCCTGCTCTGTAATCAATCCCATTTGTTTACATTCTTGTAATGCATTGCTTACCCGAGTCTGTATATCATACAGCTGTTCTATAGATATAACTTCATACGAATCATTGGTTAAAAGTTGAGTCATTTTATCTGTGTAGTATACTGTGTCCAACACCACAACGGGACCTCCTTTGTCTGCTGGTCTTATGATTATATCTTGATTGTGACGTAGTTTAACAACTGCTTCATTTTCGTCTTTAGTTAGATTCTTCATCCTTTTGTTGTCAGAATACTCCATTGTTTGATATAATTGTGTTTCTACTGCTTTAATAAAAACTTCAAGATTTGAATGCAGGTGTGGTGTATAGGTACTTTTTCTCTTGAAAGTTCTACATCGTCGTGTGTCCAGTTGCGGTTCCTCTTGTTTGTATAACAACTTAAGATTCACATTACGGGCAAACATCCTCACAGATAGGAGTGCTTGGCTAATGTCCATATTTGTTGTAGGTATAAAGGAGAGGCCCTTCTCCAAGACTGTCATCTCTGAATCAGACAATTTATACTTTGAGATGTTGTGTACTAAAGTTGGACAATTCAATGCTTTGTTGGTTCCCACTGTATTCAATACAGCATCTATACGCTGGGGTTCCAGTATCTCTGGAGAGTTCTTTGTTGTTGATGTAAGGGTGGAGGATCTTTTCTCTTTGCTCCACGGCTGTTGTCTAGCTCTATTGATCGTTTCCTGTTTGTTCTTATCGGAAAAGGGAGATCGATTGCTTGCTCATTATCCAATTGTATCCTCCTGCGAACTGTTGCTGAAAGTGTGGTGTTTGGATTCACTTCTGGTTTACTTCTATTATTAGTTGTTACTGGATGTGGTGCAGTCTCATCACATGGTGTAGTGTACACTGAGTCTACATGTTCTGGAGATGTGATGACACTAGTGATTGATGGTGCTCCATTCATATCACTATTATCCTGTATGTCCGGACCAGTATACTGTATCCCTTGCATCCCTTGCATCAGATCTTTTGTATATGTTGGACCTCTGTTCGTCATATCCTTCCTTGAGGTTTGTACATTCCTCACTTCATTGGCATATCTCTGTCTCACGACTGGTCTATTGGAATCATGATTTCCTCTGCCGGGTTCTTCATTCTGTTGGCCATTCTCCGATATCCTCGGCCATACAAAGACATTGTTATGTGCAAAATCATGTGTATCTCTGGCCAATTTCTTGCGTTTATTATTAAGTAGATTTTTCTCATATCTACTGATTCTGTCCATAACTTCTTGCAAATACACATCAGTCTCTTCTATTCCACATTGCTCTATAAGTTTATTCTGTGTATCCAAGATGGTGTCTATACCATCACTTGCATAACCATTTGTTCGCAAAGACATTGCTCATGCGCACTGGAAGCCGGTTACGAGGCTTCTATTTGATCTATAAACTAGCAAGTACCAAGAACACTTCTATTAATGATAACTTTTTAGTTATAATACTATACTGTCTTATGCTATGAAGCGCACTG
Source organism: Protopterus annectens (assembly GCF_019279795.1). Classification (NCBI taxonomy): domain Eukaryota; kingdom Metazoa; phylum Chordata; order Ceratodontiformes; family Protopteridae; genus Protopterus; species Protopterus annectens. The sequence continues at coordinate 1,655,770,629 of NC_056739.1, read as the reverse complement.
TTATTTAAATCATAATAATATGCAATCATGCGCTCGTAAATGGTCTTGTTTGATCATTGGGAGTTAGTAATGACGTTCTCCACGTTCCTTACGCCATTCAAGGATGATATGTAAACATTGGCGAGATCGTTTTAACATTCTGTGTGCCATATGCACTTAAATACAATATAGGAACTATTTTAGACAAGCAGTGTTGATGAAATTGTAAGTAATAGCTTTCACCACTTTATTATAAGAGAGTTTTAAAAAGATGCAATATGATAAGGCTAGACATTGTCAAGTATTCTAGTTCAGTTTTTTGAATTTGTTCACGGAAAATAACGTCAGATCAATCAATGGTCTCTTAAAGTTATTTTTATGGGTTTTATAGTAATTTATAACAATTTTAAAACAGTTTAGTTTAGGATTTATTTATAAAGTTTTAAGATATAAACGTGGTTGTAGAATGTAAACTATGTTTACGATGCCAGTATAACGTGTTTCAGTATGAAATTACGCTATGTGAAGCTGATTGGCTGTAAGCGTCTTAGTGAGCATATTTAAACTTGTGCTTGTCTTTGTTAATTTGTCTGAAGAAGCGGGTGTATTCGCCCGTGAAAGCGCTCACTTTCTATTTGTTTAATAAATGATTTTGCTCTTAAGAAGTCGTTGTTGACTACGGTGTTTGGAGACTTGGATTATCATCTGGTGCTACATATAGCTTGAAATTACCTTGCTTGTTTGGACACAATTTGGCGATTATTGGTGACTATAGACAGATTTTTGAACATTTATATTGCTGTTTGGCACTACATTGTGTTTGGCTATTGCATTCATTCACTCCTTCCATTGGGGCCTTGTTTGTTTTTCTATATATATATATATATATATATATATATATATATATATATGCATTATAAATTAAAGGGTTATGGGGAATATAGCTTTAATGCTAATAAGCTACTTACAAGATGTTGCATGTCATGTGATACACTTTCTTTTAGGGAGTTCACATTTGTTCAAAGTATCATGGAAATTTGTCATACATCCTTAGTGTCTGTTGTATTTCTTTATTCCCCTGAAACATCCAGAGGCAAAACAACAACCCTTCCTCTCTTCTCCTACCAGTGGTTATTTGTCTGTCAGTTTCCTCTATTACTGCTCAGTGTGTCAACAAATTGACTAAACATTATGTAGCATGAATCCTTACCATAGCCCTACTCAGCTGGGCATCAATCAAAGGCTTCAGAGCTCATTCTTGATTCATGAACTCAAGCAAGTAGTGATACTGGTCTCAAGTCTGGCCTAGCCATCTGGTCATTCATCAGTCTTCATCCTCTCTTACCACATGCATATTGACACTTGACCTCAACAAGTACCCTTTGTTATCTCAAGTTCACACTGATTGGCATCTGTTAGCTCAATGCAAGACAGTGATCAGTTCTAAATTTCTCAGTAGCCTACTAATTTTCATTTAACTAACATAGTCTGTAGTCTCACAATGTACCATTCACAAGGTAGAGAGCAAATGCATTCCTGTGGCTACAGACTGTTATGCAGTTTCCTCTGGTAATAAAAGGTGCATTTAGTGGTTTTATTGTTTATGAGTTTCATATCTCTGGAGTAGTTGGATGAGGCAGTATGCCATAACAGCTAGGTCCTACAATGCTACCCCAAGTCAGATCCCCCCTTCCTCAGGTAGCTTGTTTTAACCTTCTCTGCCAGGCTGTTAGCAGCTTCCACAGTCCAACTGGCAGTTTGATTCTTTACATAATTTATTTTATAATGAGACAGACTACATAGGTTGTAAAATAGGACTTTTTATTAGTGCTTTAAAACTAAAACCACAAAAATAGCCGGCATGGTAGAGAAACCTGCATTCAATACAGACCAGTTTAGGTCTCAATGACCTTTATCAATGTAAAAAATTTTTATATTAGCAGACCAACTGCTAATATAGTAACACCATATTTTAAATTAACCAATCAAAACCAGAACATACTAGTCACTTAGCCCAAATTTAAAGGTATATACAATACACACGTAAACATCAAAAATAAGAAACATATACATAAAAAATATATATTAAATATGTATACATACAAAACATAAATATCCCTTGACAACACTAGAAAAATTATTATTAATATATCAAAAAATATATATATAAAAACAAAAAAAAAAAAAAAAATATATATATATATATATATATATATATATATATATATACATATGTATATATATTTATCTATATATATATATATATATATATATAGATATATAGATATATATATATATATATATATATATATATATATATATGTATGCATATAAAAAATATATACATATAAATAAATCTAGATGCATGTTTACAAATGGTCATTTAGGCCTGGGGGAAAAGACCACCCAGATTTACAATCCAAGATCTTTCTTTTTTATTAAGAATGCCATGCCATTTATTTTTGGAAAGTTTGGACCCAGCAATTCTGTCAATAATTGTAAAGAAAAATCTAGCTGTTTTGTGAACTAGAACATGCTTGTACAATGTGTTGATGATAATCTTGTTACGTATATTACTCAAATGCTCAGAAATTCTATGTTTAAAAGGCCTGGATGTTTGGCTAATATAAAAAGCCAAACATTGACATTCAGCATGGTAAATCACCCAACAACTATTACAATTAGATAATGTATGAATTTCAAAAACTTTGGATGTATTCTTACTTGAAAATTCTTTGGTTTTAAGTACATATCTACAGAAGGTACAATGTCACAGTGATAACATCCCTATGACCTGGCACCCCCAATGGTCCTTTGTATTTTATCATACACTTGGATGGATGCATGTCTTTTGAAATGACTAAAATGTCCGCCTAAAGTAATGCCCTTTCTATAAGAGAGCCTGCATCTGTCCTCTAATATAGTCGTCAAATGTTCTTCAGCAAGTAATATATCCCAATACTTATTTATGACCCCAATCAAAGATTTACTATTCTTACCGAATGTGGTAATGAATCTAATCTTGGAATTGCATCCAGACTTAGACCCACCATAGGTCAATAATTGCAGTCTGGGCATCCTTTCCACAAGATGTTTAATCTAAGATAAATGACTCTCTGAATATCCATGTTCCATAAATCTATTGGTGAGGTCTGTATTACATGAGTCAAGATCAGATGTTCTAGAACAGATTCTCTTATTTCTCCTAAATTAAGATTTAGGGATATTTCGCGTAATATGACCTGGATGACAGCTGGAGGCATGTAATAATGAATTTGAACAAAGAAGCTTTATATACACTGTGCTGGCCAAAGTACCATCTGATTGCTTAGTGACTAATACATCCAAAAAGGATGTAGATGTCTTATTGGCCTGCACAGTGAATGGAATTCCCCACTTTTTTTTCATTTAGATAACCAACAAATTTGTTCAAATAAGCCATATCAGATTTTCAAACCAACCAGCAGTCATCCAGATACCTACGCCAAATATCCATCTCATCCATGTATATGTCATGACTCCTGTCATAGATAACTTGATGTTCCAAAAATCCCATAAAAAGATCCGCATATATGGGGGCAAAAGTTGCTCCCATAGTGGTTCCCCTATTCTGTAAATAATATTGACCATTGAAGAGGAAAACATTTTTTGTTAAAACATGTTCCATCAATCCTAACAAAAAAACATTGAAAGCAACACTATACAAATTAAGTTCTGAAAGCCAGAATTCCAACGCCATAAGTTTGGCCCAGTGTGGGATACTGGTGTAAAGCAATGTCACATCCAAGGCGCACAAGAGCCAGCCATCCTCCAATTGGGAATTGTCTATGAGGTTAAGAAATTCCGTTGTGTCTTTTATTCTGGCCCTTACACCCTTTAAAAAGGGTTTCAAATATCTGGTAAGGTACAGAGAAATGGGTTCAGTAAGTGACCCACGATCTGACACAATGGGTCTTCCTGGAGGATTGTCAAGGCTCTTGTGCACCTTGGGAAGAAGGTAAAGGTAGGGTAATGAAGGTTCGGTAACTTTAAGGTGGTAGAGGGTTTGTTCATCAATGATACATTCATTATAGGCATGTTCCAAAAACTCATCAATCTCAGCCTTAAATTTAGAGCTAGGGTCAATAAATAAAGGAGTATAAAACCTAGCATCATTGAGTTGTCCGGTACCCTCCTTCTCATAATCCGACCAATTCATCACCACTATAGACCCTCCCTTATCTGCTTGAACTATCACCAAATCCTTCCTGTTTTTAAGTTTTAACAAGGCCTCTTCTTCACACTTATCAAGATTATCTGGCAACAGACCATACCCATTATTGTTTGCAAAATGAAGCTCACGAAGTACACATCTTTGAAAAGTGTCAACATATTTATTCATTGGTGGAACAAATTTAGAAGCATGAAATTTAAAACAACCCTCATTTGGTAAATGCTGATCTTCCTGGTCCCCAAAGAAAATCTTTAAATTCAAAAGTCGACAGAAATACTGTACATCTTGTACAAAATTATATTCAGACAAATAAAAAGTAGGAATATAGTTTAAACCTTTATTGAGAACTTTGTAATCATCCTTTGACAGATTTATTGAAGATATATTTATCACATTGTTGGTTTCATTTTCAGTTCGAACAATTGCAGCATTGTCTCTAAACTGACCCCTACATTTGTGTTTCCTACCCCCACATTTCCTATTGCCCCTAAAGGGGTTTTCTGAACATGGTGATCCATCTGTTCTACGATAGTGAAGGGCCAACTGGTCAGGGCGGCCAGAATGGTATCAAGGGAGAGTGACTTCCAGGAAGAGTGCCGTTTAATTTCGAACCTTTTCTTGTGTAGAGAATACCCGGAGAACCTTATCGTAGAACTGTGTATTGAAGTACGTACTAAGAGGGAAAATGGATACTTTCAACCTATTCTGGGTTATCCCAAGTCAGAGACTTCCATTCATACTTGGGTCAATCATACTAGCGGCACTTATCACTGTAGTTTTATCACCTCCTTCAACATGGATGCCAGAGAGATAGTGTCAATCATTAAGAAGAATTGGTGCTTGTTGCCGGCTGATATCACAGGGATTTCCAAGTTAGGGTCCGACCCTTAAGTGACTTTTAGGAGAGATCCTAACATTAAAAATATATTGGAAATGAAAACCAAGAGTATACCTTCTAGATCTGGGATGTATAAATGCAATATGTGCAAATATTGCAGATTTGTCAAAGCAGACACATTTTTCATGATCAGGGATAACAAGTTCCTGATTAAGGGGAGATATAATTGTGCAAGCAACCAAGTGGTTTATCTGGCTAAATGTTCATCTTGTCCTGTATTTTATATAGGCAAGATGGACAGGAAGCTACACAAACGCATGTATGAACATTTGTATGCCATGAAGAAAGAGAAGATGTAAAATGCCTTGGCGAAGCACAGTAAGGAAAACCCTGAACATGAGTTTACCTTTATGGTGATAGACCAATTAAGTTCAGAAAACAGGGGGGGTCCTGAATCCTTGTAATTGGAGTTCAAGGAACTGATGCCGCAGCTAAAATTGGAAGCTTACCACTTTCCTGGCCTTAACAGCATGTTATCTATAAATAGTGTTCTTAAATTGAGAAGTTTGGAGAGGTAGGGTTTACCTCGTCCGTGGGGTATGGAGTATTAGTATCCATATCTTTGCCAGGTAATTTGGTTTGGGTTCCGGTAGTTCACACTAAATAAGTTGAAATTTAATTTAAATGAAGGCGTGGTTTTAATGTGTTTTAATGTTCCTGGCATGATTTTTATGGTTATTCTATTTAATTGTTTTCATTCATTATTGATACTAATGGTGTTTTTGGTAGCTGTTACATATATATAGATTTATATATTTTTTTTGTTGGTCGGCTTTAACAGATAGATTTTGAATGTAATAATGTTTAGTAGGTTTTAGGTGTAATTTAATTTAATTTAAATAATTTAAATTCAAATAAAATGTTGTTATTTAAGTTAAGTTTTTTAGAGTGAAGTGCTTTTAAACAGTTGCTAGTTGGGGGGGCGTGTTGATCACATGTTCTGATTTTTAACATATTAAAGTATGCTATTGTAGAGGTGCGAGATTTAAAGTTCTGAGGAAGTTGGTGCAGAGCGCCGACGAAAAGCTACACAGAGTTGTTTGGCTTAATAAACATTTTTCGTTCATTGGCGTTCAGCGTTGTTTTTCATTCAAAATATTGGCTTGGACTATTTGACTGGATTTTTCTACTGGAATCATGGTGTGAGCATTGGCAAGCTTTTTTTGTAGTTTGTCTTGCTTGTTTTGGGGTGGTATAGTCATTTCATTTTCAGCAATGTCAAGCTCAACACCGGAAACCAGGGTGACTACCGAATCGGGAGAGTTAACTATGCTCATCAACCTTTTAACTCAAAAGGTTGACGCGTTGTCCCAACAGGTGGATGACTTGTCTGGATCATCACAGATGTTATCTAGAACTATTTTCCATCAACACAACCTCTTTTAGTTGAGTTGGCCGGGTCACAGGAACTTTTACCTGTTAATGGAGAAACCGGAGAACTGGCTGCTGATACTAACACATATTTATTGCAACGGGGACAAGAGCTGGAAGGGGAAGGAGCTATCAGGGGACCTATTGATGTTAGTCTAAGCATCCGTAGGGATGTCAGGTCCTCAGTTGCTCCAATTTCAGTTGAGATGGGGCATGGATGTGCATAACTCAATTTGAATCAATGGCTTCGTTGGCCATTCTGGCTTAATTCCTGCAATGACTTTCCCAGCTCACATTCTAACCAAAATGAAGGCAATGATCTTCCTTTTAAACTTAATATGTTTGATCAAAAATTGATTAAACTAAGGAAATTGCAATTAGAGGTTTCTTATTTTGGTGAATGCCGGCGCTAGAAGATAGTACCAAAGGGGCTTCATTCCTGGCAGTACTCGACAGGGTTAGAAGAAGGTTCTAAGTTTCATAAGGACCTTCTCTCCCTGTTTGATAGACATGGGTCTGAACTCCTAAATTTAATTAGTACCCATTACCAAGAAGCAATTAACAACGTGACAAGAGAAATATCTACCTTGGACGAGGTGATCAAGACAGATATTAACTTCCCAAGATATAGATATGACTATGAGCAGATTTATACCAGCATTGATCAACATATATCCAAAATTACTTCGACCAAGATTAAGAAACTCCAAAGAGATATTAAGGCATACAAGGATGGGGTGGCTTATTCAAAGCCTCCTAAATCACAATGTAATTTTAAGGGGCATCTTGGTCGAGCATCTGGACCCTTGAACGAGTCCTTTGAATTTAGGCCACAAATTCAACATCAGGATCAGGAAGTCGGAGTCCCTGCTAGGGGTATAGCTCATGAAAACTTGAATAAGAGGAGAGACCGTTCAGTTTCCCAAGCTAATCAAGCCAATCAAACACCTGAAACTGAAGGGGCAAATTTTCAGGACCAAGCCTCATTTCCACGACAGTCATCGAACTGGAGGACCAGAAACAGGTACAAGACCAGGAGAAATTAATTGGGAATGTTAATGAATGTCCATCTCCAGAGCACCCCTCATATGATGTAATATTCAATACGGGGATGGATTATAACATTTTCAATTATTCCAATTTTGTTTTTCCACAGTTATTGGTCAATTTCCTGGCCAAAGGTCTTTCTTTTGTTCCATCTAGGAGGGCCTGTGTGGCAAGATCTATTCTGGACTTGAAGCTTTTTGTGAGGAAGCTAAGTTTATCTCTTTTGTTGGGGGACCAGTCAAATTCAATAAAACCTTTTCATATACCTAGTATGTATAATCCCCCTTTGCATCCTTCCTTGGGAGTTTTTGAACAAATGTGTGATCTGGATATCCATTTTTTATTAAAGTCGAAGCGTCCAGCTCATTTTAACATTACCAAGGAGGAAAGGATCTTGTTAGACGTTTTATGTTCTTCTTCAGTTAGACTCATGCAGCCAGATAAGGGGGGTGGTTTGGTTGCTACGGATATAGAAGATTATAACAACAGGATATCAGCTATTTTAGCTTCTGAAACATATCGAGAAGTATCTAGAAATGAGCTAAATGTCAATATGGCTTGAGTCCGTTCATTACTATGAGGACATGTTCATTAGTGGGGTTATTGACTTGGAAGTGTTTAATTTCATTTCCTCCCATGCACCAAGAATACCAGTGCTGTTTGGTAATCCAAAGATTCACAAGAATATTCAGGACTCCCCATGCGCCAATTGGTCAGCGCCAAAGGTAGTATAACTTATGCAGCGGCCAACATTGTGGATTTTATCCTCAAGAAATATGTAGTTTGTGAACAACATATTTCCAGAGATTCATGGTCATTCTTGGAGAAGGTTGATTCAACCCCCTATAGTGCAGATAGTCACTTCTTAACCATCGATGTTATAGATTTGTATTCATCTATCCCTCATGATGTGGCAGTTGAATGGATCCAATTGGTCATGACCTCTAAACAAGCACCTCCACAAGAGATTTTGATGGTCAGAAAGCTTTTGGATATCATTTTAACTTGTAACTTTTTTTCATTCAATAACCAGTGGTTTCACCAATTGATAGGAGTACCAATGGGGTCGCTTTCTGGGGCCAGTGTGGCTAATCTGGTGATGGCCCATTGGGAGAAAGAATTTGTTTTCCCTAACACCATTATTCAAGAAAAAGCTATATTATACACTCTCTTTTTGGACAATATTTTCATCATTCTTAAGGGCGATCAAGCTGTGGCAAAACTTTTGGTTGAAAGTTTCAACAGGTCAACTGAATTTCTTAAATTCACTTCATTAAAATTTGCAACAGAAAGGATAGCCTATTTGGATGTGTAATTATTTAAGGATAGATCTCAGAGCTGCTTTTTAGGCAGAATTTATTAGAAGCCTACTTTCTCCAACTCTTATTTACATTTTAATAGTGACCATCCTGCCCATCAGAAGAGATCGATAGTGAAGGGCCAACTGGTCAGGGTGGCCAGAATGGTATCAAGGGAGAGTGACTTCCAGGAAGAGTGCCATTTCATTTCAATCCTTTACTTGTGTACAGGATACCAGAGGAACCTTATCATAGAACTGTGTATTGAAGTTCGCACTAAGAGGGAAAATGGTTACTTTCAACCTATTCTGAGTTATCCCAAGTCAGAGACTTCCATTCATACTTGGGTCAGTCAAACTAGTGGCACTTATCACTGTAGTTTTATCACCTCCTTCAACATGGATGCCAGAGAGATAGTGTCAGTCATTAAGAAGAATTGGTGCTTGTTGCCAGCTGATATCACAGGGATTTCCAGTTTAGGGTCCGACCCTAAAGTGACTTTTAGTAGAGGTCCTAACATTAAAAATATCTTGGAAATGAAAGCCAAGAGTATACCTTCTAGATCTGGGATGTATAAATGCAACATGTGCAAATATTGCAGATTTGTCAAAGCAGACACATTTTTCATGATCAGGGATAACAAGTTCCTGATTAAGGGGAGATATAATTGTGCAAGCAACCAAGTGGTTTATCTGGCTAAATGTTCATCTTGTCCTGTATTTTATATAGGCAAGACAGACAGGAAGCTGCACGAATGCATGTATGAACATTTGTACGCCATGAAGAAAGAGAAGATGGAAAACGCCTTGGTGAAGCACAGTAAGGAAAACCCTGAACATGAGTTTACCTTTATAGTGATAGACCAATTAAGTTCGGAAAATGGGGGGGGGTCCTGAATCCTTGAAATTGGAGTTCAAGGAACTGATGTGGCAGCTAAAATTGGAAGCTTACCACTTTCCTGGCCTTAACAGCATGTTATCTATAAATAGTGTTCTTAAATTGAGAAGTTTGGAGAGGTAGGGTTTACCTCGTCTGTGGGGTATGGGGTATTGGTATCCATATCTTTGCCAGGTAATTTGGTTTGGGTTCCGGTAGTTCACACTAAATAAGTTGAAATTTCATTTAAATGAAGGCGTGTTTTTAATGTTCTGGCATGATTTTTATGGATGTTCTATTTAATTGTTTTCATTCATTATTGATACTAATGGTTAGAATAGCTGGGTAATTACAGCAGCACTAGTAAGGGAGACTGCTAGAAAGGTGCTTGGTGTGACATCTGGACAGAGGAAGGAGGACAAGGAGACCTGGTGGTGGAATGAGGAAGTACAGGCGAGTATACAGAGGAAGAGGCTGGCAAAGAAGTGGGATTGTGAAAGAGATGAAGAAAGTAGACATGAGTATAAGGAGATGAGGCGCATGGCAAAGAGAGAGGTGGCGAAAGCAAAGGATAAGGCATATGAAGAGTTGTATGAGAGCTTGGACAATAAAGAGGGAGAAAAGGACCTGTACCGATTGGCTAGACAGAGGGACAGATGTGCAGCAAGTAAGGGTGATAAAGGATAGTGAGGGAAAGGTATTCACAAGAGAGGAGAGTGTGTTGAGTAGATGGAAAGAGTATTTTGAGAGGCTGATGAATGAAGAGAATGAGAGAGAGAGAAGGTTTTATGATGTGGGGATAGTGAATCAGGAAGTGAAACAGATTAGCAAGGAGGAAGTAAGGTCAGCTATAAAGAGGATTAAGAATGGAAAGGCTGTTGGCCCAGATGACATCCCAGTGGAAGCATGGTGGTGCTTAGGTGAAATGGCAGTGGAATGTTTAACCAGATTGTTTAATGAAATTTTGGAAAGTCAGAGGATGCCTGAGGAGTGGAGAAAAAAGTGTTTTGGTACCTATCTTTAAGAATAAGGGTGATGTGCAGAGCTGCAGTAACTACAGAGGGATAAAACTGATCCGTCACAGCTTGAAGTTATGGGAAAGAGTAGTAGAAGCTAGATTAAGAAGGGAGGTGATGATTAGTGATCAGCAGTATGGTTTCATGCCAGGATAGAGCACTACAGATGCAATGTTTGCTCTGAGAGTGTTATTGGAGAAATACAGAGAAGGCCAGAAGGAGTTGCATTGTGTCTTTGTATACTTGGAGAAAGCATATGACAGGGTGCCTAGAGAAGAGTTGTGGTATTGCATGAGGAAGTCGGGAGTGGCAGAGAAGTATGTAAGAGTGGTATATGATATGTACAAGGGTAGTGTGACAGTGCTGAGGACTGCAGTAGGAGTGACAGATCCGTTTAAGGTGGAGGTGGGATTACATCAAGGATCAGCTCTGAGTCCTTTCTTATTTGCAGTGGTGATGGACAGGTTGACACATGAGAACAGACAGGAGGCCTCGTGGACTATGATGTTTGCAGATGACATTGTGATCTGTAGTGAGAGTAGGAATCAGGTTGAGGAGACTCTGGAGAGGTGGAGATATGCTATAGAGAGCAGAGGAATGAAGGTCAGCAGGGCTAAGACAGAATATATGTGTGTAAATGAGAGGGAGAGTAGAGGAATGGTGAGGATGCAGGGAGTAGAGTTGGTAAAGGTGGACAAGTTTAAGTACTTGGGATCAACAGTTCAGAGTAATGGTGAATGTGGAAGAGAGGTGAAGAAGAGAGCACAGGCAGGGTGGAATGGGTGGAGAAGAGTGTCAGGAGTGATTTGTGATAGATGGGTACCAGTAAGAGTGAAAGGGAAGGTCTACAAGATGGTAGTGAGACCAGCTATGTTATATGGGTTGGAGACAGTGACACTGACAAAAAGGCAGGAGTCAGAGCTGGATGTGGCAGAGTTAAAGATGTTAAGATTTGCACTTGGTGTGACTAGGATGGATAGGATTAGGAATCAGCATATTAGAGGGTCAGCTCATGTTGGACAGTTTGGAGACAAAGCAAGAGAGACGAGATTGCGTTGGTTTGGACATGTGCTGAGGAGGGATGATGGGTATATTGGAAAAAAGATGCTAAGGATGGAGCTGCCGGGTAAGAGGAAAAAAGGAAGGCCTAAGATAAGGTTTATGGACGTGTTGAGAGAGGATATGCAGGCGGTTGGTGTGACAGAGCAAGATGCAGAGGATAGGAAGAAATGGAAAGAGATAATCCGCTGTGGCGACCCCTAACGGGAAAAGCCAAAAAGATGATGATGACTGATACTAATGGTGTTTTTGGTAGCTGTTACATATATATAGATTTATATATTTTTTTGTTGGTCGGCTTTAACAGATAGATTTTGAATGTAATAATGTTTCGTAGGTTTTAGGTGTAATTTAATTTAATTTAAATAATTTAAATTCAATTAAAATGTTGTTATTTAAGTTAAGTTTTTTAGGGCGAAGTGCCTTTAAACAGTTGCTAGTTGGGGGGCGTGTTGATCACATGTTCTGATTTTTAACATATTAAAGTATGCTATTGTAGAGGCGCGAGATTTAAAGTTCTGAGGAAGTTGGTGCAGAGTGCTGACGAAAAGCTACACAGAGTTGTTTGGCTTAATAAACATTTTTCGTTCATTGGCATTTAGCGTTGTTTTTCGTTCAAAATATTGGTTTGGACTATTTGACTGGATTTTTCTACTGGAATCATGGTGTGAGCATTGGCAAGCTTTTGTTGTAGTTTGTCTCACTTGTTTTGAGGTGGTATAGTGGTTTCTGGCAAGGTACACATTAATGGGTTCAGTAAATGACCCATGATCTGAAACAATGTGTCTTCCCGGAGGATTGTCAAGGCTCTTGTGCACCTTGGGAAGAAGGTAAAGGTAGGGTAATGAAGGTTCAGTAACATTAAGATGGTAGATGGTTTGTTCATCAATGATACATTCATTATAGGTATGTTCCAAAAACCCATCAATCTCAGCCTTAAATTTAGAGCTAGGGTCAATAAATAAAGGAGTATAAAACCTAGCATCACTGAGTTGTCCGGTACCCTCCTTCTCATAATCCAACCAATTCATCACCACTATAGACCCTCCCTTATCTGCTTGAACTATCACCAAATCCTTCCTGCTTTTACATTTTAACAAGGCCTCTTTTTCTCACTTATCAAGATTATCTGGCAACAAACCATACCCATTATTGTTTGCAAAATGAAGCTCATGAAGTACACATCTTTGAAAAGTGTCAACATATTTATTCATTGGTGGAACAAATTTAGAAGCATGAAATTTAAAAATACCCTCAGTTGGTAAATGCTGATCTTCCTGGTCCCCAAAGAAAATCTTTAAATTCAAAAGTCGACAGAAATACTGTACATCTTGTACAAAATTATATTTGGACACATAAAAAGTAGGAATATAGTTTAAACCTTTATTGAGAACTTTATAATCATCCTTTGACAGATTTACTGAAGATATATTTATCACATTGTTGGTTTCATTTTCAGTACTAACAATTGTAGCATTGTCTCTAAACTGACCCCTACATTTGTGTTTCCTACCCCCACATTTCCTATTGCCCCTAAAGGGTTTTTTTGAATATGGAGATCCATCTGTTCAACCATACTATGTTTAGGGACTGGTGATGTCTGAGGAGCCTCATTTTCATTGTCAGTACATGAAGACAAATCTTCACCTGACCCATCCCAAAGGACTTCTTGAGGATGGATTTCCTTTTCCTTTTTAGTCTAAATGCCTGATCCTTATTTTTGAAAAATGTGATATTCTTAGATTGTTCAAATGGGTGCCCAGAACTATAGTCAAATAAATCTCTCTTGAATTTATTGATTTTTCCCAGATTTTAGCTCATTTTCTACAGTTAACAAGTCACTACTTAGTTTGCTCCAACATTCTTTATATTCTGGTTTGTCTTCCCATTTTTTGGCATCCTGACACATTCTTAACACTTCCAAATTCAATGTTTCAATCCTTCGTTCATGGAAAGCATATAAGGCCCTAACAAATTCCATAGTAAAACTTTGCTGTATTTTTGTCCAAACTTCCAATAGTTCAGCATCTGGTTGTCCCACTAGAGGTTTCAACCTAATCCTCAAACCTCTCGACGTAATGCCCTTATCAATATATGCAGGAAAACAATCTACTATGCCAAACACTAGATCTTAGCCCTTTCATTTTCTTAAAAATGTTATCAAATTCGGCACAACATTCACTCTGTGTGTTTGTTGTTACCCCATTATCTGTTTGACAAATAGTAGAACATGTAAATATGTCAGTATCATTTCTATCCTGTGATAACCCTTTAAGAATAGTAATTAGATCCAACTTGGCACACTCAAATAACTGTAGATGCCAAAAACCTATTGATGAAAGCTATCTCACTTAGCCTAACCTCGATTTTCAAATACAATAAACAGTAACTAAGAAAAGGCAAAACCCATTAGACCATAAAAAATGGGATGAATAACATACAGAGCCCACAAACAATCATAGGCCCTTTAACCTCTATAGAAAATACTCAAATATTCATCCACATTGGTTGGCCCAAAATTGACATAATAGACATACAATTTATATCAATATCAACAAGTAACTTAACTGATTATCATATAGAAATCAAAAAAGGTCAAACAGCCAATATAGTAATAGTCATTCATAACCATGAATAACTTATGCGCAAAAACATTACACACTGAAGTTATAGTGTAAACAAACCCCAATCATTTTTCAAATTCCCACATAGACAAAAATTAGCACTTCATTAACAGCTAAGTTCAAAGTCATTATGTTAGACCATATATTTTAATTAGACTAAACAGTTGAAATCATAACATATTAGCACTTTGATAGCTTAGTTCAAAGTCATTATGTTAGGCCATATATTTTAATTAGGCTAAACAGTCAAAATCATGACATATATTGCTTGAATTGAAACACTGAAATCATTAGTAAAGTCCCAAATATCAGATGTAAAAAATGGAACCAAAATCTTGATGTACAGTTATGCCACTCAAACCAAAAAATGACTTATAAGTAAGAATGGCACCAATATGGAGAAAATATACATTCCGTATGGAAAACCACCATACCATTAAGACTCAGTCCATTGTATAAAAAATGGCCCAAACCATCTTGATCCAATCCTTCAAGTTCTCTAATCATCTCAGTTTTTAATTTTGACGCACTGCTTGGCATTCATAAACATATGTAAACTCGATCCAAACCATACGATGAAATATAAATCAAGCCAATAATTGTATATTTCGGTTTGAAAAATGCCAATACAGTCCTAAACTAATGATGTCACAGAAATGGATCCGAAGCCAAAAACAGGGTATACACCTCAACCACATTTCACGAGAGACCTATAGGTTTTAAACCAAGAGGCTTCAAAATATATGCTGTATGTACAACAGCCCCCCATACAGTTGAAACTCAATCCCCCATACAAAAAACGGCACAAACAACCACAGTCAAATACCTGAAATCTGCTCGCCCCAATGTCCCGCCCATTCAACCACGATGATGAGCACCTCCTTCAAAGTCATGTCAGGCAAAACACCAACATAAATCCAGCCAAACCCAATATGGAAAAGATAAAAAAATGGCTAGATGACTAGATCCAAATAAAATCTCTAGCGATGAAAAATTCCAACCCAAAAGGTGCTCCAGTCAAGCCTCCAAGCCTGGATACACCTGACAAGGAAAGCAGGTTCCTCAAATGCCACCAGCGAGAGAACAAGAAATTAGGAAATACAACAAGAACCCCTCGCACGGACGGCAACTGCACAGCACTAAAGAACAAATAAAATCACAAAAATAGCCAGCATGGTAGAGAAACCTGCATTAATAGACCGGTTTCGGTCTCAATGACCTTTATCAATGTAACATTTTTTTATATTAGCAGAACAACTGCTAATATAGTAACACCATATTTTAAATTGACCAATCAAAACCAGAACATACTAGTCACCTAGCCCAAATTTAAAGGTATATACAATACACACATAAACATCAAAAATAAGAAACATATACATAAAAAATATAAATTATGTATACATACAAAACATAAATATCCCTTGACAACACTAGAAAAATTATTATTAATATATCAAAAAAAAAAAAAAAAATATATATATATATATATATATATATATATATATATGTGTGTGTGTGTGTGTGTATAAAAATATATACATATAAATATTTAATATTGATATATTAATAATAATTCTTCTAGTGTTGTCAAGGGATATTTGTTTTGTATGTATACATATTTAATATATATTTTTTATGTATATGTTTATTTTTGATGTTTACGTGTGTATTGTATATACCTTTAAATTTGGGCTAAATGACTAATATGTTCTGGTTTTGATTGGTCAATTTAAAATATGGTGTTACTATATTAGCAGTTGTTCTGCTAATATAAAAAAATTGTTACAGTGATAAAGGTCATTAAGACTGAAACCGGTCTGTATTAAACGCAGGTTTCTCTACCATCCTGGCTATTTTTGTGGTTTTATTTGTTCTCTAGTGCCGTGCAGTTGCCGTCCATGCGAGGGGTCCTTGTTGTAGTTCCTGCTTTAAAACTAAAGCTATACAGACTCTAAGATAAATATATATGAAAAAGAATTACTAATATAAAGCATTAATATTACTTATTTTGAAATTAGGTTACGCAAAATGGAGACAGATAACCAACAGCAGACATACAACAGGACTCAATAAAAATGTCACTCTGCCTCCTCTGCAGAGAAATGTCATAAATGATGCAGCTATGACATTGTTTCAGTCTTATTTTATACCTATATGGCCATCCAAGAAAGTTGGAAGCCTTTCTTTTGGCAGATGTTTTTGTTCCATGAAAGGATACATATGTCTTTTGCCCAAAGACATTTATAGTTTACAGTACATGCAAGTTATGCACCCTTTATTTCAAATCCTAGCTGATGCTACCCACTTCATTTACTCAAGGCTCACTCTCATTTATATATGATATGTTGTCTATTTCATGCCTGAAGTCTCCAGATCAGGAAAAAAAAAAACATCACCTCCATAGTTTATGTACAGCAGAATTTCTTAGTGGTTTACACAGAAATGGGACAAAGTGCAGTAGAAAATGCCACAAATAGCAAACTGCCTCAGCAGTTAAATAGAGAAAAATAGCATAAGGTCCCTATATATAGGGTCTATATTAGAACACCGAACATTCAAAATGTCAAGTATTGTAATATTGAACCCTATCAATCGAAAATTCAAAACATCGAACAGTCAGAACAGCAAATTTATTCCTAGGGAAAAAATTTGCTGTTCCAAAAGACATACACACAACACAAGCACACCAAACAAATAGCAATCCACACACATACACCTAAACTTTTACACCTAACCCTACACTAAACTATACATACACCACTAAGTATCCACTTACCTTAAGCCAAACCCTAACCCTAATGTCCGTCACTATCGCACATTCACCTCACCTGCGCCCTAACTCTAACTCACCTACCCCACCCTAACCCTCACGTCCACACAATCGCACACTTACCTGACCCACGCCCTAAACCTATCTCACCTAATCCGCCCTAACCCTCATGTCTACATAATCTCACACTTACCTGAACCCGACCCGTAACTTTCCACCAGAGCGCTGAAAATACTGAAGCAACAGAAACAGACAACCAAATTCTTTCCCTAGGAAAAAATTTGGTTTTCTGTTTCTTCGATATTTAAATCAGTCGATATTAGAACACTCGACATTTTGAATGTTCAGTGTTCTACTATAGACCCTATATATATATATATATATATATATATATATATATATATATATATATATATATATATATATATTAATTAATTGCCATAAAAGTGTTGTATTATAATAGTGTAGCAAGAGTAGTATGAAAAAAATAATGGAATAGTTTTCATTACATTCTGCAGATACAGCATAATACATTCTTAATAACAACAGTGCACACAGTTTGAACTTGCTTTTTGTGGTTTGTACATCATCTTTTTCACATTTAATGTACATTATCATGCTGAGCCATGGTGTAGAGCATGTATGCTTTTTGTATTTTTGGGAGCATATTGTAAACTTAGTTTGCCACCCTAACAATACTTGATTTAGTTTGTGTGATACCAATATTTGATACAGCATCCAGTGTTGACCATAAGCGGTTAGAATGGGCAAATCTAGTATCATTAACAATCTTTTAAGGTTCTATGAAAAACAGTTTGTAAGACATAATAGACATTTGCACTGATTGTCATGTTCTTAGCTGGGTTGTTGGAGGGCAGCTATGGAAAACAATAACATATACTGACTGATTAGTGACTGGAGAGGACAGCTATGATAAACAATAAAATATACTGACTGATTAGGGATTGAATGACAGCTATCGACTGGGATATAACAAGCAAAATGTCCTGGTAATGTTTCTAAAGTGAAGCATTTAATTTGTTTTAAAATATCACACTTAGTATATTTTTAAGAAGAATTAAGTGCAGCTACTTCATCTTTAACAAGTGCACCAGCTGAGACATGTCAATAGCCCCAAGCAAAAGGGCTATCCAAAGTTTAGATATTTGTTTACAGTAGGCAGTAGCTCTTCCATTTATGGTGGTCTGATATTTTTATCTATGACTTTTATGGACAGAACTTGTTAGCTTCTGTCAACTAATCAGATGACCATGTGTTCCTGGAGGGGAGTGCGACTCGAAGAAGCAGATGTTCACTGGCTGCCTGGAGATAGAAATAAAAGAACAGTAAAGGTTAATCTATTTACTAGCATACATAACTTTAACCACCCTTAGGTTACATAACAAAGGTATACTTTCGCTTTCACAGTAAAGAATTTCACACAAAGGTGAGTTTGTAGGACAGCACATTCCTATATAGCGTGGAAAGCAACCACATCTAATCTGCAGTGTTCCATCATCCCATGCCAGAATAAACAGTGCAAAGGGCTATAACTGTGATCAACAACCTTGAGAAAATGGTATGAGAAACTGAACTTTGTGTTCCACTCTGAAATGCAATGGGTTTGCATAACACCATGAATTTCCCTTGCCACACCAGGACACTTGCACACTTCGTGCAGATGAGTTACTGAGAGTTCCTCTGATTCCAAGATATTTGAAACTGTATACATTTCTGAGACAAAGGAGTGCAATGTTCTTTGTAATGGAAAATTAGAAATTATGCAAAGGAAAATCTATCATCCATTCTTCAGACTACCCACCCCAGTTGGAATTACTAGATCTCAACTTCAAATTATTTACCTTCACTTGCTTTTTCAGTGGCATCCTGTCATACCATAAGTATTAAACTACACACCATGCTTTGTTATAGTCATGTGATTTAGTATCTAATCATCTTCACTACACTGCATTTCTTTTCAACATTTTTGGCAAACTATTTTTATTTTCTGACTCTCTCCTCCTCCATCACACAGCTGTGTGTTTCTCTCTGCTCAGTGTCTGAAATCATTTTAATCTAAAAGCAACTTTCCAAGATCTCATGATAGCAAAGTAATGGTTTGCTTGTGTCTTTCAGCTTTTCCTGGTTAGGGGTCGCCACAGCAGAACTCTGGTCCGCTAATGATTGGCAGTAGATTTTTTACGTGCCGAGTTTGCCAGCCCTGACGCACAACCTTCAACAAAGGTACACCCATTCATGCATGTCTCCACACAGAAGACGCTCTAGCTGAGAATCGAAAGACACGTCTTGCTGTGAGGCGACAACGCTAATGGTAATAGTATAAAAATTAAAATAACAGAGAAGTTTACTAGAGAGTAACAAAATAGAAACAGAGTACCAGTGTAGCAGAAGGTAACAAAACAAAACATAAGAAAAAAAGACTAAGTCAGAGAAAAAAGTGTGAAGTAACAGGAAAAAATGGGTAAGATGGAGTCAGAGAGAGAGAAATAGTTGTCATCAGTAAGTCAATTATAATACGAAAGGTGGCATTCAGTCTGCAGCTCAACTGCAGGCACATCTCTAGGAATTCTGGACAAAACCAAAAATAATGAGACGACAAAGGCCCAAAATCAAGAACAGATTATAAATATTGACCTTGCACGCTTAAAAGTTGTTAAAATAATTTATCAAAGTGATTTTTGTATTAAATGAAGTCTAAACCCCAAATGCTCACATTACTTAGTGATTTCAGTCCTTAAAACTTGCCAGAAAGCACACAGACTTTAGGAGCAATAAACCCAAAATATGAGGAAAAATCTGGACTGTCTTTAAAATTTGGGCAGTTGAGAGGTATGTATGTTTGAAAAATAAATAAAATACTGTCAATAATGGCAGAGGCCTGCTGATCCCCTCAGAAGCAGTTTCAATAATGGGCTGGAATCCAGATTCATTAACAGCTATACTACATGCTGCTGTGTTGCCAACACGATAGCACACTATTTGGTATTCATTAAATGGCTCTACCTGTCGTGTAGAGCCTGATAATAAAGGGAAATGGCAGGATATGCTAAAAAAAGCATAAAGAGCTGAACTGCATGCTAATTAACCAATCCAACATGAATAAGATATTTAGAAAGCTATAAAACAATCATGTAGACTCAGTGCTCACTTTTTCCCTGAACCCCAAAACTCTTTGGAATACAGCCGGAATTACACTTAGAAAAAATGTAGGGGTTGCTGCTGCTATCATTATGCTGCATGAGCAACAGGCTTTAAATCACTGTGCTGCTGCTGCTGCCAAACCTTGCACAAGAAGAAGGGTGTTTAGACCCCATTTGAATTGTCATGGAATGCATGACACAGAAATTGCAGTGCAATAAAGGGTGTGCAGGGAAACACTAGAGAAGCTATGCAGGCTCTAGCATCCCCACCTCAGGCCCAAAAGAAATCTTAGATAACCCAGTCAGTGGAAACAAAGGTATGTGTAACATTATATATACCAGCTACTGGTACTTTCCAGAGACCCACAGAGGATATATTAAGGGTGTCTCAGACATCAACCTCTAGAATATTACATCAGTTTTGAAACACAATGCTATGACATGCAAGGGATCACACTTGTTTCTCACACATCCCACAGGAGAGAGCAAGTACTATGCAGGAATTTTATGCAACAACAAACTTCTCTGAAGTACTTAACGCATACCTGTCAACTGTACAGATTTTTGCCTCATATTTTTGGTCCGTTTTTCATAAAATTGCAGTTTTCTGGAAAACTATTGACAAATCATTAAAAACTGAAGTTAGAAAATAATGACAGACATTTGAGTTTCAGACTTCATACCCTCCAGAAAATCCATGTTAATGTGCAAACTGTTATTCTTTCAACTTTCTAAGTTTGTAAGAGCAATAGTTAAAAGTTGTCCGTATTTTTTGGGTCTTTGTCTCACTTTTATTTATGGTTTTGTCCAGACTTCTTGCTCTAAGAGGTTGGGAGGTATGATTGGGGAGGGGGGGGTTCATAGATTGCACACACATATAAGTAAATGTCCCAGCCACTGAACAAGGAAGGAAGTGCACTAACAGAAAAGGATACCACTCTATAAGTTGTCAGGTTGTCTGCAATATCCAAGTGATCATTTACAATGTCTGTGCAGGTAACCCAGGCAGTTTTCATCTCTCATGCATATGGCACTCCTGTCAGCTGTGCACATGATTTGCTATGGGTGACTTTCCACTAGGACATCTCATGGGAGATGCAGGTTATGCACTGGACCCCAGCTAATGACACCCATGAGAAACCCACACAGCCCAATGGAACAAGGATACAAAAAGGTCCATGATCAATCTAGGAATATCATAGAACATGTATTTGGATTGCTCAAATCAAGGTTCCAGTGTCTAGACACATAAGGAGGTGTACTACACGATGACCCCAGCACCTCTGCCCAAATACTCATAGTCTGTGTCATGTTTCTTAATAATACACAATCAATAAATAATTCTCAGGAAACAGCTTCAACAAGGACAGCATGGGGCAAGACCATTATTTCAAGGACCACAGGCAGGGCCAGCAGCAGTGGCAGTATCAGGTATACATGAGGAGTCTGAGGGAGAGCCACCAGCTGCAGATGGTTCTGGCAGAAGGAGGCGTGCACAGTATGCCTTGGCTCTGGCCAAGAGGCAAAGAATAGCACACACACACACATTTCATATCTCAAACCCTAAGGTCCCATGTACATACAAAAATGAAAACTGCTGTCTGTCAGAATCTATAACCTTTACTTAACCATGTAATGGCTGTGTTCTGATAGCATTAGTCATGGACTACCCCAAAGACACAATTTGTACCTACAGTAATGAAAAGGTAAGAGTGGAACCTGTAAAGAAAAAAAATAGTTTTATATAACCAAATACTATTATATGGAAAATCTGTATGTTCCTGAGCAGAACATTTGCAAGATGCATGCACTTATGTCAATAATGGCTTATATAACTGATGTTGCATTACACAGCTATGCATTCTACACAGTACTGTATATCAAGCATTTCATTTGACCACTGTCTATAAACCATGGAACAGGTCAATTGTGCCATCATTTGCACAAGTATAACAATAAGCAAAAATGAAACACCTACTGCTTCAACTGATTTTCATACAATACTTACTGAAGTCCAATGAGGTTCAGCAATTATATAAACAATGATTCAGAAATGATTATGAACAGGAAATCAAACCTTTCCTTCTGCAATACATGGTGATAAATGCAAGCTTGTGAATAAGCAAGCAGTAGTTATCCACTGTGTGCATGATACATACATGCAACTCTAAGTCACAAAGATGTGCAAATGGAAGGACACAGTAATCATTTGCTCAGAGTGGCTGGGGGTTGGCAGGAAAGCAAGGCTGATACCAAAGAAGTGCACGTGCACCAGTAAAAATATGCATATTTATTAAAGTATACAATGGTCAAGGCCAGTAACTAGAAATTTATAGCCTTCAACAGTACTGTTTTGATAGTGTGCATGAGCATGAGGTGGTATGGGCAAGTTTTTATTGTTTTCAATGTGTTTGTATGACTGCATGACCATGATAAAGCACTGTGCTAGCTCTACAACCTGGTATTTCAGACAGGTGTGAGCCATGCATGGTAGAGGGATCAATTCAGCATTATTGCCCCAGAGAACATGAACTACCTTTGTCAGGAGTTGCACTGCTATTTCCATGGCCCTGGATAGAAGTTGAGGTGCTACCTGAAGATGAGTGATGTCTCCTGGATAACCTTTTGTCATGACTGTGTGTGTATGTATAAAGAGAAACTAGAAATTGCCAAAGGTGCACCAGACAGAACGCTAATTTTATCATGACCATGGATCCATGGCCTAGAACATCTGTGTGTGGACACTGCAATCACCGATGGAGCAGTTGCAGTAGGGTCACTACAGGAGCAGGATCTGGCATAGCCATGTTGACTAACATGAGCAGATGCAGTGGCTCTCTGGCCACATGAATTTTAAACCTCCCTCTACTGACATTCCATCACAGATACAGCCTGTTCCAGTGTGTCATTCATTCTGTCCAAGGCATCACCCACACAGTTCATGGAGGCACCCACATCAGAATGCATAAAGTTTACTATTTGCACTATCTCTTCCAAGGCCTGGTGAAAAGTGCTTGTACTTCCATTATAGCCCTCCACATACATCTGACAACACACTACCATCAGGAGGAGGATGGACCGCAGGAGTCCACCAAGCACCTCTACCAACCCTCCTATGGGGCACCTTGCCCTGATGATGGCTACAGAGAAAATCAAACTACTCTGCAACTGGAGTAACCACACTACCTTGATCAACTGTGTCACCCTGAAAATGTCCTATATCAAAGGGCTTCTTCACGTGGGTATACATAGACATAATGACTGTGCCTGAAATATGGGCAGAGGATGTTGGATCCACAACCTCAGTGTCAGACTGACCCTCTGCAACCCCAGACTGTGCCTTTGCATTACCACCATCATCATCAGAGGCTATTGATACTCTGATATCAGGTAGCTGGCGTTCCACTGTGCCATTGTCAGGATCACATATGATAACAAGCAATAAACACAAGAAAATGAGAAACTGGGAATGAAAATAATCAACACTTTGTTATATGAAAGGTACATTATACTATACCAGATGCTAAATCAATACCAATGTTGCACTCATTTAGATGTAAATATAGCTTATATACACTAACAACAAGAAAAAGGTGTGCTTATCTTGTGCAAGTGGTCTTGCGGACTGCAATCCAGATTTCCCTGTATATAAGGAAGGCAGAGGAAAGAAGGATAAGTATCACAATTTTAATGAAACTAGAAGCACAGAACATTCCCCTTTACATGTACAGATTAAGAATCATCTCATACAAAAATCTACTGACAATTTGATTTCCACCAAAACTTTTCCTCTCTCTCTCTTGTATTCTACTGTCTAACTCACATTTATAACTGTCTCATAACTTTTCAGATATGTAAGATATATTCATGTAAAGTTACACAGAATGGCAGTTGCATTATTTTTATTTTACATACCTGGAAGTTGTGCTGGAGGCATTCTGGGTATGTCTTACACATCAGCACTAATATCAAGAATTCTGTGTGAACCCTATGCTGAGCTATCTGGATCTCTGACAGTGGACAGGAACTCCTCTGTTTCAGTTAGTTGTGGTTTGGTAACAGGATCACCCCCCCCCCATAGCCACATGTTCCCAGGCAACTGCAACAATCCTGTAGTTGGTAGAGGGAATCATATCACTTGTCCTGTATCTTATCTGGGATTAAGTTCTCCCATGTCATCCAATAGAACTGATGTTGTCAACCGCCTGCTGCCATATTCTCTCCTAAATGAAATGCTCCATGGCAATGGAAGACCTGGATAATTATTTAATTTTCTGCATCAGTGAATGGTGACATGCAGGGTACAGATGTCTTGGGCACTATGTATCTTTATGAGATGAAACAGAAAACAGATACAAAATTAAATTTGTAATATACAGATAGGAAGTTTGTGAACTCAGTTATGCATGAATGCATGTGCCCATCATGGACACAGCAATTGCAAAGGTAATGTTCCCTATGAGTACACTCAAGTTAAGAAAGACCCCCTTACAAAATTCATAAATTTATCAATAATTATAACACTTCTGTAATGAGGACAACATTTATGTAACTGTGTAATGCACCACAGTATTAACAATACTAATTCTCAATGTACAAGTAGAAATTGAGAAAATTATTATAGTGCTATTTTCAATGGTGTGGAGGGCAGCCAGGTAGATATCATAACCATAACACATTGTTTTTGCTACATATGTAAAAATACCTGGCTTTGCTATGAAGTCATACTACTCTCTTCTTCAATAACTGTTCAAATTCCCAGAAAATAAATTCTACACAATTATGGCAGGACGTATTCGTTAACAAACTTCGTAATGCAGACAAATAACTTATTTATATGGGCTATGCAAACACTAAATAATGAAGACAATCCAGGCATATGAAACAATAGTTGTACTGGACATTGTAATCCATCCTTAATGTTAAACAAAAAGCATTCTGTAAAAAAATAGCAACACACATTGCCAAGAAACCAGTTTCTCCTCAAAGTGTATTTAACAGTATCAAGATCTCTGGATCCAAACAGTCTCCTCACTATGATACAAGTACCTTAGCTACATGATTACCTGTATATAGTGCAGAATCAGCACTCTGAGTATTGTGAGTATGCAAATGAGCATAGCTCTCAACCCTCCATCTCCAAAATGAAGAATACTAGCCTTCATAATGTGGAGCAAATGGGAAAAATGTGGAACCCATACTTAAGGCTTACTAACAACTTCAACTAGGAAAGTCATAGGATGGTTGAATATGCTGGTTTTCCTTGTAAACTGGATCTGTTAATGAATATATATATATATGATTCATTTCTATTTACCATGGGTATCACTTAAAAAATTCCTAACACTGAATGTGTGACAGACCCTTTCAATGTGGAACATTGAGGAACAGGAACCTTTTAAGACACCAAATGAGAAACATTTATCATGATGACATACAATGGAGAGACATACAAATGAGGTGTTAAATAATTAGAATTCCTGAATATCACAATCTGCACTAACTGCAGGGAAGGTAATCATGATGCAAGGAACTATACAATTTCATGCACACACACGCTAGCATTGCAAGGACAAGCACTGATAAGAGTTACCTGCTAATAGCCTACAGGTATTAATAAATAGTCTGACTGCAGAAGCAATCAATGTTTCAGAGTCTTTCCTCTTTGATGTATACTTACTGAGATGTGTCATGGAGAAAAGACTTACTGTAAAGTCCGAAAGTGTATTGACTGAATTAGGGCAGCAACATTCATAGCATACAAATGCTGTTTAAATGACCAAAATTTTTGCTGCTAATCAGAAATGTTGTGCATATTCAAGGGAGTGCATTACTCATTGATACAAATACCATATGCAATACACATGAGATAGCATTACTCTTAGGAAAGCATAGATAAGACAATGAGGCACCCTAAATAAAGAGGAATACAGCTCCAGTGTTTGCACTCTTTTGTTTAATACTGTGTGAGTACATAAGTATCCTAACTGTTGCTAATATCACGCTCATACAGATATTTACTGGCAAATGAGAAGGTACAACTTTCATTACTTGCTTCTGTTGCACTTTTAATGTGACATAATGCAATGTTACATTTTGAGTGCAACCAAATACTTTTCCTCCTTGCTAATATATGCCTCTATGGCAAATATAGGAAGTAATCTGGAATGATGCTCTTAATAGCCTGGTTTGATGATTCAAATCCATATATATTCAAACCTGGCTATGCTCCTGCACTACACCATGATGAGCCTTCTTTACTTGCACACCTAAACTCTTGTATTCCATTCCAAAAACCACTCTTACCGTTCCTGTTCTCCCTACCTCTTCTCTCTCCTTCGTCTCACCTTACCCAATCCTATACTCCATTCCCATTCCTACTGTTGATGCTCCTCTCCCTCTTAGACTAACTTAGGTACATGCCCTTACTTACTGTGAAATACCACAAAGTTGGTTCATTTAATGTTAAATCCCCTCTTCTTAAAACAAAAACATGGATATATTCTCAATCAAAACTCTGAACTAATTATCAACTTTTTATAATGACATACTGAGCCTTACTTGGCCACAATATGGAAGATTCCAATACTAATGTTCATAACTTGATCTTATTCTTCCCCTAAGTATCACGTATTTCACTAATATTCCTTAATATCTTGTACTATTAGTTAACTATTGCTTTAATTACTACTAAGTTTACTATAGTTTATCTCATAGTATCTATTTGCTGCTGTTTGCCTGTACTGTTATACGTTATATGTATTACTAGATGTGATTACTACTAGATGCATTATAGTTTAGATCATAGTCAGTTGATAACTATTTGTTTTTGTATTGCTGTACTGCTATATTTGTTGTATGCATTATTAGATGTTATGTTGTGGAGCTTTTCTCCCTGGGCCTCCGCTGAAAACTGGCTTCCTGCCCAGTCAGACTTTCCCAGTAAACAAGTGTAAAATAGATAAATATAGTATCTGAAATGATTGTTCTTAATACCCTGGTTTGATGGTTCAAATATGTTCAGTATATGTTACAAAGTAAAAAAAAATTGAGGAAGCATCAGAAATGTACATTTAAAGTAGTTGTTTCAAAATGTGTCTTTTTTCTTTATCTTTTGTATGCCATTTGGCATTGTGCTCCATTGACTAGCAGTAGTTATAGCAGTGAATGGCAGTTCACTTTTTAAGTAAAAACTGACAAATTTAATCTGTAATGTCATCTGTAGCAGAACTGAGATTAGCATTGCTGCACTTTCCTCAGCACTCTAGACAGTACCGAGTGAAGAAATTCCAGCTGTCACACATTTTTCTCTGTGGCATAAAATGAAATAAGCTTATAGAAGTAGTACAGGTGATGCAGGGTTCAGAACCTGCTTGCAGATCATTTTATTCAGGGAGGTCATAATAAATATTGACACTCATTTGGTATCTAAAATTGATGAGGTGGGAAACTCAAGTAATTTCAATACTGAGTAAACGTGTCAGACAAATATGTCAGTTGAAATGATATCACTACTGATTGTGTGTGCTGTGTGATAAATGAAAACATTGCTGCCTTTTCCCTGCCCCCTTTTCCATTACTATGGCATTACCTATAGTCCTGATATTAATTAAGACATAAATTATAGTATTGCTGTGGCAAGGAGAAGTGATAAGGCTGACTGTATCAGTGTCATGTACTAGGAGCTCTGCTCATTGCTAGATATACACTTTGATTCATTTCATGTTCCTTTAAATTGTTATCCAAAACAATTTTTGCATTTTTTATTATTACCTTCTGCATTTGTGCAACACTTGGCAGCATGCAATAATGTTTCATGGCTCAAGGAAAAAAGTGAAAAATTTAAGTTGGCTTGCCTTCATTAGTAGAAATAAGCCTGATGTTTGTGTGCAGCTGTCAGCACCCTGGGTAGTAATTACTGCAGAGATTGGACTTGACAGATGTCTAACATTGTGACACAAGGAGTAAATTAAGTGAATTGAGAGAAATATGACAGATAATGCAGTGTCTGAATCATGTTTAGAGATCATATTTCAATTATTCTCAATATGTATTTCTTTTTTTTTGTTTGTTTCATTTGTAAGCTCCATTTGGCACTGCTCAGCAGAGCACAAGCAGGACTAACTACTAAAGGAAAAATATAGCACAAACATGCCTAACAATGATGCATGGATGTCAGCTCTCTGACTAGTACTTGGTGAATAAATTACATATATAATATATAATATATAATTATATAAATATCCCTGTGGCATGAGGTATTAGTGAAGTGCATGGAGAGAAGCAAGTTAGGTGTTGCAGGTTTCAAATACAAATAATTATTACTTTTACAGAGTGGTGTATGAATACGTATTTACACACATTTATTTTTATCACTCTGTTGTGTAAAACTAATCTATTCTCAGTATTAGTAACAGCATGTAAGCTGTTGTCTGTCCACTTTCACATTATTTGTCATTAACTGCAAACCTGATAATGTGTTCTACAAAGTGCATTTCTGATGTTGTTTCATATATTTTTTCTAATGCCTTTTGCTTTGCCTCTCTGTTTGGCAGTGCACAAGCATGGTTCACTGCCCAAGGAAAAAAGTGAACCATTTAATTTTGTCTGCCTTATTTAGCACAGACAGGTCTGGCAGCATTGTGAGGTCATCAGCACTCTGAATAGTACTCAGTGGAGAAAATTGACCTGTCATGTAACTTTCTTTGTTCTATATCACATGAGCAAATTGCACAAATTGCGAACGCTCATAATATCGAACGTACCAGACATCGAACTTCCTATTGTGAGGGGCTGCACCCCCCCACACTCCCCGCTAACTATATATTCCAACTCCAGGATTGCACTACAGTGAGAAAAGGGCAAATATCCCATTCTTCACTATACAGTGATCTCGGAAAAAGCACTTTGAGGTCCAGTATGTTCGATATTATGAGCGTTCGCAATTTGTGCGATTCGCTCACATGATATAGACCCACTTTCTTTGTAGCACAAAGTGCAAATGCATTGAGATTAGAGAAAAAGGACAGCAGATGTAGTGTCCAATTCCAATGAACTGGTAATTTTACAGTGGGTCATCTGAATACATATTTACTTAGTATTACTATCAACGTGTGAGTTGTTACCTGTCCACTTTCACATTATTTGTCATTAACTATAAGTCAGATAATATGATCCACAAAGCACATTTCTGATGTTGCATGCAGATGTGATAAGGATGAATCTGTCACTTGAATGCATTTCTAGCTTTGGTCATTACTAGATATATCTATTGATTTAATTAATTTTACTGTCAGCTTTTTTTCTATCTCATATTCTTTCTAATACCTTTTGCTTGGCAGCACACACACAGTTCACTGCCTAAAGAAAAAAGTAAAAAAAAAAAAAATTAGTCTGCATTATATAATGCAACAAGTCTTGCAATGGTCCGCTTTTGTCATCAGTCTTGACAGTACTGAGTGAAAAAATTCCAAATCTCACTTATCTATATCTGTGGCATAAGGTGTAAGTACGGTGAGTTTAAATAAACAACACGTGACTAATTGCTAAAATCCAGTTAAAAGATACTTTTATAAAGGGTGGCAGAATCCCATTTCTCATAACATTTTGATTAGAAATTTAAAACTAAAGACAAATGTGAATGATAAATGTTTATTGCAAGCAATGTAGCAGTAATGGTTGCATAACTATTTTTTTCTTTTTAGCATACATCATTAATGCTTCACACATAACCTCATGAGAATGTGTTTGCAGTTTCTTACAATGATGATATATAATTTAAAATGCACTTGCATAAGTGTGATGGGCACAATGGTTTTGTTATAATCATCATGATTCATCACAAATCCTAACTGTGTTTAGGACAGTATGTGTTGTCAAGAATGTATGTAACATATCCCAACCTGTATTAATCAGTTCATGCAACTCCATCCAAGATATATTTACAAACAGAAATACTGCTTTTTACATAGGAATTCATTTCCAGGAGTACTTAAAATCACACATATACAGGCCTCTCTGAAGTATATTTGCATTTTTTCTGAAATCAGTATATCTCTACTTATTATGCTTAAAAGGAAAATCTCCTTTGTCAATGAGAATTAATAATATAACTTTTCAATTTTTACTTTCTTTATCCTACAGGTTTGATTCCCAAATTGTAAGACACAATTTTTTTACCTAAGGTCTGAAGAAGTGGTGCTTTGACACCACAAATGCTCTCACCTAATAAAAGCATTTATTTCAACTTTTATTTTTGGCTTCCCTGTCAGTTGGTTGGATCACTGGATGCAGTTGTGTCACATATGTTTAATTTAATAAATGAAAAATCTTGCATAAAACCAAATACACTTTATTCACCAAACTTACTCAGTTAAGTGCTTTCGTCTCTGTAATAGCAGACTCCTTCAAACTCTGAAGAAGTGTCACTATTATAGAGATGAAAGCACTTACTGAATAAGTTTGGTGAATAAAGTGTATTTGGTTTTATGTAAGCTTTTTCATTTAATACTGTTCAATTTCCTATAGCAAAACCAAAGGATTTTACTTTCACCCACAGTAGTCAGGTTACTTTCTCACAAATGTGCTTATATCTGATGCACTATGGGAATACAGACTAGAGATAATACTGTGAAATAGTTACAGTAATAGTTCTAAGGCTGCTGTCTCTACTGAAGTAGACGTTCCTATGTGGATGTTAAGATAATTCCCCTTTTTATAGAATGATGTTTTGCAAAGTGTCAGGGCTCAATTATAGCTGTAGCTCAAATTCTTATTTATTACATTTTGTATTTTTATGTGCAAATGTCTGTATTTCTCTCCATTTAAAACATTTCATTAACGTACCATTTGAATAGTGCAGCAGGACATCATTTGCAAAAAACAGAGCTACTTAGTAAGCCCTGCTTATCCTGTGTATGTGTTAATGCTGCTTGCATTCTCCTAGTCTTTTTTTCTCCATATAGCAATCGCTTTATTTTACAGTGCATGACAACTTAATAATGAGATAATAAGTAAGAGTAATGCATCATACAGATGTTCCTACATTTCTCACAAAAAGAGTGTTGCTATTCATCTTTCCATCTATCTCTGTCTCTCTCTGTTCACCCCTTCTGCTTCAGTAAGTTGTCACTGTCCTTCAGCTGTGCTATTTAAATTGTGCAAAGTAGTAAATCATCTGCTTTATGATGAGAAAATGCTGACATGTATAGATAGATTTTGAACTACTTTCAAGAGTTCTAATCAGGTATTGCCTAAGGGCTACCGATTGTTTTTAGTACACTATTTTTGTGTAGCAGTTGGCTGAATATTGCTATGAGTCACCATTATTCTGCTTCTGTCAGAAGCTATTTTCTCTCTGCCTCCCTCTCCCACTGTCTACGTATCTTGTCCCTTCTGTGTCATTTGCCTTCCATCTCTGCATTTCCACAATGTCTTGGACTGAGCACCAACTGCAACTGAGGATAAATGAAAGTACACAGCTTGTTGCAAAATCTTGTGAATTTTTGCCTTTCGGCAACATTACTTTGCTGACTTTGGTACTGCTGTGCTTAGCTATGTATAGAATATTTAATCTACTTTTCAACAAGATGAAGAGATGAATGTACAGCTTGCAGTTGTCAAGAGGGTAATGAAAAGTATTACATACTTTTTCATTTTCTGCAGTCACGTGGGAACTTTGTAAGAATGTCTTCCTATTTGGTGTGTTTAGGTAAAACTCACATATTATTTTCTTTGAATGCTCTCAGGGTATATGAGTCCAGATTAATGAAAAATGTTTTGTGCGTCTCCTGTGGCTGTAAATGTTGGCTACACCTTTCCTTAACACACTATTTTCCTACTGCTACATTAAGGAGCCTATTTCCTGCTGTGAAGACTGTTTTTTTACACATTACCTTAATAATTATGTTGATAAAGCAGACAGTAACACAACAGAAATATGTGCAGAAATGAAACATGCAGTAATGTGTTATTATGTCTGTATTGTGCATTCCTGTGACCAATGATCCACCTCTTCCCACCACGTCTGTGTCATCCAGGAAACATCTTTGATTCCAAAAGGTTTACAAAAGGCATGTTTCTACCAGTGATAGCATGTTTGATCCCTCATGTGTTTCATAATACACCTGTAGCATTCATATAAAAAATGACTGAATGCAACTGTCATGAGAAATGAGAAATCATTGCACATGAAATGTGGCCATAACACACATCTGTTCTGCATTCAAGCAGGATCACATATGGGTATATGTGTATAATGTTTCTTTGGGTGAAAGTCTGCAAAGAACATCACAGCTTACTGCTAATTCCCATTGCAAGTTCAACATCTCAGCTATGATTATGCACGTGCTAATACTTTATCATCAGCAGTGCAATTGCACTTGGCAGTACTGCTCTTCAAGCAATGATTGCATAAAGTACAACTAATACCTTTTTCTTTAGGTTGCACAATGTTCATACGTCTGTATTGAATTTTGGCAACTAGCTATCTCAATTTGAGAGTGATGCTGACTCATTTAATTCAGTTTATTAAAGTATGATTGCACTTGCAACTGTGTTACAATGTTGGTTAATCTATTCACACATAATCCATCTTGGTTATTCTGCGGTGCACTGTCCTGTGTAGAAATTGTCTATTTTGTCTTGTCAATGCACCTTGTGTAAGCATGTGAAAAGGCAAGTCTGGAATCATTCTGGAAAGAAGTGACAGGAATGTTTGATTGATAATCCACTGGCTTACAATTGTAGATTTCGACATCCCGTACTGCAAAATAGATCCAGGTCCCTCACATGGACATGAAGGACAGTATATAAATCTTAGTAGAGAATGTCATTATGTGGGGTAATCACAATGTTGTAACATTGTCCTGTGCACACATATGCATTTGTCCCAAAACTTCTGATGCAAAGTGCCATCTGTTCCAAAGGTGGATTTTTACCAATTACAACTATGCTTTTTCACATCTTTAAATTCAGACTTCTGTGGCTCTAGTGAATAATACAGTGTTGTCTAGATTGTATAACCATATAGGTAGAGGTTCAATGCTCAGTTTGGGAAACTCAAGCATGTGCCGTGAGGTGGTATAGTGATAGGTAATCAGCTATTTGTGCTGTATCCACTTCCTGTGAGGAGAATACAATTAACTTTGCACACAGCTCCATTATCCCAATTTTAACAGAAACAATCTGGCATCAGTACAATGCTGAGTTCATCTTGTAAAATATGAGCTCTCTCCCCTTAAGAGTCAGACTTCTCCTGTGGTTCTTAAAACATTTATGCAGGTAAATGTGATCCCCCCATCCCCTTATCCCACTTTTCTTACAACATATTCTTTGCAATATATAGATGATATCATTCTTTCTGAAGTTCACTGTCACACTTTAATAGTTTGAATTCTCCTGTGGCACTTGCATTTCTTACACTGCTCTTTTGAATGTGTAACGAGATAAGTGTAAAAATGCACCAGTGATTACCTTATAAAAGTGTGCATGTTGACTGTGAATGGATTCAGGACTGGCTTACACACATTTGTAGTAGTAACATTTACAACCCCAAATGGCTATAAAAGTCATTTTAACACATGCTTCTTGGTTCCCTATTAAATCACTGAACCCTTAAAATAGCAGACACTGTTTGGTCGACATTCATAAATCGAAACCTCAAAATCCCGAACACATAGAACAGCAATTTATTTCCCAGGGAAAAAAAATCACTGGGACATTTTTGGGACTTTCCCATCTCCTCCACTGTGGTGCAATCTCGGGGCTGGTATATTTAAGTAGGGGGGTGTGGGGGGCACAGCTTTATTTTGTGTTTTCTTTTTTTTCTGAAGCAGCGATTTTGTTTTCCCTGGGAAAATTTTGCTGTTCTGTGTGTTCAGCACTGTTATAATATAGACCCTGCTTCTCCTAGGTAATATACTTCTTTCATAGATGCTGTATACCTCAGTTGTACAAAGGATTTTTTTTGTGGTGCTGGCTGCTGCTAATGTGCTGTATACATTGTGCAACTAAATAAGTCGGTGGTTTGAGTCCATCCTTGGTTAAGTAGTGTGACTGTGATTTCTATCATATACAGTTGGCTACCTCACAACCACTTCATCTATGAGATGTATTTTCAGTGGCACAGTGATAAACTAACAAATTCTAGCATCCTTTGGGAAAAATATATATTTTTGCAACACCATGATTACATAATGCTCACAAAACTGCAGTATCCCAGAGATGTAGTGCAGCTTCTCTGGTTGTGCATGACTTTGATACTGTAATTTGTAGACTGTTTCCCTACATAGGTAGGAGGTTAGAATCCAGTTGTGACTGTGTCTTTCACTCTCATATTGTGTAGAATACTTTTCAAATACCTATATTATTTATATATGTGGCATTTTTTTAGCAGGAAGATCCAACAGGGCCAGAAAGTGCCCATTTCAGGGGAAGCCCAGGGAGAAAAGCTGTACAGTTACAATCTTTCAAAAATCAAGTACAGATATTTTAAATCACAAAGTATCACTTTATACTACAAAACATCAAGTGCAGATATTTTAACTCACAAAATATGTTACACTACAAAACATAAGAGTGAAGAAAAATGTTGTTATGAGGAAAAACTAGAACATGTGTTTCATAGTAGAGTGCAATGAAAAACAATAATCTGAGTTGGAGAAAATATGTGAGGAAAAGCTCAATAGTTATATTATTTGTTACATAGATTAGTAAGTAAATGATACTTGAGACAATTCTAATAAGATATTTAAAGAGATATTACAGATTACATGATGAGAGACAGTGAAGGGAAATGGAGTGCTGTCTTAGTATGAGAGATGGTGTTCATGTTATGGTTATAGAAGGAAGAAGGATAGAGAGGAGATTATAAAAACAGTGCAGGATAGGGTGTCTTTAGGTAGTTTAAGTAAGCAGCTGTATAGTGTTATTGTGCCGTTTTACCACTTTTTAAATTAAACATCCAACTATAAATAGTGGTGATCTCATCCATTCAACTGGTCACTGTCACAGCTGTACTGCAACATGTTGCAGGCCACTTATGATTCAGGCACTAATCTTTAGCCTGTGACCTTTGGTTGTTAGTTCAAATACAGCCACTACTGTTTAGACTATGTTGTGTCAGTCTCTTGTGACTGTACATGTCACAAACACTGTCAAACACATCTGCTGTATACACATGTAGATGTTTATTTCTTTTATGAAATGCTATAATTTTTCACATAGCAGTGCTTTTATTCATAGTACTGATGCTGTGTGATTACATTCTCCTTGAATAACATTTGCAGTAAACTTTCTTTTCTGGCATGAAGAAATGAGACAATATTCTGTATGTTGTTGCCTTACTACAGCAATTATAGACAAACATATCCCTTCCAGCAATAACATTATGTAATACATTGAAATATTGACATATCTCACAATTGGAGTGGCACTTCTATTGTGGCACATTCATTCTCTGCAATATCATGTATTTTCTGTAGTCAAATGTTCAGGTGTTCAATATCCACATTCAGTGATGTAAGCATTGTGTGGCCTTATACTGTAATGTATGAATGACATCCACCACAGTTATAATGTGCACTTTTACAGTGGGATAGGCATCCCCATAGCTTTAATCTTAAAGAGATTGTTTGTGACACAATAAAATGATGTAATGACTTTGCACAGGTGGAGTATCACACTTGTGTTAAGACATCCACTGTGGCGCTTGTGGTTCATCCACATGTGATTAGTCAGTAGTCTTACACAGCTTACCGATCAATTCTTGGACAGGGCAACATTATATCAATATACTGATATTAGACAAGAAACAATGTATCTAGTTAGTTGCATCCATTATTATGTTGGACCTTGATATATCACCACAGGTTGTGAATGCATGACAGTGAAACAGTTATACAAGGCATGTCATGCTGTGAGTGCTTCTTTGGCATGTGCATTGACTACTGACCTCTATATAACATAGCCACACAGCTAGAATGCGGTTCAATTCTGTGACAGTGTATGTACTATATGATGGAAACAGCTTCCATGGCAAGGAAGTATTGATATTGTACTGTTGACTGTTGTGTGGACAGCAACATGTGTAGCTTTTTTTCAGCATTCTGACTAAATCAGATTGTTCAATTATATCTGTACCTCCTTTCTTACATCACACATTGATTTCAGTTATTTCCGACAGCCTCTTTTGCTATCTCCTGTGGCACAAACAGTCAGTGCAGAGGTCTGTAGTAAGCCTAGTATAATAGGCAGGGGTTTGAATCTGATAATATCTGTCTGTCAGACAACTGTGTCAGACAAGACACCTTTTTCAGGCTTTATCCTATAAGATGGGGCATCCATAATCCTAACCAGAGATGAGCAGCAGGAGGAGAGCTAGAGAGTGAGGCTTATTGGAGAAGGCAAAAAGATGGGATGTACCTTAGTACATTTTTCCCATTTCCCCTCCCCTCTTACAACCGATGTTTTTTGTGTATAATGCCCCCATTTCACTTTCCCTCCTGCATAATTCTTTCACTGTATTTGCCTTTAGTTTCTGGGCTACAAAGCATGCTCTCATATAAGGTTTGATTATAGGCAAGCCAATTTTGTTTACATTCTGTGCTCATGCTTGCAAAATCCTTTGGCTGACTATAACTCTATTGCTCACCATGAAAAGGTGATTGCAAATGTATAGGTGTGATGAGCAGCATGTATATTTGATTACTGCTGCTGCATCATTCTATACCAAGTGGCTCAGAAAAAAAAATGCAATGTACTTAGGAACATCTCTCTCAGCTGTCCAGATTTTTCAGAGAATGCTTTGCCTCATATTGTTTGCTCTGTTCCTCATAAAATGTGTGATTTTTTTTTTGCAATAAATAATGACATACATTTGAGTTTCAGGCATCATATCCTTCAGAAAAATGTATGCAACACAAATTCTGTCATTTTAGCAACTTTCTAAGTTTATAAAAACAGTATTTAAAATCTGTCCTCTATTTTAGGGGCTTTGCCACCACATTATTTTTGGCTTTGTCCAGATTTTCTTGCACTATGAGTTTCAGAGGTATGCTTTGGAGCAAATGACTGCTGTACTTTGTACAGTAATGGTTTTGCATCACTTTGTATTTTAGTCAAGGCCCTGCATTGGATATATGCTTATTTACCAGACCCGTGCAGGTGCTGCTGGCAATAGTAGAGAATCCCGGAATGAATAGAACTTGAGTTCATATTCATAGATGCGTGTTAGGCTCAGTCCAGTGTTCTCCATTATCACCTCTGTCTGTCTCTCTTTCGCAATATATATATATATATATATATATATATATATATACATATAATAAAACACACACACACACACACATGTATATACACATGCACACACATATGTATATGTGTGTATATATATATATATATATATATATATATATGGTTTTCTATCAAAATATCAATGTTCATATACATAAATGGTCGATATTCTAAAACTGACATCATCCTGCATACTAATGAGTTACAAGGTCAACGCTGTTGATCGACATCAACAGATTCGACATTAATTTTGAAATTCAAACTTAATGGCAGTGTAGATGCACACGTACATTAAACACCTACACTGTCATTAACATTTTAGCGTGTGAGCAAGCCCCCCTGCTCTCCTCTGTGGGGGGACCTGTGCCCCCCACAACCCCTGCAAATTAAATATTCTAACTTCTAGATCGCAAGACAGTGAGGAAAGGGATACATTTCCCAATTCGTACTGTACCGCGACTCTACTCAGAACATTGAATTCATATCAGCAAATACAGACTTGCATTCACTGATATGTAAGCTCGATATCCTAATGGTCGGCAACACGGAAGTCGACAAACTCTTGCTTGACTTTCTGCGTTCGCTGACCCGAACTTCAACATTTTGATATATATATATATATAGTTTACTTATAGATATAGAAAAATATTATAGATAAGAGTTATGTTTTTAAAGATTTGT
Source organism: Protopterus annectens (assembly GCF_019279795.1). Classification (NCBI taxonomy): domain Eukaryota; kingdom Metazoa; phylum Chordata; order Ceratodontiformes; family Protopteridae; genus Protopterus; species Protopterus annectens. The sequence continues at coordinate 1,655,732,341 of NC_056739.1, read as the reverse complement.
GGACTTTTTGAAAATTTCAACTGAGGCTGAATTTCTGGAAGACATAAATTTTGTAATTGTGGATGTTAAATATTTATTTACAGTTATACTCACTTGATAGGTCTTAATAGGTTTTTATTGTCTGTTTTACAAAAATTATCGAAGATGAGGTTAGGTTAATACATGATTTCTTTAAAGTACTTTTGTAAAGAAATCACTTTTCCCTTGAAGATGACTATCATTTTCCAAGTGTTTTTCTTGCACTATGAGTTTGAGAGGTATGCGTTGGAGCAAATGACTGCAGTACTTAGTAGAGTAATGGTTTTGCATCACTTTGTATTTCAGTCAAGGCTCTGCATTTGGTATATGCTTGTTTACTACACCTGTGCAGGTGCTACTGACAACAGCAGAGAGTGTCAGAATGAATGGGACTTGAGTTTGTATTCATAGACGCGAGTTATGCTCAGTCCAATGTTCTCCATTATCACCTCTTTCTCTCTCTCTCTCACTCTCTACATATATATATATATATATATATATATATATATATATATATATATATATATGTGTGTGTGTGTGTGTGTGTGTGTGCCCAGAAATTCAACCTATATATATATACATATATATATATATATATATATATATATATATATATATATATATATATATATATATATATATATATATATATATATATATATATATATATATATATATATATATATATATATATATATATATATATATATATATATACATATATATATATATATATATATATATATATATATATATATATATATATATAGCTACTTGACTTGCAATGCTGAATTACAACATTCTACATCTTAAACCATAGACAAGCACACTTAGAACACCAATAACTAACCCTTTCCAGAACTTAAAAACTAGTTACTAACCCTCTTAACAGAAACGGGGCAATGTACAACCAAACTAGGTCGGGGGGCTATACCACCCACACCCCCAATGTGGGGGGTTGTGCCCCCCTAATTATGTATACTAACTCTAACATCACACTACAATGAGGACAAATTCATATATCTTTAACTTGACTTACAGTACTCTATACACTGCCACTACTGCTGGGAATGCACAAAACATTCCCCTAATTACTTTAGATACTTCCCATAAAAATGTAAATAGAAAAACCCACATTTAGAAACAGTACAACACTTCCTTCTACATAACTATTGGAATTCTAACAGTCAGCACTATAAGTTACAGTAATTCTTCTTATCATAAACAAGTCACAGGTGAAGGAAACCCACAACAAGTCTATGTCTTTCTTATCGGTGAAATGGGTGTCAGTCCAATGAGTTTTAGGTCAAATGAAATTTAGGTCAATTGGGTGTTGGTCAAATGTGTGTCAGTCAAATAAAATTTATGTCAGGTGAAGTAGATCCTGTATCAGTCAAATGAAATTCATGTCAGGTGAAGTAGACCCATATATAAATATATATATATATATATATATATAGCGAGAGAGAGAGAGTTTACTTATAGATATATAGAAAGATATTATAGATAAGGGTTATGTTTTTTGAAGATTTGTGGACTTTTTGAAAAATTCGACTGAGGATGAATTTTTAGATGATGTAAATTTTGTAATTATGAATGTTAAAGATTTATTTGCAGTTATACTCACTTGATAGGTCTTAATAGGCTTTTATTGTCTGTTTTACAAAAATGATCAAACCTGAGGTTAGGTTAATACATGATTTCTTTGAAGTACTTTTGTGAAGTAATTATTTTCCTTTGAAGATGAATATCATCACCAAGTGTTTGCAGTAGAAATGGGGGAGACTTCAGCACCCATTTACATTAACATGATTTTATGGTTTGGGAAAAAGGCATTTGTTTTAAATTTGGACTATAAGAGATTTATTCATATGTATTCATTGACGGCATCTTTGCTTTGTGGACAGTTAACTTTAGACCAGTCATAGAAGTTTGTTACATATCTTGAAGGTACGACTGACTTTCTGAGATGTCTTGCTGAAAGTTTATTAAAATTTTGGATGCAATGATTTACAAAGATATGTACAATTGAAGTTTTAAATGGAGCATTTATAGGAAACCGAACTTTTCAAAAGCATAGTTGCATTTTTAACAATGGTGATCCATACAAAAAAAAAAAAAAAAGATTAGTTAAAAAGCAGGTAGTTCAACTGTCCTGCCTAATTTCAGATGATATTTTTTTTAATTGTTTGATTGGATTGGACAAATTAATATTAATGTTAAAGCAAAAGAACGTTCCTAATGAAGTTTTAGATGGAACAGCCAAATAAATTAAGGGTGGAAAGATATCTAATTTGGTACCTATTTTATAAAAATAAAATTCATTATTTTTTCCCAAAACATTGCATCATGTTAGGCAACACTAAAGCTTTGGTTATCCCCTTTACAGTGGTTTGTTTAAGCATTATGTCTACTATAATAAAACCTGGGAAATTGCTTTTAATACTGATATTAATGACACACTAGAGTCAAAACTAAGTTTTCTATTTAGTTAGAATAAAAATAAAAAAACAAATTTTAGAAAATAATAAGCCTTTATTGGACAGTAGAAAAAGAAAAACTCCAAACTGATAATACAAATAAACCAGGTAAAAGCAAAACCAGTAGTACACCAATAAAAACAAAAGATTTATTGTAGTGTTAAGCGCTTTTCATTTGCTCTTTCCGCAAACTTCTTCAGACAACTTAAAAACTCAACCAGGGTATATATATATATATATACCTTCCACAAATTAGTTATCCAATTAATTAATTAATCAATTAACATTTACAAGCAACAGTGCTTCTTTGATTTTGAAACCATCCACTGAAAATTAAAAGCATTCATAAAAATATAAATAAATACCCTAAAATCACAAGAAGTGTATTAACTACAAGTTATAAACTGTATGTACTCATATAGGCTTGTGCTATAGTGAACTATAATACTAATAGTCAAAAAACCTATCTATTACAAATTCAACATTCATATTACTGCTTATATTATCTGATAAAATGATATACAATTTATATTAGAAAGCAGTTGTACTTAGGAAAATTAATCTATAAACAATCCTAAAACTCTAATACAAAAAACGTACTGAGTCAACTTAAGCTCATCTCATAAGACTTTTAAGATTTAACACACTACTCAAGCTACAGGTTTCGTTGATACCTGGTGGACTATGAGCCTTTAGTCTGATCTGCCAGAATAACTCCTTTTCTTCCAGTCGAAGTGGTAAAGGACCACCTCTTTCATCAAAAACTGGCTGATCAATAACTAAAAATCTAAACTGATGCCCTGGAAATTCTGCTACATGTTTAGCTAGGGCATTATCTTGCTTATTCTTATTGATGACGTAAGAATGCTCATACATATGGTCGCAGAGTCTTCTCTCCATTTTAACAATGTAGAATGCCAGGCATCCTTGGCATTGAGCTAGATAGACTACCATCTTGGTGTTACAATTAGCCCTACATTTTAATTTATATTGAAAATTTTGTATTTGAAATATGTTAGATTCTATTACTAACTTACAATTATTGCAATTCTGGCATGTGTACATACCTGTAATTTTTGGTGGCTTCTTCTTACGTTGCTCATATAGAGCCTTCAGGTTTCTACCTTTTTTAAATATAGTGCCAGGGTATTTTCCTAGTTTATTCAGTATACTTGAATTACTTGTAAAAATGCCCCAATTTTTGTGTAGTATAGCTATACAATGATGGCTAAATATATTGTAAGTAGTAATAAACTTATTTCCTAGTATATTAGGTGTGATTGGGCTACTCAATTCAGCTAATGCAATACTTCCTGTATTGTCGAGTGATAACCCTTGTGTTGTGGAGTTCTTTTCCATAGCCAAAATAGGCTTGTACATTCCTTTAGCACGTTTATGACTAACTTCAGAAATTAATTCAGAAATTAATTCCAAAGGGTAACCTCTATGTGTGAAGATTGTTTTCAATAGTTGGCATTCCTCTTGGAAATCATACTTAGTGGAGACAATGCGAGCTGCTCGCATTAATTGACCCTTAACTACTGAACGTTTCTGATGAAAAGGGTGGCAGCTCGTATAATGAAGGAAGGTATTAGAGTATGTTTCCTTCCTGTATATTTTGGCCTCATAACATTTCAATTTATAGTTTTTTGTTAAACAGATGTTTAAATAGGCTATCGTTTTGATGTTAAAAGTAGAAGTAAACCGAAGAAACTCGGTTGAGGTATAAAAGATATTTACTACTGCCTCACTAAATTCTTCATCACCATTAAGCAAAATAAAAATATTATCTAGGTACCTCGTGTAGAAAACCAATCTATTTTTAATACTGCCTTTTTTGAACACGTACTCAGACTCCCAATGGGCCATCACTAGATTAGCTATACTAGCACCACAAGGAGAGCCCATCGCCACACCTGTTTTTTGAAGAAAAACGTTATCTCCAAACATAAAAAAATTGTTATATAAAATAATTTCCAAGAGTTCAATCACAAGTGAAATTTCCTCTTTTGGAGCTCTGTTCTTAATTAGTACTTGGGTTACCCAATCTATACCAGTATCATGAGGTATACTGGTATAGAGGTCTTTCACGTCCACAGTGAGAAAATTATGGTTTGGATGAAAATCCAAGCCATTTACTTTCTCTATAAATGACCAGGGATCTACATATTTGTTGCTCAAATTTCAAATATTTTTGTAAAATAGAGCCAATCACCTTGGCACATGGGTAGGAGGGCGCCCCACGACCATAAACTAATGGTCTCATAGGTGGGTTTCCCAAATCTTTATGTATTTTGGGAATACCAAAAAGGTAAGGGTACCTTGGAAATAATGTAGACATATAGTTAAATATGTTTTGTTCAAAACGCCCCTCTATAAACATATCCTACAGGCTATTCTTAATTACTGTATATGCATGGTTAATTTCTGACCGAGAACTAAGTCCATAACCAGAGTCATCTAACAATTTTACCATCCGATCATAGTAATCTATGTTATCAAAAATTACCAGTCCCCCTTCCTTTATCAGGCTTACACACTCTAATATCATGTACTTTAATGAATTCCAAGAATTCCTTCTCTTTCTGTGTGATGGAATCACTCATAAGATCTTTGTTCCTATGTTTCATATTAGAACAAATATCTAATTCACCCATTTGTTCAAAAATGTGAATAAGTGGATGAAGAGGAGGATTAAAAGTACTTGGAATTCTGAACTGGTCATTTTGTATTGTGTCTGTGTTAGACCCCATCATCAGATTAAAATTCAATTTCCTGGTGAATGTTTTCAGATCTATAATTGTACTCACTAAATCAAAATTCTGTTTTGGAATATATGTATTACCCTTGGAAAAAAACTCCACAATATCTTGATCTATACTAATAGAAGAAAAATTATAAACTTTAAAGTCTTTTGTCCTATTAGTGATAATAATAGGTTTACTTCCCATTGGTGCCTGATCTAACGATGTAGGACAAAGGCTTCTAAATACAGAGTCAAACTCATCACCAAATGAAGGATCACAAGACTCAACAACAAGAGGAATCGTACATAACTTAGGGATGTCATAACATTCATTATTGCCTAAAGGCATTACAGTCAAGTCTTGTTCCTCTTCGAACTCTGCTTCCTTTTCCCCTGATTTTTGTTGTACCATTGCTTGGGTCTCACCCCCATTTGATTCCCTTCACGAAAATTCTGGTTTTTCAAACTTTGTTGGTTGTTTAAGTTAACCAGTCTTTCACTTCTCCTAACGTCTGTAAAGCCTTGTCCATCAGTTTGATTAGAATCCTCAATGACTTGCAACGTAGTATTAGGCGATTGATTGGTGTATTGGATTGTAGGAAAATGATTATTAACAGAAGTGTCACTGTTTCCAAAAGAACCTTTCCAAACCTGGGCGGTGGAAGGGAGTGGATAAGCTTTACCTGCCTTGTAAACTGTGCTGTCACGTTCTAGTTTTTTAGCCTTATTACTTTTAAGTTTTACCAGGTACTGGTCGATACTAGTAAAAATATGACCATATTCATATTTGTACCTGGAAAAGTCATTATCAAGCTTAATCTTAATATCCAGTGCTGTCACCTGTTTGTTAAGGTCTTCCACCCAAATTGAATAATGTTTAACCATACACTCAATCAGTTCGAAACCTTGGCGGTCAAAAAGTTCTAAAAGTTCTTTATGAAAAGGTGTATTAGGCACCAAACCAGTAGGAAACTGATGATGCCTTAAACCTTTAGGCACTATTTTACATCTCAAGCATTCCTTGAAGTATGCAATTTCCAACTGGAGCTTTTTAACTTTCAGTAATAAATTGTCAAGTACTTTTAAATTTGAAACAATGTCTAAAGCAGAATTGTTATTACCTTCTTTTTCACCAGATTGCCCATTGGTTGTAAAAAGCATCGCTGTAAACGAGAAACCCTCTGATAACCAGTTCGACAAGTCAGGAAACGCCGAGTAGTTGCTCCCTTGCTGGGCCACCAAATGGACACTCGGCGCTGATGGAATAACAAATCATTGGTGGTTAGTCATCGCTGTGTTTTCTTTATTGCCTAAAGGACTAACCACCTGCCTATTAAGCAACGTTGATTTATTTGAATTATTAGTTGAGTCCAAGTCCTCTATTAAAATCGGTGCACTTGTAAAATTACCTAGTTTTGTGTTAGGACCCGACTCCACTCTATTAGGCGCTTCAGTGGATGCCTGCACGGCTAAACAAACACTTTGTGTGCCGCCGGTATTGTGATTGTCAGTTATCACAGTTGGCAAGCTGAGCTGAATAGCTTGCTGTTGTTTATCCAAATAGTCGAGTCTTGAACAAATAGACTCGACACGAGTTAAAAGAAAATCAAGTTGGTTGATATGGGAACCTTTTTCTGATGCTAGTGTTGCCCCAGCAACACTACGGCAGCGCTTCAGCATTTCAGGCATTCTGTTCGATTCAAAACTATTGGCAATATTGCTCGTAGACCCGGAAGCCATAACAAACTCAAAAGAGAAAGAAAAACTCCAAACTGATAATACAAATAAACCGGGTAAAAGCAAAACCAGTAGTACGCTAATAAAAATGAAAGATTTATTGTAGTGTTAAGCGCTTTTCGTTTGCTTTTTCCGCAAACTTCTTCAGACGACTTAAAAACCACAAATTAGTTATCCAATTAATTAATTAATCAATTAACATTTACAAGCAACAGTGCTTCTTTGATTTAGAAACCATCCACTGAAAATTAAAAGCATTCATAAAAATATAAATAAACACCCTAAAATCACAAGAAGTGTATTAACTACAAGTTGTAAACTTTACTGGTCAGTAACCAGGGCAGAGTTACAGTATGGTCAAATATGGAAAATCTGAGTTTTGCAAATATACTCATGACTTTCCTAATGTATCCACTAGTGGATGCCTTAGCATTATTGCCTGTATTGTCTGTATGGACTTATGATTGCAATACAAAAGTTATGTTGTGTTTGGCAAGCTGCTTTCAAGGTGAAACATTTTATGTGGGCAAAAATGGACTGACAGTTGCATTTCAGTTTTATGAACACATACACATATGACATACATAAAAAACACTTGAATAATGCTTAGAGCAAATAAGCAGTTGTTTGAAATAATTTTGAAACATTTGTATCACTTATTTTAGAAAATGCTCCAGCAAATGTAAAGGGTGAATCTTGTGAAACCAGACTGGAATATAGAGAATTATTTTGTTAATGTGTATAATATGTTGCTTTTAACATGTTTTTTACTTAGCACAAGTTGAATTTATATTCATTTATAACTCATTTGTTATGTTTTTATCATAATAGATAATTAACCGTTGAATGTGTATAATTAAACTGTTGATGTATATCATGTGAACTTATCATGATTCATCAGAACCTCATGATGAAGTCCATTTGTTTTTAACAGGACTAAAGGGCTAAACCTGTTAATAAAATTAACATTTTTTTCTGGTATTGACATCTTTTAACTCGTGCCTGATTTTGTGTTTGTTACTTTAAATATAACTGACTGTGCTCTTAAAGTTTAGCTTAAACAGAACTAGTAACCATAAAGAATGGCAAAAAAAACCATAAATTATTTAAAGCTTGATTAAATCATTTCCCCAAATGCATGAATGTGTTAGTAGCCTACATAATATTTGAAAAAACAGAGTTGTTCTTTTCCAGTTTTTAAGAGTAAGGGCAAAATTTAACTTGGTTCTAGATAAAATGGCTTTAACCTTTTGTAGTTAAGAATAAGAGGCATATTTTTAAGGCAGGTGTCAAGGTAGGGAGGACTTTTTCAAAAAGTTGTTAATCACTATTTTAATGATCTATTAAAAAAAAATGACAACAGCACTGGAAAATTGTGGGAGGTCTGGCAAAATTACTGACAGAAATAAAAGAGAATGGGGTGCTCCTTGTGGGACCATGTTTAATATGGGGCCTAGTCTGAAAGGATAAGTCATACTTTATCCTGAAAGTTTTAATTAATCTGATCCCTTGTATCTAAAACCTGTGGTTGTGTAAGCACTGAAGATCAGGTTGTGGTTAACAAGATTAAATGTTTTGGTAAGGTCCACAAATAGCTAGATTCCATCATCCATATTGATTAAGATGTCATCAGAAAGAGAATGCATTGCAGTCATGGTACTTCTGCTTTCCTCTAACCAGTCTCATGCTAGAGGCTGGAAATGAGGTAGCATACTTGAATATAAGTGGTTAGTTGACAATAGCCTAATTTCTCTAAAAATGTCCCTAAATCTAATTTTCTGGCAAATTTGTCAATGAAAGCTTTGTATTGATCATAGGTAAATCTGCCATCACCATTTCAGAGTAAGCAAATTTGTAACACTACCTAAGACCATTCTTCTTTGGAAATCTTCAGACTTTACTAGCCAGAACCATATTATTTTTATCTATATGAGATTCATTGACCTAAGTCTAGCTCATGCACGTGCATGACTCATACAGTTCTATATATGATTTAAATTAAATATTTAAAAACAGCAGAAGTTTGACATGTATTGTCAGGTGATAAACAGATAACTGCTCTACTGATATAAAATCTTACATGTTTCTGTATGTCGCTGCATTCTCCTGTACCTTTCACTTAATGCCATGTGATGTTTCTATGACTGACTTTATGGAACTAACCTCCTTTGTGATGCATCTGGAAATGGCTTCCTGGCTCACTGTGAATAATGAGTTTAATAACAGAACAACTAACAGAAAAAAAGTATTTTACATGTAGCACATCAACATATAAGGTCCCAAAATATTGAATGGTTTTCAATAGAAAATTGATCTGCTGTATTGACTCCCATTTTCTTGGGTTCATTTAGATGAATACTTCCAACTTTCTTTAAAGTGCTAAATGAAGTATTTCCCTGGAATTTGTTCTCCTACTCTTCATTTTCTTGCTGTTGAAATAAACAAGAAACTGCAAATATGCATTTGTTTGTTTCCTATCCTATCCTATCGGTAGACATGCCTTTAGTTTTTTACAGTTATAACTATGGATGGATACAGTATTGTATGTTATTTACAGTGACACATGACTACAGACTGTTTTGTTGTAAATGATTAAAATTGTATGGACCGCATAAAGCTGACATCTGTAATGTAACCTTTCTTGGAAGGAAATCAGATCAATATATGACCCAATGGAGTTACAGAAAGTTACAATGAAGCATAAAAGCCAGGTTAAAACATCAGAATACGTATTAAATTGAGGAAAGGTAGAGCTGCAGTTTTAATTACTGAGAAGTATTTACATAAAGCTTATCAGCCACAAATACATATTGTTTGATTATAAACAGGTCAAGTGATGCTGTATCACCCTAGAAAAGGTAAATTTTGCTCTTAGTTGCACACCTTATGTAAAAATAATCTAAATAAACAAAATATGGAAAAATCAACATGAAATATTAAAGCTTTTTTGTGGGGTGGGGGAAAAAGCTGCTGAGAAAATTGGTTATTAACAGTATAATAAAAAACAACAACACAATGAAAATCCAGCATGTGCCCATGCAACCTGTCCAAACAATTCCCCAAACCAACAAAATAAAATCCATAAGGTGGATCACATAGTGTTAGCAACCTCTAAACAAAGCAATCACTGTATTTCCACTGACAGAATTGGGCTTAGACCAAGAAAGTTACTTAAAATACTTTAATACTTTAAAATAAAAAATGTGATACAGAAGTTAAGTACTTTCGTCCCTATCACATATGGTACTTCTTCAGAACTACATATTAAAATACAGCACATTTTAAAAATCCCTGTCAGTTTTATAATATGTATCAACACAATGAATCATAAACCAGTTAATTTCTTTGAACTGTCCATCACTACATGCATTGGAACAGCCATGATGGTACAGTGGTTAGCATTGTCATCTCAGAGCAAAAATTTGTCCATTTTGATTATTTGCAGGGGTGCCTTCTGTGTGGAGTCTGTGTGTCCTCCCTGCTGTTGCATGGGTTTCCTCCCACATTCCAAAGACATGCAGTAGGTGTATTGGACACTCTAAATTAGCTGTAGGTGTGAGTGAGTGATACAGAAGAAGTACCATTGCAGGGCTAGCCACCCAGCTGTGTAAATATTGGCTCAAGATGATTGCCATTGTTGAAGTGACACCCTGACTCCATGTGTAAAAATGGTAAAAATGTGTTGAGGATGGATGGATGAATAACATAGTAAAAAAATATTGTCTCACAAAATTATTATTTAGATTAAAAAATCATATGAATCCAATGATTAATAAATATTCAATACATACTTTTAAAATATTTAAATACTAAATCACAATCACCCTATACTAGTCCTTAGTTTTAATACTTTGGCAACAGATACTTGGTCATTAAAGCAGTAGCCATAAGTTGTGCTGAGTCTTAATTGCCAGATCAGTTATCTTTGTTCTAATTTTAACTCCCAAGAACCTCCCCTCAAATCCCTGTTGACTACTTCCAGAAGACCAGATGCAAATATAAAGGATTTACATTCCAAAGTATGTTTAAAAAGTGCATAATTAATGTTATTTCCTGAAATGGCATACAAATGCTTATAAATCATTTTTCTAAATATGTTTTTGGTCTTTCCCACATAAAACTTGCAGCAACCCCTACAGATAGCCAAATATACCACTCCTTTAGTCTTACAATTCCAAGAGGTTAGCTATATCTTATGAGGAAACCTATCAAAGACCAGTACCTCTTGTTCTAAAATGTAAGGGCATTGATTACTTACATTTTCACATACCTCTAAAATCATTAGTTTTGACATTTAAGGGGTGCTAAAAAAGATATTTACAATTCCTTGCTGTATTAAAAACAAAGTTGGGTTTCCCACCAAGTGTTCTAAAAATGTCATTGTTCACCTTCAAAATATTATAATCATTATATACAATGTTCTTAATTTTATTTGAAAAAGTATTGAAGGTGAGGACTAGGGAGCTGGTATAATCATTCCTTCTCTGTGTGTTCAGCATCCCCAAACTGTCATGAGGCTTGTGTCTTACTCCTAAAATAGGGACATATCTAGTACCCTAACCATTAATAACTACTTCTTTGATATTATTTAACAAACAAGGTGGGTAATTTCTGTCTAGAAACATGTTGACATTTTTTTTGACTTCAGTCAAGAAGATTGTTTCTTCCGAGCACATCCTCACTGCCCTTACCAGTTGCCCCTTAAAAATGTTTTTCTTAGTAAAATGTGGTTGGCAACTTTTAAAATCCAAATAACAATTGGAAAATGAAGGTTTTCTGTAAATTTTGGAACCAAAACAACCTTTGTCATAATTCTTGTACATAGTTATATCCAAAAAAATCAACTCTATCACTAGAGTGAGTGTAAGGGAATTAAAGGAACAATGTAGTTTAATTAATATACATTAAAAATGCTTCAAAATGTAAGTTAGTACCCTTCCATAAGATAAATATATCATCCAAAAAGTGACAGTATATGTATCAGTATTTACTGTACTCTGAATTTAAATCATATTGTTTCTCCCAACTGTACATAACCATATTTGCAAATATGGGAGCACATTTGGTACCCACAGCCTCCCTTAGTCTGCTGAAAGAACTCCCCCTCAAAAAATGCAGTTATTGGTCAAAATAAGCTCCATAAAGTCAACAATAAAATTAATTAAACCATCACCCACGTTTGTAAGTTCCACAATGGCAAAATGAAGCAACTGTAGTCCCTCCTTGTGAGGAATATTCATGAATAAATCCACATAATCTATTGTGGAAAAACTAGCATGTGTGTTAAAAACTGTGGTTGAATCTTTGTAAGAAAGTCCCACGAGTCTCTTAAAATCTATTGTGCATTAATTAGGGACCCCTTCAATAACTGATCCACAAACATTTTCAAATTTTGTCCTCAGGCAATCAATCTATACAGGGGTGAAACAACATATTTATGGATCTTAGGGATCCCAAAGACTGTAACAAGAGGGTGCTTATTAAGTAGAAACTTTCAATATATGGATAAATTACTCCCTGAAAACAGCATCATTGAGAAATAAATCAGTTTTCTTAGTTGTTATATTTATCTCATTAAGAGATGCACTAATATATTTGTCAGCATCATACAACATATTAAAAATCTAGTTAGTGTAGTCAGTCCTGTCCTTTTTTAAAAAATCACCAAAGTATTATTAAGGTGATGATGTATTTATTTTTTCTTTTAAAATTACTTAAAGAAAATGGGGTGGCTCTGTCAGCCATATCAGGGGAATTATACAACAATTTAAAGGTCAGTTTCCTCGTGAATAACTTTAACTCTATAAAGGTATCAAGTAGATTCACAGGAACTGTAGGCAAACATTTCCACCTTTCATAAAAAGTTTAAAATGAAGTTTAAAATGACTGACTGAGATATATAAATCAATAGAATTGAAGATATTAGATCCTTTAAATGTTTTACTCCCTACTTAAATCCTAGTACTATGGCACCATCTAAGAAAACTATATTCACCATTGTTTTATTTCTAACTACCACACTAGCCTTTCTCACCATACCTTACTCTCTTACCTCCTACGAACATCTTTCACTGTCTGAACAGAACCATTCCAGCCAACAGACTTTACCATCTTTTATCACCTTTTTCCTGAACCATAGTAACATAACCTGTTTCTCTAACTATATACTACCAAAATTCCACAGAGCAACCCACATTATTTACTTCCCTACCAAAAAGACTTTTAATAACCTCTATAAACTCCTAAAATCTCTACTATACCCCCAGCAACACCCCCTCTTAGACGGTGACATTCATCCAAACCCTGGCCCCTTTACTGACTCCCCCACTAACTCTACCAATGTTACAGGACCTATACTTTCTACAATTACAAATCCATCTAACTCCCTTCTGATAGCTCACCTTAACATTAGAAGCATTAACAATAAAATCTCCCACCTGCATGCTCTCCTTGACATCCACTCATTTGACATTCTATGTCTTACAGAAACCTGGCTAAAACCAACTACTCCAGACCAGGAAATTAGCCCTCCTGGCTATAACATCCTCAGAAATGACCGTAAAATAAAAAAAGGTGGGGGATTAGCCATTCTCTATAAATCTAATCTCCAAATTTCCCCCATAAATGTGCTTCCATCATTAGGCTCTAAATCTGAAACCCTATCTATTAAACTCCAAATCAATAACTCCAAATCCATCTATATAATCTGCATGTATCTACCTCCAGGTAATAACACTCATTCTCTAGAGAACCTGCTGAGTCACCTCTCTGTCCAACTACCCCAGGAGACCATTGTACTTGGTGACGTTAACATAGACTGGTCCACTTGTAGTTCTCTAAACCCTACCGACCACATAAACCTCTTTGGATTCTCCCAATTAATAACAACTCCTACAAGAATCCATAAACCTAGTAACAAGGAAAGTACTCTGGACTGGATTCTTATAAATAGATACCCTGAATCTTATACTCCAGGAACCCTTCCAGATGATATCAGTGACCACATACTTACCTACGTTATTAGACAAAAAGTTCATATTGCAACTACTCACAATCTCAAAACCTACCGCTTAAAAATATTCTTTAATCCAGACAGCTTCATAACCGAATTGCAAGCATGTGACTGGTCACCACTAACCTATCTAGAACTAGACGAAGCTGTCACCTATTTTAATACAAACTTTCTTCAAATCCTAAACTCCCATGCACCTTACCGCTCCACTAGAATAAAAACCAAATCTGCCCCTTGGCTTACAAAACAAACTAGGCAAAAGATACTCCTTAGAAATAAAATCTGGGCCAAATGGAGATCTACCAAATGCACAACAACCCACCTCCAATTTAAACAACTAAGAAATTCCACCAAAAAGGATATTCTTAGAGACAAAAAGGATTTCTTTCTACACCTTCAACAAACCAATCAACAAACCCCACAAAAATTCTGGTCTGGGATAAATAAACTTCTTCAGCCAGGTCACACTACTACTCCTGACCCTACCGGTTTCAACAATAGCAACTCCAACCTAATCCCCAATGCCTTTAATAACTATTTCACAGATGCCATTCAAACCCTAGCCAATTCTTTACCATCTCCCACTGATACCCAACCTAATAACTGCAATACTTCTTTACCCACCTTTCAAATACAACCTGCATCTACTTCTCTCATCTGTAAGCTTCTTCAAAAATTGAAACCTTGTACCCCTTCTGCTGACCATCTCCCATCTGAATACCTACAAATTGCCGCAAAAGCCATAGATTATCCCATCTCAATCCTTATTAACAGAACTATCTCTGAGGGCAAAATCCCTGCTTTATGGAAAATATCCCATATCATCCCTCTGCATAAAGGAGGACCATCTACTGAGCTCTCTAACTTTCGCCCTATTGCTCTACTCTCCCCATTAGCTAAGATAATGGAAAAATGTATTCACAAACAACTGCTTAACCACTTACTACAAAATAACCTACTGGCAAACTGCCAACATGGCTTCAGGCCATTCCATAGCACATCTACTGCTCTTTTATCCTTTACTGACACTATATATAAAAATCGTAACAATAACTCATTCTCCTCTGCTCTATTCATTGACCTGTCAAAAGCCTTTGACATGGTTAATCATAATCTACTATTAAACAAACTAAAGGCTCACTCCCTCAATGCTAAAGCCATACAATGGTTTAGGTCTTATCTGGAAAATAGACAACAAGCAGTACTTTGGCATAACAATCTGTCTTCACTACTTCCAGTAAATATTGGAGTACCCCAGGGCTCTATCCTAGGTCCCCTACTCTTCTCCTTATTTATTAATAACTTACACATGAACTTACCCCAAGCCACCTGCATTCAATATGCTGATGACTCCACTTTAATCTGCACAGCCAAGAATATATCCTCTCTCCACTCCCTTACCCAAACTGTTTTTCAGAACGTGGAAAACTGGTTTATGCAACACTGCCTCCTCCTTAATCCCAAAAAAACAAAACTACTGCTTTTTACTCCTACTCATAAATCACCCATTCCTTCCTTCTCTTTAACCTCTAATAATGGTACCAACATCAACCCAGAGACTACAACCCGCCTACTAGGTGTAACTATTGATAACCATCTCAACTACGATGAACACATAAACTCTACTATAAAGTCTGTTTACAGAAAACTTGGCACCTTCTATAGAATAAAACCATTCCTTACCCCTCCTGCAAGGAAAGCAATTGCCCAAACCCACCTTATCTCTACCCTCTTCTATGCCTCTGTTATATATACCAACCTATCCAATAATAACCTTTCCAAACTCTCCACCTGTTATAACAGTATAGCTAGATTCATCACATGTTCCCCCTTTAAAACTCACCACTGCCTTAACCTCAAACAACTTGGATGGCTAGAACTGAAAAACCAGATACTCTTTCAACAATTACTTACCATACACAAGACCCTGTATCACCCTAACAATACCCCTATCCTCACTCATCTAATTACACCTTACACTAATCTAGCTTCACTACGCTCTGCTAACAAGCTTCTAGTTTCCTCTAATAAAGCCAACAACAAAGCCGGAGATTCACTTTTCTCAAACACGGCAGGAAAATTCTGGAATCAGCTTCCTGCTGAATTATCTACACTTGCTTCTTCTTCTCTTTTTAAAAAACATCTTAAAGAACATCTGACAGCCCATTGGCTTTGTCCATGCACTAACCCTGACTGACTTCTTTTTTCCCCTTCTATTCTTAACCTATCCCTCCTCCTTTTACCAGTACTTCCATATCCTACTACTCTTCCTCTTTAATTACATAATGACACATACATTCTCTTTCCTATAAGTATGACCTGCTCATACCACTTAGTGTGATTTTTAGAATTGTTTTTAGTTTAGTTTTTTTTTTTTTATAGAATTGTTTAATTTCCACTAATACTGTTACTTCACAAATGTATTATTATAACTGTTCACTTGACCATTGCTACCTCTGTATTTATTCTTAATAGTTCTATGTATTGTTAACTGTCTTAATATTCAAGTATGGAGCTTTTCTCCCCGGGCCTCTACTGAAAATGGACATATATCCAGTTAGACTAGCCCGGTCAACAAATGTAAAATAAATAATAAATAAATAAATAAATATGTACAATACTCCCATTTGTCACCTGAATTTCCTCATCACTGTTAACAGTGTCCCTCTGGATTGTTAATGACTCCATTTGTTCCTCTTGCATACCATCCCTCTGTTTTTCCTCCCTCTTTCTAAAGATTCTGGAGCATTACCTATAGTGTTATACCCTTGTTTATTATGAGGCCTTTCTGATCATCTTAGTGGTGGAAAGTTAATGTCAAAATTACCATAATAAACTCTTTCACCATCTATGTCATGCTGATATTATGCTCAGTCGTCATTTGAAAAGCAGGTTGTCTACCCATATCATGTTAGTTTTGAGCACTATTAGGTTGTGTATCTCCTGTGTTATACATCCTTTGGGTATAGGATATACCTTGTGCTGCATACAATTTGTCTCATCTCTCAATAATTTATTTTGTTTTTTTTCTTTAAATTAATGTTACCTGTTGTTCTACATTTTTAAACACATTATCATATCTTACAAAATCGTCTTCAAACAGTAAGTCATATCAAACAGTGCCTGTATCTGCACATTGTTCAATTTCACAATAATCTGCATCAATTCAAGGCCATGCCTATCAAACACTTTAATTAATTCATTGTATTCATTACTTCTATAAATCAGTCCATCTGGAAATTTAAAAACTCATAACCCCTTTGTGACTCTCTTGTGTTTGATACTTTCAGTCAAAAAAACAATTATCAACCTTTAAACTACACCCTTGGACTTGCCCTGAAAATGTAACAAACCTCACATGTATCCTGCAGGGGTGATACTTGAAACAGTTTTTCAGCATTGGTAACTAAAATGCTATTGTGCTGGCTCAGTAGGATGATTAATTGATTAAGTTCACCTTCAGAATTAGTATTTTCTTGTCAAATTTCATCGAGAGGTAATATTATGTCAAACCTGTTGCCATTAGCCATAATAAATCAAATGAAAGAACATCCTCTCAATTAACAAAAGTAATTAATAAAGTAAGATGGTCTGCCCTGAAGCCTGTGGACAGACACTATCACCCTTAGAAAGAAAACAACACAAAGAAACTGTGTTGCCTGTCCAAACAATTTACTGAACCAACAAAATAAAATCCACAAGACAGCTCACGTAGTACCAACAACCCCAAAACAAAGCAATCACTGTGTCTCCACCAACAGAATCGGGCAGAGACCAATGAATTTACTTAAAATATTTTGATACTTTAGTATAAAAATGTGATACAAAGGTTAGGCTCTTTCATGCCTATCACATGCAGGACTTCTTCAAAACCACATTGTAAAATACAACACATATTAAATATCCCTCTCAGTTTTATCACATGTATGGATGCAACCAATCACAGATCTGTTAACTTTTTTGAACTGCCCATTACTATATGCATATTACTTACATATTAATTACATAATAAAAATGTTGCCTCACAAAATGATTATTTGCATTAAAAAAAAAAACAAATGAATCCAATGATGAATAAATATTCAATAACTACTTTTAAAATATTTAAATAATAAATCACAATCATGCTATGCTTAGCTAAAACTTAATTTTAATACAGGGGCAATAGGCAGTTGATTGTTAAAGCAGTAGCCATACGTTGAGCTGAGCTTTAATTACCAGATCAGTTCTCTTTGTTCAAATTTTAATTTCCAAGAAGCTCCCCTCAAATCTCTGTTGACTACTTCCAGAGGGCCAAGTGCAAATTTAGAGGATTTACATTCCAAAGTGTGTTTAAAAAGCACATCATTAATGTTATTCCTTGAAATGGCATACCAATGCTCATAAATCCTTTTTCTAAACATTCTTTCAGTTTTTCCCACATAACACATGGAACAACCCCTACAGATAGCCAAATACACCACTTCTTTAGTCCCACAATTTCCATAGGTTAGATATATCTTATGAGGAAACATCAAAGAAGAGTACCTGTTGTTCCAAAATGTAGGGGCATTGATTACATGCCCCACATATTCACGTATCTCTAAAATCATTAGTTTTGATATTTAAGGGGTGCTCAAAAAGATATTTGCATTTCCTTGCTGTCTTAAAAGCAAAGTCTGGTTTCCCACCAAGTATTCTAAAAGTCTCATCATCTTTAAAATATCAAATTTATTATATACGATATTTTTATTTTATTTTTAGTTGAACAAGTATTGAAGGTGAGGACTGGGGAATTGTAATAATCATGCCTTCTTCATACTGTCATGAAGGTTGTGTGCTACTCAAAAAGAGGGGCATATCTACTACCCCAACCATTAACAACTACTTCCTTGACATATTTAACAACCAAGAGGTTATCAAGAAATATGTCAAAAATTTTATCAACTTCAGTCAAAAAGATTGCTTCTTCTGAGCACATCCTCGCTCTCCTTAGCAGTTGCCTCTTAAAATGTTCTTCTTTGTAAAATATGGGTGGCAGCTGTGATGATGTGAGGTATTGCCACCTATGCCAGGAGAAGTAGGGCAGTGGATGTCTAAAATATGCCAGCACAGCTAGCTGGAATTTTGTAAATAATTGCATGTTAGGTTTATATCAAGTTGATTTGCACAGATGCATGTGTTGAAAATGTATTTCTAAAGTTGCTTGTGATACAAATGTACCAAGAGTGTGCCCTGTTGGATAGAAAAAGAAATATACATGCATTATTGTAACTGTTTAAATCTATATGTTTTAACAGAGGATACTGGAAGAAAATAGGTTAATCTCAAACTTTGAATACAGTTTGAAATTAAATTACCTGGCTTAGGCCATAAAAATTGTATCTTACAGTTCTCAATGCAGCCAGAGACAAAAAGCCTATACCAGGAAGCTTCATGTATTGTTTTTGGGGTGAACTAATTGCTACTCTGGATGGGTGGAGGTTTGAAATTGTTTTATGACTTTCAGGAGCTGTAGAATGTCTTAGCAAAGCTCTGTGTGTGTATATTATTGACACATATGTGCTAAATGCTGACACCTTCTAAACAAGGGGGGAAACATGGGAACCCGAAGTCAGATGACCAAATGTATGTGATGTCCTTCTGTAATCCATCACTAAAACAATGTTTAATACTAGATGAGACTGAAGTCTCAGGGCAGCCTTTTGTAACCTGAGAAAGAAGCATCCCTCAGTTACTTCATCTTGCCTTGTTCTAGTAAATGACCAGGGAATAATTCTTTAGAACATTAGTTAAGTATTGTTTTTTTCTGTAACTGTGTGAACCTGCCCACCTGTGTTATTTTTAATATTTCCTGTGACTGAAACTCTGGTGTTTACTGTAAATAAATACTGAGTATTTTCATGTTATTTTATTATTTATTATTTAATTTATTTAAAATTTTCTATGTGGCCGATCTTTTAGAGAATATTTTAATCTTTGAGAGTATTACTATATATTTGGTGACAGCTCTGGCCACTCCTGAAAGCTGTACAACATTGGCCAAAATTACCATTTGTATTAATATTAATTTCACTCATTATAATAGGTATCCTTGTAAGAGACTTGGAGTAGCTGGCTTTGGGCACTCATCTGTTGACCTTATAGTCGGGCCGAAGGTGGCATAGCTAGTAAGTCTGTGCCAGCATTTCCCAGGTGTGCATGTGTGTGTGTGTGTGTGTGTGTGTGTGTGTGTGTGTGTGTGTGTGTGTATGTGTGTGTGTGAAAATCAAATCTCAAAGAGTGTGTGTGTCAGCTGCTTGCAGCATGGGCATTAAGGATTGGTTTACAGAGAGAGTGATGTAGAACTTGGCTTGGACACTCAGCTGAGGTCTCAACTGTATAGCTGTGCCAATGGGGAGTCTGACTGGGGACCTGGAGGGAGACAGATAGAGAAACCCAGACCCCAGAATGAGTATGTTCCCTGTGTGCTCTTAAGGGCAATTGTGTTTGATACAAAGAGCTGCATCTAGAAATACTGGGTGTATCCATTTTTGTTCCAAGTGAACGTCCCTCTCCAGTGCCAGTGGTGAGGATTCAGGCTCCTTGATTACTTGCCTAGATTGGAGATGTTGCAGCAACTTTTAAAATCCAAATAACAATTGGAAAAGGAAGGATTTCTGTAAATTTTGGAACCAAAACAACCTTTGTCATAATTCTTGTAGATGGCTACTCCAGAAATCATCTCTATAGCTGGAGTGTGTGATTGAATTAAGGAATGGTATAGTTTTATTAATATATGTCAAAAATCCTTCAAAATTCAAGCTAGTATCCTTCTATAAGAAAAATATATCATCCAAAAAGTGGCAGTATATGTATCAATATTTGCTGTACTCTGAACTTAAAACATATTAAACACATTATAGGTGGGCAGTAGTGTGTTAGTAAATATTATCGCCTCACAGCAAGAGGTTCCCTGGTTCGATTCTCGACTGGGGTGCCTTCTGTGTGGAGTCTGCATGCTCTCCCTGCATTCATATGGGTTTCCTCCAGTGCTCCGGTGTCCTCCCACATTCCAAAGACATGCATCAAGAGTGTTTCTTCCCGGGCCTCCACTGAAAATAGGCTTTGTTCTAGTCGGACTTTCCCGGTCAACAAATGGTAAATATAATAAATAAATAAATAAATAAATATTGTTTGTCCTAACTATACATAACCATATTTGCAAATACGGGAGTACAGTTGGTACCCACAGCCACCCCCTTAGTCTGCCGAAAGAACTCCCCCTCAAAAAAATGTAGTTATTAGTCAAGATGAGCTGTATAACATCAACAATAAAATTAATTAAACCATCCTCCAAGTCTGTAAGTTCCACAATGACAGAATGAAACAACTATAGTCCCTCACTGTGAGGAATACTTGTGAATAAATCCATGGAGAGCATCTACTGTGCCCAGATTTGCATGGAATGCCACAAGGATCACCAGGGCTTTACACATAGAGTCAATGAACATGGATAACAATTCTGTGTAAGGAAAAGCAGATTTGCGCACAATGCCACAATGATCACCAGGAGTTTTACAAATAGCTGCCATTGTGTTAGTTCAACACATCTGCACAGATGGCATCTTAATGAGAGGACAAATAACTAGTAGTAGGGACATATTTGGCGTAGATGTCATATAGAAATGTGTTAGAATGTAACACTCACAACCTCTTAGATCGACAAATGTGGACAAACCAATAATAATGGGGGATAAAGGCCCAGAAATAGGGATAGATGTTTAATTTTGCACTGAAAAACTTGAAGTTGATAGAATATATATGCTGTACATTAGCATGAACTTTCTCAAGATTGTGAAGTTTGAAACTCAAATGTCAGTTATCAGTTTCTGTACTCTGGAATGACATGTCAATGATTTGCCAGGAAAAAAAGTGTTATAAGGAAAAGATCACAAATATGAGACAAAAACTGGACATTCTTCAGTTCAAAGATCATCCCAATGATATGGCAGGAAGCCACATATTGGTTAAGGAAAACATGTGGACATCCTGGGAATATCGGGACAGTTGAGAGGTATGAATGTGAAGTATATGGTCCAAACATAGCACAGAACTATGTACATACAATGCAGAGTATTGTGATATCCCATTTCTGGAATTCTGTACTGAAGCTGTGTTAATGATCTGTAACAGGACATAGGACTGCCATGTAAAATGATCACCCAGGGACTGTGTATGTATTGAATAGGGACACACAGCTGCATTGTAGGAATAAAAACATGGAAAGAGTACAGGTGAAACTCTTGCATGTACAGCAGAGGAGGGCATGTCAAGGGAAGATGGTTGTAGCAGCAACACCAAGCACACATCTATATGGTACAGTACAGACTGTACAGTGAAAATGTGTCTGTGACTGCCACAAAAGGTGACATAACAATGAGGAGGATGTCTGTGTGAGATAAGTATCCCTGCATTAACAATGCAGAGGACATCTATCAAGGATCTGACATAGAATTGGGATGGGGTGCATATTGGGAAGCTGTGCAAAATGATGTACCTGAATATGAGTGTACTCTTAGCAGATGTCTCCAGCAAGGTGGCCACTAGTAAAGAATCATGGCAAACATTACAAGAACACACACAATCATGGACAATATCAGAATAATACCGCAACTAATCCCATGCCTCTGACATAACATATGTGATGTGGAGTGATAACAGATAAGTCTGCACACACAGACTTCACAACTCTTATGATACATTACATTTTATGAGATGAACTGCACAAAAACTGTCCTGGCACTGCAGTGTCTGCAGGAGGTGTTGGGAAGGACACTGCTATATACTGTATGTGACAATATAGTCAATACAGGCTACTTTTCTTGTGTGCATGGCATATATCTTAGGTTCATAGGTTCATAGATTAGTACTAGACTAACTGCCCTTGCAGGCCATTTTAAGCCTAGACAATTATCCCTTGTGAGACTCAAACTCTGCACCTTGTGTTTGGAAGGCAAACACCTTAACCATTAGGCCACCCTCCCAACCCCAATCTATGGCACAATCCACACTGTCATGAATGATATACATGCTATTAATGTTGTCAAGCACCTATGTATGCCTTGTGTGCATAAGCTAAACTGCTAACACACATGCATCTGGTGCAACAACTATCTAAGGCCAAGAACACTGCATCAGTGGGCCCAGACAATATCCCAGGATGCTGTCTAAATAGCATGAAACATGACCTCTTAGGCCTTCTGGAATTGCCATTTAACTATAACCTCCAAACAGGCTTTGTGTATCATGAATGGAGAACAGCAATAGTCATCCCTCTGCAGAAAGGTGGTCCATCTACAGACCCTAAAAACTACTGACCAATAAGTCTCACTAGTCTTATATATAAAGCCATGGAAAGAATTATCATGGAAATTATCAATAGTGATATAGTACTGTCATACAGAATTTAACTATTACATTACACTTCTATAGCTAATTTGTATTACACCTGTTTTAAACCACAACTGTTGCTATTGTATTCTATATGTTCATATATAAGATGTATTTTTTGGAAACCACAACTGTTGCTATTGCATTCTATATGTTCTTATATAGAATGCAATTTTTAGTACAAGTATGTGTGCATCTGTATGTTAATACCTAGAAGTCTTACTTGTTATGTAATTGTTCTTTCTATGGAGCTATTCTCCTCAGGTCTCCACTGATAAAGGGCTATGCAGCCCAGTCAGACCAACCCGGTTAACCAATGTCAAATAAATAAATTCATAAATAATGGTAAACCTCCAGACACTGGACGCAATCCGATTTGGTTTTGTCAAGGGCAGGACATGCTTACTCAAACTGGTGGACTTCTTTGAGAAGGTCACCAAAGCAATGGATGAGGGCAAAATGTTTCTCACTGCCGTCCTTCACCTGGCTAAGGCATTTGTCACAATACCCCACTTGGACATTGTTGACAAACTTAAGAGATTAGGCACAAGCCTGTATATCCCCACTGGACAGCCAACTACCCCACAGACAGGACACATGAAGTTAGAATTGGGGAGTCTACAAATAGGTTAGTCACAATTGGAGTCCCTCAGGGATCTGTCCTTGGACCACTACTTTTTGGTACTTACTTCTCTGAAGTCAAGGCCAATGTCAAAAGTCTCTGGCTGACTACATTTGCAGATGATTGCAAATTAGGAGCTGTCATTGAATCCCACACTAACACAAAAGTTCTCTAGGAAGGTCTGACACAGACAAACAACAGGTGTCAGAGTCATATATTAAAACTTAATGACAAGAAATGCATAAAAGTATACATCAGGAAATCATCCACCTCTGGTATCTATCATGTCAACAACACACCCCTTAGAGTTGACCCAGTAGTTATGGACAGACATAGACAGAAATCTAGCCTTTGACCATCACATGTCTACAGTAGTGAGATGATAATTCTATGTAGTGCAATTTATAAACAAAGGTATGGCATCTTGGTCCAAGTAAGTTATTGTTCGACTGTATTCCACATTCAACAGCTCTACCATTGAGTACAATGCCCCCTTTGGTATGAATCTAACCAGACATATCCTGCAACTGGAATGTCCACAGAAGTTCTTCCCTAAAAGAATACAGGGCATAAGTAAAATGTCCTATGCGGACCACCACAAGGTCCTATCCCTGTATTCTGTCTCCTACAGGCTTTTGAGGGGAGCACTATGCCTGACATATAGGGCATTGTCAGACCCCACTCTGGTGGACCTCCAGCATATCCACAAAACAAACAGCACCAGAATTATCCATTCTAAAGACTTGCCTGTAATATAAAAAGGACCTAATGAAGAGACAGGTATATATCCCAGAGACTACTCAGTCTCTGGAACAGGGTTCCCATATATGTGAAGCAGAGTTCTTCCCTAAACCAATTCAAGTGCAACTTGGACAATTGGATAGGGAACAGGGAGTTCATCCCTAGTTTACCAGCTATGTCTTTAATGGAAACAGGCAACCTGTAAATGGTTCATCTCCCTGGCTCCTGCGTGTAAGTGTTTCATCTCCCAAGCCCCTGCTTACCCTTGTCAAGGGTATCAGAATTTGTCAGAGCTTTGGAATACATGGCTATGCACACCTATGAACCTATTGCTATTCTGCACCATCAGACAGTCATGTATATTCCTCAAAAATGATACCTAGGGATGGCCAATAAGCTGTGTGACAGCACACTGTCGCAAAAGTGGTACATCAGTTGTACATCACTGGAAAATGTGCAGGGAAGTGCATGAAGAAGGGTGCATTGTACACATTTATTGGTGTGCTGAAGTCTGAGAACCATGAAGTTATTATGGCCACTGATGTGCACATCCTTCATATACCCATTACTTGTGATACATTCAAGGAACTTGTCAGTACTGTCTGTGACCACATGCTTGTGGATGTACAACTTACCCTCTACCCCAGGACACAGGTCATATACCTATAGGTCTGATTATAGGGAGTGATGTATACATTATACTTAGGTTGTGTTTATGTTTCCTGATTTAACAAATCTCTCCATGTGTCTCATTAATGCAGGTGTTGTCATGGCTGTGGCAGCAGTCTCTGGTATGTGTCGATACAAATAACACAGTTGGAGTCAATGACTGCACACAAGCTGTAGTTCTTCAGACAGCTGTTCAGACACCATGTGTGTATGTTATCTGTGATGTCCATCATTGAACTAATGAGCAGGAACGGGCCTAGCAGACACCCCGAATGTATCCATCTGATCACTGGACCTGAGATATATGTCACATCACAAATTTCAACATAGTGAGATGCCATGTATGTCATACACTGCTCTACCTATTTGGTGATATAGCTGTTTATGGCCACATGTGACAGTGTTCATTGAATACCTCAGTGTGGATTTTGGTCAAATGCCTTGACCTGTTCAAGTTCTATGTGATTATACTGTTGTTATCTTGCATGTCCTCGATGACCTCTTTGACATCTATCAGATGTAATGGACTTGATGTAGCAGTAACAACTCACACAGGTCTTTTACACATACCTGGAATATTACTAGTGTACATGTAGAGGAGGTCCGTGATGACATGTTGGTCTACCTCACAATCGAGGAGAGTCATGATGTCTCTATAAATGCATGCAACAGGTGCTGTCCCCCCAACTCAGGTGAACGCATGTTGATGTGCACACTTGTATGGGAATATAGGCCCTGTAGACAGTGTGTTGAACTGCATATTCAACCATATCAGGAAGGTGTGTGTGCTGGGTCACTCCATAGGTGATCTGTGATGTTGTCACAGCACATTGATTCCATGTGATAGGCCTGGATGAAGGTAAGACAGTGCATGCTGAATATTGTGATCTGGCATAGGGTTTTGACACAATCATACACACAGGTATCATTGAGAAAAGCCCTGAGCATGGGGTTAAACCTTATGTCAATAGATAGGTAAACAGTTGGCTGACTGACAGAGCACATCATGTGAAAGTTGGTGAATCAGCCTGTACCAGTAGAGCTGTCACCACTGGCAAACCCCAAGTAATTATTCTTGGTCCTTCACTGTTTGAATTGTGTTTCTTGATAGTTCAGGCTAAAGTATATGACCTTTGCCTTGCCAAGTTTGCTCATTCTTGTATGTTGTGTGGAATCATCGAGTCCATCAATGGTGATAACATAGTGCAAGAGGAGTTGACACACACAACTGAATGGTAACAAAGATACACAATCTAGAAATAAATGCAGAAATGTGTGGTTGTAATGTTGTCCATCTGAAAAGTGAAGGTCCATGTTAATCACAGCATTGACAACAGTCCTGCAATGCAGAAACTCAGTGATACAAGCAGTGGGAACACATTTAGATAGCAATCTGAGCTTTGACCATCAACTGTCCACACTACTATTGAAAGGCTATGTTGTGCACATCCTAAGTCATGCCATCATATTTATATTTTCGGATTGTATGACAGCATTTTAGTCAAACCTCATCACAGCACTAATAGATTATAATGATCTTTATTACATGTACTTCACCAGATATATGTAGCAGCTGGATAACACAGGGCCTACATACCAAGCAATGATGTATCTGGCTAGATCGAAAGCCATGTCACTCTAAACTTTATTGTGCAGGATGAAGTGACTTCTACCTGACCCTGCCCTGGTGGGAGTACTGAATATCGAAAAATGTGATATAGCTGATGACATCAGCATTGTCTGTTGAGGAGAATAATAGTGTCACACATGCTGGTGTGCAATGTTCTTTGTAATGTCAAGCAACAGCTCACAAACACACAGTTGACTGCAGTGAGAGTAGAAATCCTACCTATCTAAGTACAACACACAGTATGTTACGCAAGCATGATGGCACAAGTCTAATTTTTGCAAGAGTGTAGGTGACCTTATAGTAGATGGCATCAGCAGGTCAAGAGACAAGAGGTTGGGAGGACTGTAGGAAATGTATGTGTAGCTATGAGCAAGTATCAAATTACTGGCAATATATGTAACTGGAGAAGTAACTGTAGGATACACACATCTTATCTGCTGTCTAGACATGTGCGCATACACACACACACACACACACACACACACACACACACACACACACACACACACACAGTTGAATGCAGTGAGAATAGAACCCCTAGCTATCTAAGTACACAGACTACAGACCACAATACATCATTCAAGCACCATAGCACAATTCTGTTTTATACAAGAGCACAGGTGAACTTATAGTAGATAACCTCAGCAGGCCATATAGTTGACAACAGGTTGTGAGGCCTGCATAGGCACATAGCTTTATAGGTTCAGATGAAGCTACTAGCCTAATAGCACTAGGGTCTTTAGAAGACTAGCTTTCTAAAAACACAAGTAACATTATTGAGCATAGTCGGATGGTCTTTTTTAGCAGACCATGTTTGTGAGTACCACCAACTGGCCCTGTGCATGCAGGACATAGGTGTAAGCCCAGAGGTGATTTTACAATCACCAAACCAGTAGTCAAAGTTGAGCTTGAACAGGGTCATTGAGAAGCACTGCTTCACATGCCATAGGACCATATTACAGCGGAGTGTAAATCATTGTGGGATATATCTGTCTCCCCAACTAGTTCTGTTTTCTGTCACATGCTAGGCTGAGAATCCTGGGGCTAATTATAGTTGTCCCTTTGAATTGCAGATGTCCATCATTCACAAAAGGGCAGGTTCTGAGGCTGCTCTGCAGGGCAGCCATAGGTCACTTCTTAGTAGCCTGCATGATAACAAGTACAGTAATAGGTGTGTCAATCTTTCCATGTATGTTATATTTGGAGGCCTGGGAGTCTCCCAGACACAACCCTGTGTACTTTCCAATTGCTGCAGGTGTCTAGTGAGGTACAGGGAAATGTGAGCATTGGACTCCATTATTGGTGTGATAAAGGTAGAGTACAGCAGAGGTATGACTATCCTTGTCTTGGATGTGATGTCCATATATAGATGTGCGCAATGCAAATTGTGTGTGTCACCACTATGGTCACATAGTGATGAAAGTGTAGACTGCTATCAACATGTGTTCCCAAATCTCATAACACTGTGCTTGAGCTTAGGGGTTGCTATGTATATCATAATTAGCAAGGTTACTTCATTGGAAAAGGTGACAAAAGGTCATTGTATGTTTAAAGTTCAGTCCATGAGTTTGTAACAAATCATCAGTCTGTGTTAGCCCCTACCATAATATGTTACCATCATCGAGGGGCTCTTCATGAGTGCATCCAGATAATCATCTGCAAACTTAGTAAACCATGGGCGATCTACTGTTGCCTGTGCTTCAAGGAAGTATTTGCAAAAACGTGAGGGCCCAGCACAGATCCTTGTGGTATTTCACCGGTGAGTGGGCTAATGGTGGAGGTAGTCCCAACTTTGAGATTGTCTTTTCTGTCGTTGAGCCATTTGGCTCTCCATCTGCCCCTGTATGGCCCGATTCCCAGACGGGAGAGCTTCACTATGAGATGTGAATAGGGAATAGTGTCAAAGGCCTTGAATAACTCTACATATGCAGTATGTCCTGTTATCCCTCATCCAGGTCTTTGGGGTCAGTATCCAAGAAGTCTACAAAGGTCAATAAGCAAGATATGCCAAACCCAAAATAGGTAGGGTCAAGTGTGTTGAAGGTCTCCTCTTTCCCTGTGGATATGGTCCATGATGATTCCTACAGTAGCCCTGCAGATAAGGCTTTTTAGGCATATGTGTCAGTAGTTGTAGCTCTGCATGTTACCAGATTGATGTGCATCGCATAACACACATCTGATATTACATTTTGTAATGTGGTTGATATATGTGTGGAAAAAGTACTGAGACCTCAAGGTTGTAGTGCATGCAGCAGTGCCAACACATGGTTGTATTTTAGATATATGACATACATTTCAATAGAGCCCTCAGTTTCTAATGTTTTGACTAGTACTTTTATGTTATACAAAGGAAGTGGACAGTTTACAGCACAAACATAGCATAATATATACATTTCCATAGTGTGAGGAGCAGTGGGTTTTAGTGATGGTTAGCAAAGTGCATATGCATCCAAGATACACCTATTTGTCAGTGCTAAGCACTGTGCAAACAGGAGCTGCATTGCTAAAGTCTAACAGTTAGTATTGAGTCGGTGGAATACACCTGCAACTTAATTGACTCTGTGGCAGCAAGTGTTAATGCAGTGATACGTTCCTTTCTGGAGACAGATGGTAAAGAATTGGAATACAGCTGTATCCAATACTTCTAACTACTTTTGTTTTAACATTAGTGCGCATTGGTGCATGATGCACACCATATACAATAATGCATTAAAAAAAAAAATGGGGATGCTAAAGTCTGACAGTAAGTATTGACTTTCTGGAATACACCTGCTACTCAACTGACTCTGTAGCAGTATATGTTAATGCAGTTAATGCAGTAGTACATTTTTTGGGGGGTTGTAGGTTCGAGTACAACTGAATCTAACACTTTTAACTACTTTCATATTATGTGCACCATTGTGCAATAATGCATTAACAAAAAGAAATAGGGAGGATAGAACAGTGGTGAAATGGGGAGCAAGCAGGGGGGAGAACAAATGGAAAGCAATACAGGAATATGCAGGATGGTGGTAGGAAAGAACCATAGCTATCCATTTCTGCAACAGTAAAAACTAATAATATATGCAGAATATTATCTGAATTTGGACTGCCATGTCCAGAGAGAGGGATGACCACAGCAGACTCATGCTGCATATCCAATTGGACTGAAACAAATGTGTCACGGTGCAAGAGGTCAGTGACAACATGGATGGTGTGAGGGTGGGGACATCCAGGAGCCATGGACATCAAGCTGATTGACAGTGAGAATTGAGTCCTCACACAGATCTGTTATCACTGTCATCTAAATCTGTCACTGGCTGGAGCTCTCATCTTCTCCTCCTACTGGTCTGATGTAAAATGAGGGAGAGCAGTCCCTCCATCCAGCATAGGTGTGCACCAACAGTGTGGTGCGAAACTGTAAGCACCATACCTGGCAGTTAGCATGGGTGAGAAACTCAACACCCCTGCCACTGCTCCCAGAGGGTATCACTGGCCTATCCTCTGGGGCAGAACTATCTCAATGGGCAGGTAGTACAGGGGCAGCAGATGTGTTGCCAGGTCAGCTCAAAGACATGCTGGGCAATGGTGCAAAGGCTGGTGGAGTGGGGGCAGGTGGATCCTGTGGGGCAGGCCTACCCCACTGTGTTGTGGAGCATTTCTTGATGTGGTACACATGGATGACATGTATACATTTTGATGACCCATAACAAAATAAAACAAAAAACAAAAAAAAAGATAAGGGGTGAGAGAAAAAAAAAGAGAGAAGATTAGTACCCTCATATATAACATACAATGCATTAATACAATTATTTGACTCTATTATCTGAACCTTTACTCTTAAGACTACCACCCCTAACAGATACCTTATTACTTTTAAGACTAGCAGCTCCTAACAGATGCACACTATACTTCAGATTGCAGCAAGGACTCCTTTGCATGTGCATATATTGCACATATGTGTGTTCCAATTATCCAGATTATAGTTTACAGCAGAGCATGTGTGCAACTGGTACAGAGCTTTTCCTTAAAACCTTTAAGTTACACATAATTGTAGAACTAACAGTTATTGTATAATTGGGAAGTGTGGTATTTGAACCCACCACCTCTGACTAAAGTCTAATATTGTGCTCTTGGTTTCTGCTACAGACGAATGCATACATACTTGCTTTTACAGTTGAGATATGCATGCTCAGTTTGATTCAACTGTATAAAATACCAAAACAAATATCTTTAACTTTTAATGTTACAAAAACACTGCTCTTCTGCTGCATACATACCACATGCTTCCTTCATACTTACCGATCTAGTGGCATGGGTCCTAACATTGCAGTCCCTCTGGATGGCAGCTGTGGAAAAAAACAGAACAGAACAGAATGTCATTATGAATACCAGTCTTGCCAATATTCAGCTTTTAAAGCTTACAAGTGCTACCTGTAGTTCATACCTACACATCTGTGGGATGTTCTCCATCCTAAATTCCTCAATCCCTTTCTCTGACGTAGGTCACTAAAGTAGTGCCTACATTGGTCACCAGTGCAGGGGATACCAGTGGCAATGGTCATAGCCTGGGCCAAGCTACCCCAAGCCTCTGATTATACTGGGTCCTAGAATAGCTCCCCTGCAGCAACCTGGCACTGTGGTGTTTCACTAGGAGTCCAACAAAGATCTTTGACTTCTGGACACTCCATCTCGGAGCCCTAAATCTCACACCCTCTCCACATTGCCTGCCAGTTCTTCCACAGATCAAGAACAATGGAGACATATGGTTTTCTGGTAAATCCAGTTATTGTGTTTACTGGGAGTGTGCACAATGTTTAAAAATGTTGCACACCACTTACGATCTTCTGTCACCCCTGCCCTGACCCAGTAATCAAGGAGCCTCAATCCTCTCCAACAGCACCAGTGAGGGACATGCACATAGGGAGGATGACAAGTACACACACAGTAAAGTGCAACTTCCCTTAAGAACACACAGAGATCACAGTCAGTCTGGGGATGGTTTCTCCCTTTCTCCAGATCCCTAATAAGACTCCCCACTGGCACAGCTATAGGGTTAAGATCTCAGCCGAGTGGTCAAGCCAAAACCTCCAGCACCCTCTATGCCCAACCAGTGTTTTTTGTCCCTGCCCAAGTAGCTGACACACACACACACACACACACACACACACACACACACACTGAGATCTGATTTATATACAAACACACAGACACTCCTGGGGAAGGTTGGTACAGGTTCACTAGCTATGCCCCCTTCTGCCCAGACTAAAGGGCCCATCTCAATACCAAAGGATTGCGAAATTCTGGTAATAACAGACACACAGGTAAAAAATGCACTCTCCAAAGCTAAGAATGCAGCATCCATGGGACCACACAACATCCCAGGGTGTGTACTACATGAACTACAAAATGAACTGGCACCTAACCTAAGTGTCATGTTTAATCATAGCCTCACCTCAGGCTTCATGCCCACTGAGTGGTGCACAGCTACAGTTATCCCACTCCACAAGGGGGGATCCACCTTGGATCCTGGGAACTACTGCCCCATCAGTCTAATGAACCTGATCTGCAAGGCCATGGAATGTATTATCATGGAACTTATAAACAAAGACATTGCTACCCTTCAAACACTGGACCCCATCCAGTTTGGGTTCATGAAGGGCCGATCTTGTCTCCTGAATCTGATTGACTTCTTCGAATCAGCCTCCAGAGCTATGGATGAGGGTAAGGTAGTCCACACGGCCTATCTGGACCTCACCAAGGCCTTCGACACCATTCCTCACTCTGGAGTCAGAGATAAACTTATTAAGCTGGTCATTAATCCCTACATCACTCGATGGGTTGCCAACTGGCTTACTGACAGAACCCACACTGTAAAAATAGCCGACTCCAAATCCAGCTCCAGACAAATGACAAGCAGAGTACCTCAGGGTTCAGTCCTGGGACCACTCCTGTTTGGTATCTACTTCTCTGAAGTACAGACCAACACTAAGGGACTCTGGCTAACAAAGTTCACAGATGACTGCAAACTGGGAGCCATTATTGAATCCCCAAATGATGTGGATATTCTACAAAAGGGCCTTACAGAAACAGATGCTTGGTGCCAGAGCCATGGGCTCAACCTCAATGCCAAGAAATGTATAGTTATCCCCTTTGGGAAAAAAACATGTACCCATGAATTACCACATAGATGGCAATACACTAAACACCAAAAGTGTGATAAGAGACTTAGGGACACAGGTGGACAGTGGTCTCACCTTCGATAACCACATCGCCACAACAGTCAGGAAATCCTTCTATGTGGCACACCTCATCATTAAGGGCTTTTCATCCAGAAAAAAGGAGGTCATTGTCCCACTGTACTCATCCCTCATTAGACCCATTATAGAATACAATGACCCATTTGGTATGTACCTCTCAATACATCTGCAATAACTGGAAAGGCCGCAGAAATACCTCACTAAAAGAATCACAGGCCTAAAGCAAATGCCCTATGCTGACCATCTAAACTCTGTCTAAAAAAGCTCCAGCTATACTCTGTCGCATATCATCTACTCAGAGGCGATCTCTGCTTAACATACAAGGCCATGTCAAACCCAGAGCTGTTGGACATGCTACACTTAATTAATCCCAATCCCTCAGAGACATACGGTCCAGGGATCTAAACCTTGTCATCACAATGAACAAAACATGCTGGAGGGATAGTTTCCTGACCCAGAGACTCCCCAGACTCTGGAATAGATTGCCCATACATGTCAAGCAGAGTGCCTATTTGGTCCTTTTCAAAAGGAACCTCGACGATTGGATGGGAGATAGGAAATTCACCCTGGGGATCACATCAGTCGCCCTGCTAGACAGGGGTCCAGGGAAGTAAATATTGTGGGAAGAAATAACCAGGGAATTGTTATGGCTATGCTTGTATAGGCCCTAGGGCCAATGGCCTAGTACTAACCTATGAACATATGAACTATAAGGTAGTATCAGCTGACACAAACCACTACTTATCAGCTACTATAAGGCACTTCCCAAATGGCGACTAGTTCTACTGTGTAATCTTACTATTATCAAAATGGTAAGCATGACCAAGACTTTTAAGGCTATTTAGGAGTGGCCTATACAGTGTTATTAAATATATATGCAAGTACTCTAGGAGCTTAAATATCTCTAAACAAATCAGCCACAATTAAAAGGTTTAAATATATTTAATAATAAAAGAACCAGACGATATTCAATAACTCAGCACGTGACTACAGAGTTCAGAATCACAGGAAATATTTTAAAACAACATTGCAGGATGATCTCAAATAAATACAGAAAACATCTAAACTAATTTTACTATATTCCTATCTCTAAGGGAAATCACTGTACCCTGGTTACTTACTATTAGCAAGGCAAATGCAGATGAGTGGTTGTTCTTGCCAGGTCCAAAAACAAACACAAAATGCACAGACTTTCTCTGAGAGAGAGTTCTTAGATTAATAACGACACATTACTGCAGGGTCAACTGGATGACATCACTATTTGTCACTTGCCTTCAGCTCCTACACTAACAGATACCAACAGAATTTAACATTTCTCTGTGAAAGATACTTATCTCTCAGAAGTTTGCCTAGAACTGGAAGTTGTAAAACAGTTAAACACTTTTACATTTGAAACTTGTAATTATTTCTGTTTCCAGACAATAGAAAGAAACCTCTAGCTGTACACATCCTGTCTCCTAGCTGCCTTGAAACTGAGATAAACACAATTGTAAAAATGTTTGCTTTTCTTGAGGGTTTGCAAGTTAACTCTGTATGTTCCAGCCTCTACTATCAAACTATACATTTGGCAAACAATGCAATTTCAAGGTTATTTGATGTACAGGCATGTGTGTAAGTGTGTTAGTCAAATGTGAAGCTGTGACAGTCCAGAGATCAGAAGTATACTTACAGGAACACAGTAACAGTATACCCACAGTCAAACATTTGATAATAAATGTGATAATACATAGATAAATAAAGAAATAACTGAACCAATATTAGTGTCTCAGCCCTTATACACATTATTAATATCAACCACACTGTCAAGTGTTATAATTGAGAGTGACTATACTTGGAAGTGGAAAAACAGTAAAAGTGAACAGAACATGCTGTATTTGAACCCAGGACCATGTGTATGACAGCACTACACTTATACCTGTTGCCACAGCAAGGTTAAGAAAACCCTTCTCTATGTTGCTATTCATTGCTATAAATTGCAATATCACAACAGTAAAACAAAGGTTGCACACCCTATACTAAAACCCGGGATCATCTCTACTCCAGCCATATGTTTACACCTGCTGCCATAGGATTACTTACATGATACTGCCTATTTTACTATTCATTCTTAAGGTCTTGCTTTTAACTGTCATGCAGTGTCACTTAGTGGGTTTACACGATGCCCACTAGTATTAATTGAATGCATCCAGTTTCTGTTTTTGGCTGTCTGGGTCCTGTCTGCTCCTGGACTCTAGTTTGTGCACTGCTGCACTGTGCTTTGCACACACCTGCTAAACATAGCCAAACCTGACATTTATTTTTCTCCATTTCCCATGTTTGCACTGAGAGGTGCAGCATGCAAACACAGAAAAAGTGGAAAAATAGAAACAGAGAGAGAAAGAAAAGGATTCAAACCCAGTACCATCTGGTTCCAAAAAGGAAAGTATATATTTATTAACACATGCTGCCACAGAGTCAGTTAAGCAGCTGGTGTTCTTCATAGACTGAGTAGTAACTGTCAGGTTTTAGCAATGCAGCTCATGTTTGCGCACTGCTTGGTTTATCTTGCATGCATATACACTTTGCTAATTATCATGTAATGGTAAAGTACATATTATTAAATTTACTACTGTTTATTGTCCATTTCTTGTGTATGACATGACATTACACGTGGAAAAATTAAAAAATTTAGACCCTATTTCACAGTATGTTACATATTTACATTACAGCCATGTGTTGCCCCCCCCCCCCCCCAAGCATAGCAACCCTGGTGTCTTAGTACTTTTTCCACACATATATCACACATACTACAAAACGTAATATCAAATGTTGTGTCATATTCAATGCACATCAATCTGGTAACATGAAGAACTACAACTATTGACCCATAAGCCTAACAAGCCTTATTTGCAAGGATAGGGAAGGGATCACCATAGACCTTATCCACAGGGACACAGTTTACCTTCAACACACTTGAGTCAACCCATGTTGTGTTTGTCAAGGATAGATCTTGCCTATTGAATATTGTGAACTTATTTGATACTGATCCCGAAGACCTGGAAGACAGACAACAGGACATACTGCTTATGTTCAGCTATCCAAGGCCTTTGATAATATCCCCCATATATGTCTCATAGTGATAAGATCCCATCTGTGAATTAAGCCATACAGTACTAGCAGGATAGGCTACTGGCTCGCCAACAGAACACACACTCTCGAGTTTGTGACAGCAGTTCCACCAATAGTCCACTCACAAGTGGAATACCACAAAGATCTGTGCTGGGACATCAACTGTATGGAAACTACTTCCCTGAAGCGCAGCCAACTGTAGGTGGCCTGTGGTTTACCAAGTTTGCAGATGACTGTTAACTGGACATACTCATGTAGATTCTTCCAGTGATGGTAACATATTACATAAGGGGCTGACAGAGATAAATGATTCATGCCAAACTCACAGACTGAACCTTAGAGCAAACAATGCCTCACTGTCCCCTTTGGCAATGAACTACCCCTGCTAATTTTAATATACATAATGCCCTTCTCAGCTCAAACACATTAACTTTCATCACTAATGTGTCCATAGTGGTGAGGCATACATTTTGCATTGGGAATATCATACATATGGCCATCCCCGCCAACACCAGGGAGGCATAGCTCTGTTTTATGCCACCCTTATCAAACTAGTGAGTACAAGACTCTCTTCTGTCTGAACCTCACCAGACAACTACAGCAATTGAAGAAAAAATAGAGGTTTGTGACTGAGAGAATCCAGGGACTCCAAACATCACATACATGGAAAGATTACAAGACCTGTCACTGTACTCAGTTTCCTGCAAGGTGCTGAGAGGTCACCTGTACCTGACCTGCAGAGAAGTCTCAGACCCTGCCCTACTGGAAATGCAGGACATCTGCAAATCAAATGGGAGCAGAATAACTTGAGCCAGGGTTCTCAACCTAGCCTGTGACATAAACAGAACATGCATGGGAGACAGATATATTCCCCAATGACACTCGCTCCTCTGTTACAGGCTCACACTGGATGTGAAGCATTGCTCCTCAATGACCTTGTTCAAGCACAACCTTCACTACTGGTTGGTTGATTGTAAAGTTACCTCTGGGCTGGCACCTATGTCCCTTAGAGACTGGCCCAGTTGTTGCTGCTCACAAAATTGCTCTGTTAACAACGACCAGCTAAGTATGCTCAATAAGGGTACTTGTGTTTTTACAAAGCTAGGCTTCTTTTGCCTCATGTATACTGACAACCATGTTTGTGTCTTTCGGCTTTTCCCGGTTAGGGGTCGCCACAGCAGAACTCTGGTCCGCTAATGATTGGCAGTAGATTTTTATATGCCGAGTTGCCGGCCCTGAAGCACAACCTTCAACGAAGGTACGCCCATTCAGGCATGTCTCCACACAGAAGATGCTCTAG
Organism: Protopterus annectens; assembly: GCF_019279795.1. Classification (NCBI taxonomy): domain Eukaryota; kingdom Metazoa; phylum Chordata; order Ceratodontiformes; family Protopteridae; genus Protopterus; species Protopterus annectens. The sequence goes on along the minus strand of NC_056739.1, from coordinate 1,655,694,628 downwards.
CCTGAGAACTGAACAGGACAACATCTTCCTGTGAGGCGACAATGTTACCGCAGCACCACCACCGCATTCATGCACTCATAAAAATTACAAATACAATATGTGATAGATACAACTATGCAATGAATCTAGAATAAATGCTCTCTCTCTGTCTCTCAGGTAACAGCAAACCAGATATCAAACAGGTTGTCAACACACACACTTCAACTCCACAGCATACCAAGTGCACAACACATAACCCCACATATGTAGAGGTAGTCATTAAAAGCTTACCAAAAGAGCAGAGACTTTGCAAATGCAAACCTACTGCACACATTACAGTCCGTATGGTACCCACTACATATAAAAAAAAAAAAACTTATCAGTGTGTCAGCTACTTAGTGTGTCAGCTAAGTCAAAACATCTGAAAAGCAATGTCTTTGTCATAGGTGAATTCATACTGAGACACACAAATGTTCCCTTCACCAGTTTGTACAAGGAGAAAGTCACAGTCAGCTGCCTGTCAGGTGCCAGGATCTGCAAAGTCATGCACACACTTAAGCCTCTCAACGACAAGCACAGTTACACCTCTGTTGTATTCCATGTTAAAGTTAATGACTTGAAATGTACCTGATTGGACTATATGAAGACAGATATGACTGAGTTGTCAGATTATCTGTCCCGGACAGGTATGTCTGTAGCCCTAAACAACATTCTACCTTCACACAGGATGATGCCTCAGTAAAAACAAAATAATTATCAAATTCAACAATTGGCTTAGCTACTGGTGTCAATCCAAGTGGATCCAGTATTTTGTCATCCTGGGATGATATGGTAGGCAGACCACACTGCTTTGCCTGGGATAGTCTTCATCTATCACCTTTTGATTTTCAGTTACTGGCCAATGTACTTGCCTCCCCATAGTGGCTTTTTTTAGGCAATGTTATAAGAACAAAATCCTGACATAAAAGTATCTTCAAAAGACAAACTCAAGGTTATGTTGCTTAATGCTAGGAGTATAAATCATAAACTATACTGAATGGAGACACTACTTATTTGGGAAGATGTCAATGTTTGTGCAGTTACAGAGACATGGTTTTGGGCCACAGAGAGTACTCTAGCCATGAAAGGATATAATGCTTTCCACATGTTCAGGTCACACAATGAATGTGAAAGGAACAAAGGGAAAAGGTGTATGCATCTTCATGAAAGACAAATGCACCTCAAGACTAGTTAAGCAGTACAACTCCCTAGAATTACTCCAAGTCCAACTAAACTGTAGAAAAGGCCTCCCTCCACATCATTGTTAGCTACAGGTCCACCAACATGAACCAGGAAAACCACACAGTGCCTTTCTGTACCTATTTGAGTCACTCAGAATACAGCCAAACACCCTAGGCATGGATGACTAACTATTCTTCCATCAATTGGGATACATATATGATCTCAAACACGCTTGCCCTAAGGTTCCTGCACTTTGTAAACACAAATGTCTGAAACAGTTAGTTTGCACCCTGACAAGGGGATGTAATGTCCTTGACCTAGTTCTTACCAACATGGAAGATTGCTGCACCACACTATGTGTGAGACCCTCCCTGGTAAGGTCTGACCATACATCAGTCATGTTCAGTGTAGAAATCATACCTGACACCCCTCAGGATCTAAAAGATTGAAAAGTTCCTCCAAAGCAAACTATAGCCTCATAAGCAATGGCATACATAGTTTCAAACCTCCTGCCACCATTGACAGTAAAGACTCCTATATGGAGATGTACACAAATGCCCTGTGTAAACAGCTTTACAAGTGTATAGACTTAGCTGTACCAGAATGGAGCAAAACTTGCTCACGAAAAAACAAGTCACCTTGGTGGGCAGCTAGCAGAAATAGATTATAGAACATAAAAAACAAAGTGATGTCCAGGAATTAGAGAGAACAGTCTCAGCAGAATAACATCCTCCATAGTTTGAACAAGCAAATGAGACATATTTTAAAGTCCTCTAAAGCTAATTACGAAACTAAATTAGCATCCATAGCTAAGGATGATCACAAGGCATTCTTTAGCTATGTCTGTAATGTAAAAAGGAAAGCCCAGCTTTGCACTAAATTCATAGTGGACAGTACCAGTCATACTGAATCTGAGGAGATTGCCAACCTATTAGCAGACAAGTATGGCAAAAACATCACACCCCGTCTCCAGCAGTCACACCCATAGCATACCTGTCATCAGTTCTCTACCTATTATCTCCAAAGAACAGATCATTACCATACTCGCTAAAGCCAAAAACACAGCCTCTATAGGACCGGATAACATCTCAGGCTGCTTAGTAAACAGTGTAAACCAAGAATTAGTGGAACCAATGGGTATTCTCCTCAACCAAATCTAGATACTGGCTTTGCCCTGGCAGAGTGGAAAACAGCAGCCATACTCCCCTTGCACAAAGGACGTCCCTCAACTGACCCGGGGAACGATAGACATATGCGCCTGACTAGCCTTGTCTGTAAGGCCATGGAGAGAATTGTCTTGGACTTTATCAACAAGGACATTGGTGACCTTCAAACTCTTGACCCAATCCAGTTTGGCTTCATTAAGGGTGGATCATGTCTGTTATAACTAGTGGAATTCTTCAAGATGGTCACCAAAGCCCTGGATGAAGGCAAATCAGTACACACTGCCTATCTTGACTTGGCCAAGGGCTGTGACACAATCCCCTACACAGGCATCCTTGAGAAACTCACCCAGCTGGGGATTAACCCATATGTCATTAAATGGGTAGCCAGCTGGCTCGCCAACAGAATGCATACAGTCATACTTCAGTTTTCCACCTCTGCCAGCAGACCACTTACCAGTGGTGTTTGCTGGGCCTCATACTGTTTGGAATCTATTTCTCAGAAATTTGGGTGATAGATGGCCTTTGACTCACCAAGTTCACTGACAACTGCAATATATGTGCAATCATTGAATCCCCAAACAATGTCAATATACTACAAAATGGGCTTACATGATTGTTGACAAAGCCACAGACTTAAACTTACCCCAAACAACATACACTATTATCCCTTTTGGCAAAGGAGATGTACCTTCAAATTACACTATTAATAATATCCCCATGTTTCAAAACAATGGTGAGAGATTTGGGAATGCAGGTTGATAGCAACATCAGCTTTGATTATCATTTGTCCACAGGAAGGAAGGTCTTTTACATTGCACACCTCAGAAGTAAGGCCATAGCATCAAAGACTAATGATGTTATCAATCCACTGTACATGTCCCTCATCAGAACAATAATAGACTACAAAGCTCCCTTTCGCATGTACCTCACCAGGCACCTGCAGCAGCTGGAGAAACCCAATAGGTTTCTCACGAAGAACATCCAGGGACTTCAACACATGACCTACATGGACAAACTGAAGGCCATCCCACTGTACTCTGCATGATGTAGACTGCTGAGAGGTGACTTCTGCCTGGCCTACAGAGCACTTTCAAACCTTGCCTTAATGGAAATGTTGCACTGCAAATCAAATGGGACATGACTATGCCAATATAGGGATCTTAACATAGCGTGAGACATCAACAGAATATGCTAGAGAGACAGATATCTCTCCCAGAGACTGCCACTGTTATGGAACAAACTCCCTATTTACATGCAACTGAGCTCATCAATAACCCTATTTAAGCATATATTGGACAAGTGGATGAGAAATTGTAAAATTACTGCAGGGTTTCACCTATGTCACTCTTAGATGGGGCAACCACAGCTGATCATGGATTCACAAAAATGGACTACATATCTTGGTCTATAAGGGAACAATGGTACAACTTCACTAGGCTTAAAAAGGCCATAGGGCCATTAGTCTAGTAACCTTCTATGAACCTATGAACCTAGGACTATTATGGTAGTAGCCTCATATGAAACTATGAAGCTATGAACATATGCAGGCCGACTAACATCTTGCCTCACACATGTCCTGCTGATGTCATGTACTATAAGTTTAGCTGCAGTCTTGCAAAAGTCAGACTTGTGCCATGGTGCTTGTGTTAAGTACTTTGTTCTGTAGTCTGTGTACTTACATAGGTAGGGTTCTATTCTCACTGCAGTTAACTGTGTCTGTGTGCACTCTTGCTTGACATTACAGAGAGCTTTTTACCACAGCATGTGGGACACTCTTATTACCATATTTCTAACAGACACTGCTGATGCCATCAGCTATATCAGATGTTTGGCTATGCAGTCATCCACCAGGGCATGATCAGACATTGGCCTGGAGGCCAGGCAGATGCCACCTCATCCTATACAAGACAGATTTGAATCTATCCACATATATCATGGCATGCTTTGTAGGCCCTGTGTTATCATGCCGAGAAAGCCCTGTGGTGTCTCCAGCTGCTGCATGAGTCTGTTGATGTACATGAAAAAGGGAGCATTATACTGTATTACTGTTCTGATGAGGTGCAATTACAGTGCTGTTATATAATTCTAAGATCTGAATATGATGGCATGACTTATGATGTGCACAATACATTTATCCTCAAAATTAATTAAAGAGAGAAGTTATAAAGTAATGATTACAGTTTCTGACTTCGCAACCATTACAAGAGCATTGACTATACATTTGTGAAATGTTGATGCTATCAGCTGTTGAACTTTCCAAGGCCAATATAAGTCAAAGGTACGATGAGTAGTTCAACAATACAAAAGCAGATATACTAAGTACTAAAAGTTAGGTACGGACCCTGAGCATCAGACACAGCTTTTGTATCCCTGAATCCAAAAGACAGAAACAGGGATATGGCATAGTTATAATTACTTGCACAGGTTGTTGTGTGGGGGGAGGGGTCAGGAAACCTATGCTGACATAAGAGGTTGGTGAGTGTGTCTGAGTAAGAAGGAGAAGAAGGTAGATACTGGGATAAAACAACAACTGGCCAGTGAGACAAAATGAGTAACTGTTATGTGTATGTCTGTAAGGGCCCTCCTGGTGAAATTAGTGTGTGAGTGCCTGCATGAACATAGCCAAGCTCTGTGCTAGCTCTACGTCTTGGTCTGTCTGACAGGTGAGACCATGCATGGTAGAGGTGGCAGTTCATTGTTGTTGTCCCTGACCATGAGAACTGGCTCTGCCAGGAGTTGCACTGGCACCTCCACTCCCAAGGTCAGATGCAGTGCTGCTACCTGAGCATAACTGATGTCTGCTGGATGATCATCCTTCACAGGGATGCCCAGGACCTTGACTGGGTGTGGACAGCACACTCACTGTTGGAACAGTGGAAGTACTGCCACTATGGGAGCATGATCAGGCACAGCCACGTTGATTGAGAGCAGATGATGTGGCTGACCTACACCCACAAGGATGCTGTTCCCTCCCAGCAGATGTTCCTTCACAGAAACCGCTCATTCCATGACAGATACTCCTTGGTCTGTCACAGACACCCCTCATTCCAACATGTCATTCATCCAATCCAGTAAATCAACATCATGGTGGAGACAGTCATGCATGTCAGATTGTGCCATATTCACAACCCTGAGAATTTTTCTGGAGCACCTATGGGAACATGCCTGTGCCTTCATGACAGCCCTAAAGATGCACTGAGTTGCACTAGAAGTGAGACATGCACCAGGTGGAGGAGGAACAGCAGGGCCCCTCCAAGCACCTCTATCAATCCTCCTGTGTGACACCTTGCCCACACTTTGGCTATGGTCAGACTCAACAGGCACTGAAGCTGCAATAGCTACACTTCCCTGATCAATATCCTCACTATCCACCTGTCTAATATATATGGGCTCAGTGGACTAGATAGGCATAGGCCTACTGGCTGTGTCCCGAGGAAATGCAGGGGATGGCTATATATCACCCTCTGTGTCATATTCAACCTCTGCATCCTCTGACTGTACCTCAGTTTAGCCATCATCATCATCATCAGAGTCTGTTGATACATTGACATCAGGTGGCATAGGGCCCACACTCCCACTGTCATGATCACCTGCGATTAAAAGCAAGAAACAAAGGAATACATTAATACCTGCAGTCTATAGTGCAATATAATCTAACAAATTAACAGTTCTGCCACTATTACAGACAGTAAAGCAATACACACAACAGGCCTGAGATCAAAATCACACACTACAATATTTCTTTAAATTCCTACTCAGTACTGACATAAATATTTGGCTTACCATCTGCAGAAGATATACTGCGCTGCACTCCAGATGGTCCTGGAAGAAGTTAAGCAAGAGGTAAGGGCAACATTATCAGTGGCTGACAACGTCAACCTAAGCTTATAACTGTAGCAATCTTTACCCCCCCCAAAAAGACATGTGACGCAGAATTAATTTATTAATTTCAGTTGTTTTACTATACAACAGTATTCAACTGTTCAGATAACAAATCCTACCTGGAAGCGCCTCCTGGGATATGTTTGCTGTCTCAGAAATTGTTGCGCCCACATCCAGTACATGCTGTCCTGTACTCTCCTGAAAGCTGTCTGGATCTCTGATATTGGCCAGGAACTGTTCATTGGGGGTTACGGGGGTTCCCTAGGAGGCCTCTCCTGGTAGCCATTTGGTTACACCCACTGCAGCTGCTCACCTGCATGCAGTAGTGATCATGTTAGTGGCCCAGTGGCACACTTGTTTATTATGTTCTGCCATGGCTGCCCACAGCATTCACATTTTGGACAACTGGCTGCCATATTTGCATCCAGCATGCCATATCTTCTCTTCCCCTTTCCCGGAGAAAAGCACCATGCTACTGAAACCCATCTATGATTATTTGATTTTCTGCATTAGTGAAGGGGGTCTACGTGGACTTACACACCTGAGTGGCATACTTGTAGGTGTCCTAGAAGAAAACAGAATTTTAATACACATGCGTATCACATAACTATAAAATAACTGTTTCCAGACAAAAGAGAAAAGGTAGCCAGTCAGTATTATCCACTGGGGAAACTTAAAACAGTCTACAGATGTGAAATACTAACAACAGGTCTGGTGCAAAACAAGGATAGCAACAAGAGTAACATATCCTTGTTTGTGCCATAACAGTAACTCACCTTTGCTCACCCCCAAAAGAACAGTCCATTCTTATTAGTGCCAAAACAGTATCTCATCTGCCCCCCCACCAACAAAAGAACAGGCAAATGACCATTTTCCCTAATAAAATGTCTTTGAAATGCTAAACGTGCTATCAAAGGACCTGTCCCTGAAACATTTGTACATATTTATCACACAGCCTTGCATAAAAGAACAGGCAAATGACCCATTTTGCTAACAAAACATCTCTGAAATGCTAAATATGCTATCAAAGGACCTGTACTTGAAACATTTGTAGATATTTATCATACACCCCCCCCATAAAAAAACAGACAAATGACCCATTTCGCTAACAAAACATCTTTGAAATGCTAAAAGTGCTACCAAAGGACCTCTCTCTGAAATATTTGCACATATTTAACACACAGTCCCCCCACAAAAGAACAGACAAATGACCCATTTTGCTATTAAGACATATTTGAAATACTAAATGTGCTATCCAAGGACCTGACCTTGAAACAGTTGTACATATTTATCACACAGCATTCCATTTTCATGTATTGTCAATTGTGTGTACCTTTGAAATGGCTTGGCAAACATGCCCATGCCATCACTACACTTCTAAATAATGCATACAGATGAAAGTGTAAAAGCCTTTGCTTCTCATTATTCTTAAATACATTCCAGCATATAATAGGTGACAAAATGGGATCATACTTGTAGAAGCACAGTACTCCTCTGTACAGAAATATCCTGAAGAAAAAACATTTTCCAGTCGTCCAAACATATACAACTCTTCACACCATCAGTTTGGCTAGCTACACATTTGTCTTTTTATAATAGCTGTAGATTATTAATGGATTACCTCTGTGTTTGTTTGTGTTTCATAGACGCTAATTACAGCATAAACAGCTGAACTGCATGCTAATCAACCAATCCCACACAGTGGAGCTATTTAACAAGCTATAAATCATCCGCGTAGACTCCATGCTCGTTTTTCCTGTAGATGTCAAAACTTTTGGAGTACAGACACGAAATGTCTACACAGACAGAATGTTAGGGGCTGCTGGTGCTGCTTTAATTCATTTGTATATGCTAGATGCTAAAGCTAATGCTGCTGCTGCTACTGTCAATAGGCCTAGGTCAAGAAGGACATTAGTTTTCAGGCCACATTTAACTTATCACAACCTACATGACATGGAAATTGTAGAGTGCTACAGGGTGGACAGGGACACACTACAGGAACTCTGCGACTTCTACCGCCTCAAGTGAGAGCCAGAGCCAACCAATTGGAACCGATCCCAGTGGAAACTATTATATGTGCAGACTTTAGAATCTTAGCTACAGGTTCCTTTTAGAGACCAGCAGGGGACATGCTGAGTGTGCCACTGGCATCAGCATGCAAGATCTTACACAATTTCCTAGATGCTATGCTCCAACCAGGGGCAGCTCATGCTGCTGGACTGCAGGACTGCAGTCCCCCCCTCAGCTAAAAATAAAAAAATTAAATAAAAAAAAGACTCCAGGAACGTACTCTGCGCATGCAAGTGAGCATTCCCGGAACTACACATGCATGTCCATACTGGTTTCAGTGCAGTCTGGATTAGGCAGAAGGCAACAGACTACAGAAATACCCAGATGTCTATGCAGTTACAACTACATAGTTTGAAATGGGATCAGACTGCAACATTTGCAGGCTAAATATCCAGCCTGCTCTTGCGGGAATGTTTTCCTTTCACATCATGGGGATTACAAAGCAGAAGATCTTCAATGGATTTTCAATGGAGCTGGGACTTAATTCGTCAACGGAGATAACCCTCAGGTAAGTGGTGTGTGTGTGTGTGTGTGTGTGTGTGTGTGTGTGTGTGTGTGTGTGTGTGTGTGTGTGTGTGTGTGTGTGTGTGTGTGTGTGTGTGTGTGTATAAAATGCCCCAGATAAATATACCTGGTGGCTAGAGAGACTCAGGCAAAAGTAGTAGTTAGAGAATAACTCAGGCTCAGTAGGTAGCAAGAGCCTGAATTCCCTACCCACCATCAATTGTGAAAACTGCTCATATTTTTGCCTCATGTTTTTGTTCTGTTCTGTTACTCATAATATCTGTGGTTTTCTGGCTTTAATTCACTAAATAATGACAGGCATTTGAATTTCAGACTTCATATTCTTCAGAAAGTACACGGTAACACAAAACCTTTTATTCTAGCAATTTTCTAAGTTTATAAGATCAATATTTGAAACTTGACCCTGTTTTTGGGACTGTATTCCCTCATTATTGGCTTTGCCCAGGTGTTTTGTGCTAAGAGGTTGAGAGCTATGGTGAGAACCAAATTCACTAAATGATAGCCATTTAAGTTTCATTCTTCCCATGTTTCAAGAATGATTTGGCATAGTGGTATGTTGATGTGAGTATAGTGCATAGGATCCTGGGTTCAAGACTTGGCAGTAAAATGCATGGTGGTAACACAGCATTTTATTCTAGCAACTTTCCAAGATTATACAATCGATGTTTAAAATGTGTCCCTGGTTTTGGGGCTTTGGCTTTTTCCAGATTTCTTGTGCTGCAAAGTTGAGAGATACAGCTGAGTGTCAAGTAGATTTTACAAGAAGCTGAAAGCTTCAGGGGAAGAGAAGTTTAGTGCTGTTTTTGTTGAGTCTGTTTGCATTGTTAATAGCACAACAGGTAGTGTACTTGCTTTTGATGCAGAAGGTTGTGGGTTCTACTCCCACAGTATGTAGATACATTGCTGACACTGTACTATGTTAAAGGGGGTGGATGCTGCAGTCCTGAGAATGTCCTCTTTGGGGGAGACACTTAGTAACTATGAACCTGTCAGCAGTTTGTGATCCATTCTGTATTGCAGCATTACTTGCTTATCATTTTTTAATGTAACATAGGCAATTTATACCTCAGGGGTGACAGGCACTTTATTTGTAGATGACATAATGAAATATAAAGTTGTTTGCTAGCAGCAACCTCTTCATGAGTTATAGATCTCTTTAATGTGGAATTGATTAGATGACATTCACTTCTGTAGAGATTGTGCATCTTTACTGATACTGGTGGATTGTAGAAGTTTGAGTCGACTTTTATGATGAAAATGTTCTGAATTGGGCAGTTTTTTCATTATTGGTGCATGCATTTTGTTTCATTGTTTATTGGAAAAATATTCAAAACAATAAATTTAAAATACCCTCTAAAAGCTGTACTGCTTTATACAAGGAATATAATTTAATACAATCAGGAAGGTGAATCAAAGAACACATGTATGTTTCCTGTGCAAGGGGCCTATGATTTGAAAACAGCCCAAAGTTAATCTTTACCTTCCACTGGCCAAATGTATTTTCTTTGAATGTGGGTTTCAATGTTGTTTCAATTAATGTGAGTTTCAAGGGCAGAGAAGTTTTAATGATAAGTCTATTTTCATTGTGAGACTGCATTGCTTTGTTTAGCAGATGTCTATTAGCGTTTGCGCTGTAAAATGTAAAATAAAATGTTTAAATGAAATCCAGACCATCATAGAAGTAAAGCAGTATGTACATTACATTGTTTATGGTAAATGGGGTGAAATAGCCAAATAATGGGACATTGGAATGGCTGCAGGGGGTAGGCCCCATTCAACCAAACTCAAAGACAGCCCCAGCTGGACTATACCTCTCAACTGTCAAGATTTATGCAGAATGAATAGATTTTTGCTTCTTATTTTTGGTTTGTTCCTCATAAAATTTGTGGTTTTCACTAAATAATGACAAACATTGAGTTTCAGACTTCATATCTTTCAGAAAAATGCATGCTAAACAAGACCTGTTATTCTGTCAACTAAGTTTATACAAGAGCAATTTTTAGTACTGTTTGTATGTTCCCCCAATATACTTGGCCTTGTCTAGATTTCCTGCATTAAGAGGTTGAGATGTACGTGCAAATAAATCACTTTATAGAATTGGGTACATCCAAACCTCTCAACTGTCCCCGATTTTTGCTTAAAGTATTGCGCTCGCCCTAATAATCCCTCTGCAAAATGGCAAATTTGGATGAAATCGTGGAGGGTTTACAATTAATAAGTAATTGTAATGATCAGAGTTATAGTTACTTATAATTTCAGAAATGCATGTAGATTCTTATTTTGTCAGCTGCTGAAGTTAACAGTACTATTATTAAAAAAAGTGTCCCTTCTTTGACAAGTTCCTAGCTGTATTGTGTGGCTATATTATATTTTTGCATCACATTTTCATCTGTGTTTCATAAAATTGTGGTTTTCTGGCAAATTAGTGGCAAATCATTAAAGATTGAATTGAGAAAATAATGGCAGACATTGGAGTTTCAGATTTCATACACTTCAGAAAATGCATACTAATGCAAGACCAACAATTCTATTATCTTTCTAAGTTTATAAAAGCAATATTTAAAATTGTCCTTATTTTTAGGCCTTTGTCCCACTTCTGTTCATGACTTTGTGCAGATTTCTTGCTCTGAGGTTGAGAGATATGACAAATGTGTCAGGGCCATTACCGTTAGCCAGAGACATTTCAAATTGTGACATACTTTCCCCCACTCCCCCATGTAGTGGATGTGTCTAAGCAAGGCAAGAGCAGTTATGCAGTGTAAGTGTGCAGAGTATCCCCTTATCCTAGGTAGGCAAAAGTACTACAGTGGCTTTTCATCTATCCTTGATTTTGCATAATGTTCTGGATTTCTGTCATATTTTATACTGTTGATTTATGCTTCTTCTTATTCAGAAAATGCATGCTGTTACAGTACCTGTTGGTTTGTCTTTAAGTAGCAATGCTTCAATGACCATCAGGTAAGCTTATCTGAATTTGTAACATGCACGTAAGCTTTAATAAGCATACTGTTAAAGAATTACCAACATTGAAACCTTTCTGTTGTTGCCATGCAGAGAATATTTACATAACTAGATAGCATATAAGCCTTAGGTATTGAAATGAATATGACAGTATTTGTAATAAAGGACAGGATTACAGTATTTTCAGAACCTCATTACATTTGTTGGAGACTTGTGGTCATCTTTGCAGGCTTTACCCATAAACTAAACAGAATGCCAATCTATCATGCGTGGTCCATAACCTGTGTAGTAATCCTTTAAGCAATTTATCTTGAGCTTATTTTTGTTTGCTATTCATTTTTTACTTTGATCATGTTTTCGCCATGAAACAAGTAGATAGTTTTTATTAGGTAGCAGGTCTTTTTTGGATAAGAAACATTTTTACAAGTGGGAGTGTCACAGAGATTGCTACTTTCAGTATATTACTTGGAACTTTTATAAAGCTGAATATAAATTATAATTAGAACTACAGTGCAAGGAGAAGTGGTTTGAGCTGAGTGCTGCTTGTTTTTTATATTTGATTTTGACTGGCATTCCAGTAATGTATTTAAAAAGTAATTTATTTTTTCATGCCCCACAACCATTTTGTTTCCATCTAGACATTAAGTAAGCTATCACGTAGCCAATGCATTTAAATATTTTTTCTTCTACACTTCATTTTGTCTTGATTGGACTCTCATAATGATGGTTTAACACCCAGGGCAGTATATTTAATTAAAGTCCCAGTCTTTGCAGTTTTTAGCATAGCTCCACTCCTTTCTTGTTGGCCACACCCCTTCTCATTGGCCAAGCCCATTCAGCTGTCTCCTGCAGCCCCCCCTTTTGATTTGAAGTCACCAGCCACCATTGGCTCCAACATGCCAGGGAGCACATATATTTTCCCAGTAGCTCTGAGAAGACAAACAGAAATATGCAACAGTTCTATGGGCGGTAGTGCAGAACTGGGTGCCATAGATTGCACTCATGTAGAAATGAAGGCACCACCTGGGGAACAGGGTAGGCTCTACATTAACAGAAAGGGTTACCGATTTATCAACTGCCAAGTCATGTGTAATGCTAAGGGAATGATCTTGAACATGTGTGCTGGCAACCCTGCCAGTTACCATGACTCGCATATCTTGCACACCTTCCAAATGTACAAGATGTTTGCGAGGGAGGATACCCCACAGGGTGATTTACTGGGAGATGCAGGCTATGCACTGAATCTGTGGCTAATGGCACCAATCAGAAATGCACACAAACCCACAGAAAAAAGCCATAATGAGGCACACTCTCAAACCAGAAATGTCATAGAGCATGTGTTTGGGCTGCTGAAGTCACAGTTCCAGTGTCTAGATACATTTGGGGGAGTCCTGCAGTACAATCCACAGACATGTTCAGAAATCTTCACAGTGTGTGTCATACTACACAACATAATCCTGAGGAAATAGCTGCAGCAGGATCAGCAAGGGGAAGGGGCACCCATCCCACCACAAATGCTAAGTTGACCACAATCACACCCAGATGAGGAGTCAGAGGGAGAACCACAGTTGTTGGCAGACATAGGTGTGCTCAGTATGCCCTTTTACTGGCTAAGAGACAATGCATTTCACACTCACTCACAACCTAGGGCCTAAAGCCTTGCTTCTGCTCATATACATATATTAACATTGATGCCAGCCAACTCACACAACTTTTACCTCCCCATGTATTGTCTGTGTACTGCTTGCATCAGGCAGAGTCAGCCCTGAAATAAGACTGTGGCAACAGCTGCATTTACGAGGTAAGTCCTGAATCTAGAATTATTGTTTAAGAATATTATGGTATATTGTTGTATTTCATCACTTGGTAAAGTAAGCAAGTAAAAGGTGGGAGATTTGTACAGAAATTACTTTAACATGTGACAGCAGAGAATTATTTGACTTATACTTGCCCATTAGTAAGTTGTAGGCCTCAGACATCAAAGGCTTGCACAGTCATACCTCTCAAAAGTTCTGATGATCACTCATGCCCTCAGTTTAGCACCATAAGTTTGCACTAGAAAATCATTAAAAGAGAAGTTAGAAACTAATGACACATTGCAATTCCTGACTTCACAACCCTCACGAGATCAAACAATGGGCAGGGTGCAAAAAAGGGAGAGTAACAACAGCAACATTTCCTTGTTTGTGCCATAGCAGTAACTTACCTTTGCTCCCTCCCAAAAAAGAACAGTCCGTTCTTGTTTGTGCTATAACAGTAATTCACCTTTGCTTGCCCCAAAACAGCATTCTATGCTAGTTTGTGCCATCCAACCTGCCCTTCAGTTGTTGGAAACTGCATACCATATTATTCCCAGTTAATATCATCACACATTTTAAGGCCAATGATATAGAATGGTTTATACATTGCATGTGTCAGAGTACTGGACAGATAAATGATGAATGACCAAGAATTTATTTATTTATTTATTTATTTACATTTGTTGACAGGGAGTGTCTGAATGGACGTAGGTCCATTTTCAGTGGAGAAAAGATCCACAGTTAAAATAAACAGGCAGTAGTTACATTGGATTACACAGCAATTAATTTAACATAGCAATTATTTACAACATATTTACAGATGAAGAACATAGTACATCAGTAGACTACTAGAATCTTTATCTGTGAAGTACATAACAGACATTAACAAATGTTACAATAAGAAGTTCCTGCTGTATAATAAGTACTAGGCTTATGAGCATCTGAGCTTGCTATAATCAAGGTAGTTAGTGAAGTGGAACGAAAGGTAGCGGTTCGATGGGCTGGATGATTTTAGAGTGGGAGTTGCAAGGGCATAGCCAGCATGGTTTTAGGTGCGCTTTTAGTAAAGTTTTGAAGTGGGTGCATGATGGTATGGAGGTAATTGTGGGTGGGAGGGAGTTCCATAATTTGGCTATGGTGCAAGAGAATAGTGCTTCACCAGCAGAGTTATTGGTTTTAGTGATCTGCAAGTGATTTTTGTTGCTGGATCTTAGTGGTCTGGTGGTACGATAGGGTTGGAGTAGATTCTGGAGAGATGGGACATTTAGTGGATGGTTTACTAGTTTGTGGGTGAGTGAGAGTTGATACCATTGAAGGAGGTGAAGGAGCTCAAGCCAGCCCAGTTCAGCAAGTGAGAGACAGTGGTGACTACGGTAGGATGCCCCTGTGGCGAATTTGGCAATTTTGTTGTAGCAGGTCTCTAGCTTGTTTAGATCGCATTGTCTTAGGTTGGTATATATTGGAGCGGCATAAAGTAGGGTGGAGATAAGGTGGAAATTTACTATTGAAATCATTGCTGCTTTGGTGAGAAGTTGCTTATTTCTGTATAACGCTCCTAGTTTTTTGTGGTATTTTTTTATGGTCATGGATATGTGAATGTCACATTTTAGTTTATTTTCTATTTCCACTCCTAGCAATGTGGTGTGTTCAGCTGGTATATAGTGGTGTTGTCTTTTGCTGTGATGTTAAAGTGAGAGTTGTTTTGAGTATGTTTGGTGGGCTGGAAGATGAGTAGTTTAGTTTTGTTTAGGTTGAGTATTAATTGGGCATCGGATAACCAAGTTTCAACAGAGGAAAAGGCTTCCTGTGTGACTTTTTGCAGTTGGGTAGGGACTGGGCTGAGCAGATGATGGTTGAGTCATCTGCATATTGGATGAGTGCGCCATGTTTGGTGGCAGAAGCTAGATTAATGGTGAAAAAAGAGAAGAGTAGGGGTCCAAGGATGGATCCTTGGGGAACCCCTATATAGATAGGTAGTTGGTGAGATATGTCATTCTGCCATACAACGGATTGTTGGCGGTCAGAGAGGTAACTCTGAAACCAGTTGGTGACTGATTGAGAGAAGGATAAGTTATTGAGGTCAGAGATAAGTTGTTTGTGTGGGACCATGTCAAATGCTTTAGACAGGTCTAGGAAAGTAGCAGAGGAGAGATAGCCATTGTTTTTATGCTGAAAGATAGTGTTAGTAAAGGAGAGTAAGGCAGTGGTGGTGCTATGGTTTGGTCGGAAACCATGCTGAGTATTGGAAAGGAGGTTGTTAGTAAGGAGGTAGTTTAAGACCTGAGAGTGTATGCATCTCTCTAGTATTTTGGAGAGTGGAGAGAGAATAGCTATGGGGCGGTAATTGGTTAGTTTTGTGGAGGGTCCGCCTTTGTGGAGGGGAATTATATGTGATACTTTCCACAGTGTGGGAAAGTAATTTTCTGACAGAGATCGGTTAATCAAGATGGATACTGGGTAGGCCAGAGCATCATCTGCGATTTGTAGGTATTTACTTGGGAGGTTGTCCATTGCTAATTTGGTCGGCTTAAGTTTAGTTAAGAGTTTTTTTATGTTGGAGGTATGTACAGGAGAAAAAGAGAAGGCAGTGGGGAGATTACTAGTTGAAGGTGTGGGTTGGAGGGGAGGGGGGGGTTGCGTTGTTTAACTAGTGATAGTATGGTTTGTGTGAAGTGTGTGTTGAATGAGGTAGCAATATTTTCTGAGGAGTGAGGGATGTTAGGAGGAGGGGTACTGACTTTACCTGGGTGGAGAATGGAGTTTATGGAGGACCAGCATTGTTTGGGGCTGTGTTGGGAGGACTCTAGGGCAGACTGGTAGTATTGGAATTTGTCCTGTTTTATTAGCTTTTTGACTCTATTGCGTAGTTCTAGGAATTTCTGTCTAGTTGAGGGGTTTTGGTTTTGCGCCAGTGCTCCCAGGCTTTATCCCTGTTTTTCATTTCTGACTTAGTGGTTTTCTGTAGTCATGGGGAGGGTTGTGCTTTGGTTCTGGAAAGTCTTATGGGGGCATGGTAATTAAGGATGCTCAAGAAGGTAGTATTAAAAAATTCAACTGCGTCATCAAGACTGAGGTACTTTAGAGGATGCCAGTTACATTCTTTGAGGGATGAGATGAATGTGAGTGCGTTAAAGTTTTTTTTTTACGTATTTGATGGTAGATGACAGGTTTAGCTTGGTATATGTATTTTTTGAGTAGGAATGTTGGGGAGTGATCACTGAGGCTATCTGATCAGCAGCCTGTTATATATGACTGGGGGCTCTTACTGACTAGTATCCAATCCAGGGTAGTGTGCTTGCTGGAGTTTTTATTTATCCTGGTTGGTGACTGGACTTGTGGGGTGAAGCCATGAAGGTTTACATGATGGGTTGGATGGTTGCCAGAACAGGATTGCCAGTCAAAATTGAAATCACCTAAAATGATAGTTTCTTGGGGGAGATGGTCGGTAGACCAGCTGAGGAGGTTTTCTAGTGGAGGGATGTTTTTGCCAGGTGGAATGTAGCATCCAATTATGTTGATGGTTTTGTTTTGGTTTATTTTGAGCTTGGTATATATTATTTCTTCATTGCCTATTTGTGGAGCTGATGATTTTAAGATCTGGATGTTTAGATGCTGTTTAAATATTATAGCTACACCGCCTCCTTTCTTGTTTAGCCGGTCTACTCTTAGTATGCTGTAACCTGTAGGGCGTATTTGTTCACTGGTAATGTGAGGTTTTAGCCAGGTTTCTGTCAGGATGACTATATCTGGGGAGTACAAGTCTATGGTGGCATGGAGTTCATGGACTTTGTTGGATATACTTCTAATATTTAGGCTTAGTAGAAGGAAGTCACTTGGCTTTCTATTGGCTGTAATATGGGAGAAGTTGTGTTTTCTAGTCTGATAATAAGGATTGGGGTTGGAGATGGTAGGGCCAGGGTTGGGGTGGATGTCTCCACTTAGGGCTAGTTTTGATATGCATGAGATTATTAGTTTTCTCAGTTTTTGAATGTGTTTGTTTATAAGGGAAACTTTATGATTGTGCTCTGTGGGTAATAGGTATGGTGGGAGGGTTACTATGTTAAGTTGTAGGGATGCTTTATGTTTAAGTAATATAGTTGGTAGAATATGTGGGGGGTACATAGGGATGGTTCTTGAGTTGGTGGGAGGGGAGCTGAGTGAGGGTAAGACATGAGTGGTGGTATGAGTATTAGTACAATGGCAGTGGTTGAGTGGGGGAATGACGGAGCTTTGGTAGGATGTAAGATATGCAAGGAGAGTGCATGAAGTGAGCATAGGTAAGGTATGCTTGTACATGTTAGTTGAGGAGTTGTGATAGTAGTGGGAAGAGGGTGGAGGTAATGTTGGGTTAGCACTGTGGTTGGCTATTAGAAAGATGGGAGGGGTTTGTGACTGTAATAAAGGTGGGACCACTATGGGCGGGAGGGAATAGGGGGCAGGGTGGGGAGTGAAGGGGGTAGAAACCCTGTTAGTTGCTGTTATGATGGGGCTGGAAACAATCAGCTAACAGAGTTAACTGATAAATGAACATATGATACTGACAAGGGTGGTTGTAGTTTTAAAAATGGTGCCTGCCACAGGTAATATTTATTAACTTTGGGATTGTCTTAAGTTAAAAAACAGGGAAGGGGGAGGGGAGAACAAGGGTGGGAGCAGGCAGTTCTTTGTACTTCTGCTAATGAGCCAAAGCAAAGACAAGTTTGTGTTTAAGAAACAATCACAATTGACCAAGGACTGCTCTGAAACTGTAAGTCATTTCTTAACCATTACTCAGGTGGAAAAACAGGATAACCTTGTATCAGTAGGCTACTGTGGTCTCAGTTTAAATTAACAAACACACAGTATTGATCAGTTATGGATACTATTTGCTAACAGAAGGGAATAAGAGAGAAAGTAGAAGATGAGTGTGTGTGTGTGTGTGTGGGGTGGGGGTTGCTTACAAGCCAAAGCAGAGTGCTCTCCAGGGGAAAATGAATATTGGTTCAAACAGGTAAGACACATACTCAAAGTTAACTTTAGCTGTTTGCAGACAGTTCAGACCCAGACTGTGCTTTTCTTATAAGAATGATAAATGTGGTACCGCAGTTGAATACTTAAAAGTGGTGTTAGGTCTAGAAAAGAAGAGTACAGAGAGGAGTAAGCACTTTTGAGATGGTAAAGATATATTATAAATATTACAAAAAACAAACTGAGCAAATAGCTACTGTATGCAGGAAAATATGTCTTGAACCAACTACTAGTATATGCAGATACTGAGCCAATTGGAAAAACATCTGTTAGAAGAAAACTCAGACAGTTATGCAGTCATAGATAAAAATATAGCGAGCAGCACTCTGTTGCGGTTTTCTAATGTGATTCTATCCACCAGTAACAGCACAATTATATAGAAATAATTAGACACCAGTATGAGCTGTCTACACACAACACAATTACATGAATAACATTAGTGAACAAGGTGCAGCTATGCAAATAAACCATACATACTATTATACTAGAAACAACTTGATGCATACAAAATGCTAGCATGCCATAGTAACTTCAATAATAAAGCATAAATCATATTAGATGTCTACCACAATTCAACATAAACATATACAGTTGTAACATGTCTAACACAATTCAACATAAATAGGCATTTACAGTTGTAAAACACTTACTGGAGAGACACTGAGCTCCTCATGGGGCCTGTAGCAGAGTGGATTGTAGATTTAAAAATGGTGCCTGCCACAGGTAATATTTATTAACTTTGGGATTGTCTTAATGTAATAAACAGGGAAGGGGAGGGGAGAACAAGGGTAGGAGCAGGCAGTTCTTTGCACTGCTGCTAATGAGCCAAAGCAAAGACAAGTTTTTGTTTAAGAAACAATCACAATTGACCAAGGACTGCTCTGAAACTGTAAGTCATTTCTTAACCATTACTCAGGTGGAAAAACAGGATAACCTTGTATCAGTAGGCTACTGCGGTCTCAGTTTAAATTAACAAACACACAGTATTGATCAGTTATGGATACTATTTGCTAACAGAAGGGAATACGAGAGAAAGTAGAAGATGAGTGTGTGTGTGTGTGGGGGGGGGGGGGTTGCTTACAAGCCAAAGCAGAGTGCTCTCCAGGGGAAAATGAATATTGGTTCAAACAGGTAAGACACATACTCAAAGTTAACTTTAGCTGTTTGCAGACAGTTCAGACCCAGACTGCGCTTTTCTTATAAGAATGATAAAGGTGGTACCGCAGTTGAATACTTAAAAGTGGTGTTAGGTCTAGAAAAGTAGAGTACAGAGAGGAGTAAGCACTTTGAGATGGTAAAGATATATTATAAATATTACAAAAAACAAACTGAGCAAATAGCTACTGTATGCAGGAAAATATGTCCTGAACCAACTACTAGTATATGCAGATACTGAGCCAATTGGAAAAAAAACATCTGATAGAAGAAAACTCAGACAGTTATGCAGTCACAGATAAAAATATAGTGAGCAGCACTCTGTTGTGGTTTTCTAATGTGATTCTATCAACCAGTAACAGCACAATTATATAGAAATAATTAGACACCAGTATGAGCTGTCTACACACAACACAATTACATGAATAACATTAGTGAACAAGGTGCAGCTATGCAAATAGACCATACTATTATACTAAAAACAACTTGGTGCAGACAAAATGCTAGCATGCCATAGTAACTTCCAATAATAAAGCATAAATCATATTAGATGTCTAACAGAATTCAACATAAACATATACAGTTGTAAAATGTCTAACACAATTCAACATAAATAGACATTTACAGTTGTAAAACACTTACTGGTGAGACACTGAGCTCCTCATGGGGCCTGTAGCAGAGTGTATTGTAGATTTTAAAATGGTGCCTGCCACAGATAATATTTATTAACTTTGGGATTGACTTAAGGTAATAA
Organism: Protopterus annectens; assembly: GCF_019279795.1. Taxonomy (NCBI): domain Eukaryota; kingdom Metazoa; phylum Chordata; order Ceratodontiformes; family Protopteridae; genus Protopterus; species Protopterus annectens. The sequence goes on along the minus strand of NC_056739.1, from coordinate 1,655,674,109 downwards.
ACAGGGAAGGGGGAGGGGAGAACAAGAGTGTGAGCAGGCAGTTATTTGCACTGCTGCTAATGAGCCAAAGCAAAGACAGGTCTGTGTTTAAGAAACAATCACAATTGACCAAGGACTGCTCTGAAACTGTAAGTTATTTCTTAACCATTTCTCAGGTGGAAAAACAGGATAACCTTGTATCAGTAGGCTACTGTGGTCTCAATTTAAATTAACAAACACACAGTATTGATCAGTTATGGATACTATTTGCTAACAAAAGGGAATAAGAGAGAAAGTACGAAGATGAGTGTTTGTGTGTGTGGGTGTGGGGGGGGGGTTGCTTACAAGCCAAAGCAGAGTGCTATCCAGGGGAAAATGAATATTGGCTCAAACAGGTAGACACTTACTCAAAGTTAACTTCAGCTGTTTGCAGACAGTTCAGACCCGGACTGTGTTTTTCTTATAAGAATGATAAAGGTGGTACCGCAGTTGAATACTTAAGAGTGGTGTTAGGTTCAAAGTTAACTTTAGCTGTTTTCAGACAGTTCAGACCTGGACTGCACTTTTCTTATAAGAATGATAAAGGTGGTACCGCAGTTGAATACTTAAGAGTGGTATTAGGTTGGAGAGACACTGAGCTCCTCTGGGGCCTGTAGCAGAGTGGATTTTAATCACACACAGAATAGGAAACACAGAAAGGTAAGACAGAGCTGTATATTTGCAAGCAATAATCATAACAGGTTCTATGATCACTAAGTGCACTATGTCCGAATATAATAAATTTAAATAAATTTACAAATAACGGTTTATGGTTTGATATCAGTATACATTCTGTTCCAGTTGGTTGTGTAAAAAATGACTTTGGGTCTTTGCTGCAATGCTGTTTATGTGACAAAGAGGGATAAGGCACCCATCCTGTTTTCTGAAGGTACATAGGTATGGATTTCAACTCTCATTCCAAAGTTAGAAATATCTCATGTGTACTAACATTTTCTACTGTGTACGTCATATACTGCTTTTCCACACTTCAAGTATTTCTCCCTTTTTTACTGGATAATTAGACCACCCAGAAAGTAGGCAGCCAAAAACAGAAACTGGATACATTCAATCAATGTTATTGTCTGTGGCAGCAGGTATACGTGTAGGGCTGGAATACAGATTGCCCTGGTTTCTAGTACAGTGTGTGCAACCCTTGTTTTACTGTTGTAAAACTGTAGTTTATAGCAATGAACTGAAACATGAATAGCTGTTATTGTGACTCTCTTGTGGCAGCAGGTGTTATTGTAGGAGTGCCATGCACATGATCCTGGGGTCAAATATAACATATTTCATACACTTTTACTGTTTTTTCACTTCCCATTATAGTCACTCTCACTTATAACACTTGAAAGAGTGTAACTAATATTAATTATATGTATGACGGCTGAGACACTAATATTGTGTCAGTTAATTTTATTTATCTATGTATTAGCACATTTATTATCAAATGCATGACTGAGGGTATACTGTGTACTATATTCCTTTAAATATATTTCTGCTCTCTGGACTGCCGTAATCTTCACATTTGTCAAACACATATACACAACTACTTGTACATCAACTAACCTTGAAATTGCATTGCTTGCCATTGCTGCTCACAACTTATCATCGTGGTTGACTTCTTCAGAACCATTGAATAATGTAAGCAATGAAATCAGCAAATAAAAATTGTAGTATAAACACACCCCAATGCTGTGGACCAATCAAAAGTAAAGAAAAATAACTAAAGAAAACCAGTCATCATTGTGTAAAATCATCCAATCTAGTTACACTGAATGGACAAAATGGACTAACCAAAGGGTAACTTTCCCCATCATTCACCCAACAGTTTTTTTTACAAGATAAGTCATAGACTGGTCATTTTACCACTGTTAAAAAAACATTAATATGTTCAGGAATTAAAATCTGAGCAATGGTTGGGTTCAATAACTATAAATATAAAAGTACCCAGCCCAAAATGTGCAGTCATGCAGCTCTGTTTTTTTTTTACTTCCTGACAATGAAGATTGAGTCATGTAATAAAATCCAATTGTGTTTTCCCAATCATTTCACAGTGTAGCAATTTGTAAGTCTAAAATGAAGAAAAACTGAAGAAAACCAATAATCATCATGCAAAAGCATCCAGTTAGTTGCACTAACTAGACAGAATAAACCAACCAAAATAAAACTGTCCCCATTATTCACCCAATAGGGTTTATACAAAATAAACCATGGACTGGTCATTTTACCACTGTTAAAAAATCCAATAGTATGTTGAGAAACCAAAAATTGACCAATAGTTGTGTGCAATAATGGTAATACAAAAATATCAGGACAAAATTCAAAGTCTTGCAGCTCTGCTTTTAACACACTAACAATGGAGATGGAGTCATTTAATCCAGGCTGCATAGTAGTATCCAAGTACAGTTGCCAAAGCATTTCATGATGTAACAATTTATTTTTCCAATCTTCGGTCAAGATATCACAACCAATCTGTTTGATAACACAAAAATTGAACATAATGACATTTTCACATAACAGCACGTCTTGCCAAGGTGCTTTTACTGTCATTCTTCTGAATACTATAAATACTCTGATAAATTCACTTTCTCAACATGTTGGTTTTACCAATGTAAACTGCAGAGCAGGAGCCGCATCATGACAGTTACACAACTTGTGATGTAAAACAATTAAATTGGCCAAAAATGACACTTCTGTTGATCACCTCAAATGCAGAGCATCCTATATAAGAGTCAATATAATTGCACTGATGACAACAACCACATTTGATTGTTCATGGAAACCCAGTTGTCACTTTTGTTTTTGGTTTTTCTAAAAAAAGTTTAATGTTGTAGCAATTTTTGAGTCTATATTATATTCTTGAATGTCGACAATGTCGAATCTGATATTGTTGACACGAGAATATCGAACGCTCAGAATCTCAAGCGTGTAAATGGAAATCTCAATAAGGAGTGATTTCCATTTACTGCAATGTAATGCGGTCTCAGAGTTGGTATATTTAAGTAGCGGGGGTGTGGGGGGGTGCAGGGGTGCTTGCCCTCCTGCTTAAACCCATTAGGGTACTTTTTTCTTTTTTGCTTTTGTTTTTTAAACGCTCAAGATTTTGAGTGTTCGATATTCTCGTGTCGACAATGTCAGATTTGACATTGTCGACATTCGAGAATATAATATAGACGCCCAATTTTTATATGTAAAAGTTGGAAATTAAAAAGTAACTTTAAGTGGTCACCACAGTGCAAGATCTGCCAATTTGTTTTTTTAATTCTCCTGATTTTCCTGGAATCACATGTTCATAGGTTCATAGGTTCATACTAGGCTATCTGCCCTAGGGCATTTATAAGCCTAGCCAGAGTGTGTTTGGCTTTCGCCACCCATTTTAAATTAATTTTGCTATGCCTTTTTTTGAGGTTAGTATACTGTGCCTCTGTCTAACAGTGACACAGAAGTGATAGCCGGGGTAAACCTACGATCTCCCATCCATTCATCAAGATTCCTCTTGAAGAGAGTCAATGTGGGACTCTGCCTAACCTGGACTGGGATTTTATTCCAGAGTGAAGGGAGCCTCTTGGTTATGAATCTGTCCCTCCAGCATGTCCTATTTATTTCAGTGCTGAGGTTCAAGTCTCTCAAGCGCGTAGCTCGATGGGATTTGGATTTTCTGAGGTGCAGCATGTCCATTAATTCTGGGTTGGACATGGCTTTATACATCAGGCACAGATCACCTCTGAGCAGGCAGTATGCCACTGAGTAGAGCTGGAGTTTCTTTAACCGGGCAGCATATGGCATCTGTTTGAGCCCTTTGATCCTCTTGGTGAGGTACTTTTGGGGTCTTTCCAGTTGCTGCAGGTGTCTGGTAAGGTACATCCCAAAAGTGGCATTGTACTCAATTATGGGCCTGATGAGGGATGAGTAAAGAGGTACGATGACCTCCCCTGATCTAGATGTGAATCCCTTCATGATTAGGTGGGCTATATCAAATGTTTTTCTAACCACTTTGGCCACGTGGTTGTCAAATGAGAGATTGCTATCAACTTGGGTCCCCAGGTCCCTAATGACTTCTTTTGTACTTAATGGATTACCACCTATGTGGTAATTTGTGGGCACTTTGTTTTTGCCAAAGGGGATGACTATACACTTTTGGCGTTTAGCTTGAGGCCATGGCTCTGGCACCAGTTGTCTGTTTCTATGAGGCCCTTTTGGAGGATGCTTGTGTCGGCTGGAGAGTTGATTATGGCACCCAGTTTGCAGTCATCTGCGAACTTGGTCAGCCACAGTCCTTCTGTGTTGGCCTGTACCGCCGAGAAATATATACCAAACAAGAGAGGTCCCAGGACTGAGCCTTGTGGGATGCCACTTGTAACTGGTTTGGAGTCTGACATGGCTCCAGCAATTCTAACCATGTGGGTTCTGTCCTTGAGCCAGTTTGCAACCCATCTAGTGACATAGGGGTTTATATTTAAGCTGGTGAGCTTATCTATAATGCCCGAGTGGGGTATTGTATCGAAGGCTTTTGCGAGGTCCAGGTAGGCTGTGTGGACCACCTTCCCCTCGTCAATGGCCTTGGTGAATGTTTCAAAGAAATCGACCAGGTTTAAGAGGCAGGATCTGCCCTTAACAAAGCCAAACTGGGTAGGATCCAGTGTCTGTAGGTCCCCAATATCTTTATTTATGAGGTCCATGATGATCCTTTCCATAGCTTTGCAGACCAAGCTAGTCAGGCTTATGGGGCGATAGTTTCCAGGATTCGTTGAGGCACCACCTTTGTGGAGAGGGACCACTGTTGCTGTACGCCACTCTTTGGGTACATATCCTGTAGTAAGGCTAAGATTGAACAGTAGTTTTATGTTTGGGTTTAGCTCTTCCAGGATCCGTTGAGGCACCACCTTTGTGGAGAGGGACCACTGTTGCTGTACGCCACTCTTTGGGTACATATCCTGTAGTAAGGCTAAGATTGAACAGTAGTTTTATGTTTGGGTTTAGCTCTTCTTGGAGTTCATGTAGGACGCAGCCCGGGACACCATCTGGTCCCATTGATGCTGTGTTTTTTTGCTTTGGAGAGGGCGGCTCTTACCTGAGCATCTGAGATGTCAGGGGGGCAGCACTCTGTTGGGATAGATATTTGCCCTTTTGGTGGGGAGAGGGAGAAGTTTGCACTGAACCTGTCAGCTAGGATGTTGGCAATGTCTGTGGGCTCAGTGTATTTTTGTCATTTTGGACTAATTCTGAGCATATCTGGGAATTCCCACCCAGGTTCCTAACATAACTAAAGAAAGCCTTGTGATTATCCTTAGTGTCCTGTGCAATTTTTCTCTCGAAGCTGGCCTTAGACGATTTTATGAGTGCCCGTAGTTTTTTGCTAATACTGATCAGAGATGCCTTCCCTTTTTGGGATTTTGCTCTATCATGTAGTAGCTTCCTCCTTCTATTGTATAGTTTGCTTATGGCTGGGGTCCACCAGACAGGACGTCTGCCTTTGGAGGATTGGGTCTTGGTTTTATTTGGGATTGCATGATCCATGCATTCCTGAAGGTGTTCATAGAATGCGTTTATAAAGGATTCTGCGGTCTGGGCCGTATTTTCCACAGACCCGGGGGCTTTGAAGGAGTTCGCCTCAGTTTTGAGGCATGTGAAATTTGCTTTAGAGAAGTTTTTCACTGTGGTTTTCTGGGCAGGGGGTGGGGTCGGGATGTGAATATCCAGTGAGATTAGTTTATGGTCTGATCTTACCAGTGAGGGATACACTTCTGGTCTGGAGCATAGTGTCCCCATGTTGGTGATGATCAGGTCCAGTATGTTTTCCCCTCTTGTGGGAGTGGTAACAAGTTGTTCCATAGCATTTGAGTTTATAAATTCTAGGAACCTTTGGGCTAGGGTGTTGGAGCTAGAGTAATGCTCCCAGTCTATGTTTGGGTAGTTGAAATCGCCCAATATAATGGTGTTTGGAGAGGCCTTCATATTTTCCAGTATTCTCAGGAAGGCCAAGTGGGGTTCCTGTGTTTGGGAGGGTGGTCTGTAGCAGGCTATAAACTGGAAGGCAGTTTTACCCACAGTTAGTTGCACATGGATAGTCTCTGATGCTTCGTGCTGTGCCACCAACCTGGAGGTGTGGGTATCTTTGACAAATATTGATACTCCCCCTCCTTTTGTGGTTCGGTCCAAGTTTTGGGGCCAAAAAGCATGGTATGAGGTATAACCTGGTAGTGCTGGGGTGCTCTCTGGAGCCTTGAACCAGGTTTCTGTTACTGCACAGATATCGATGTTCTCCATGCTAAGGAGAGTTTCGAGTGCATGCATCTTGAGGTTTAGACTTCTGGCGTTGAGTAGCATTACTCTTAGTTTCTTATCCCTTGTGATACCTATGGAGGTGGGTTTGTCTTTTGAGCCTTGCCTAAAAAGGCACTATGGGGTAGCAAGAGCCTTTGCCAATATCCGAAAGCCCAGGGTGACAGGTGCAAGCCGTCCCTAGTGAAGCATCGTGGCTTGTCGAGCATGTCATCCCAGGCTGACAGGCATTGGATCCCCTTTGAATGACACCAACACTTAATCCAATTGTTGAAATTGATCATCTTGTCTTCATATTGTGGCATCATTCTTGGTGAGGGTAAGATGCTACTCAAGGTCAGGGTCATACCGGCCTGGGCTACATGCTCAGAGAGCTCCTCTATGTCTCTTTTCATGTAGTCCAGGGAGGTACGTCTCAGGTCATTCACACCAGCATGGACAATGACTGAGTCATATTTGTACTTGCCTTGGAGTGACCTGAGTGCTTGTGTTATGTGGTGGATCCTAGCGCCCGACAGGCAGCTCACCGTGACCTTCTCCTTGTTCAGCCTGGTGAGCGGGACGTCAGTGTGCCTGACGATAGAGTAACCTATTACAAGTGTATCAGGAGTGTTGTTTAGCCTTAAGGGCTGTGACTGTTCGGCACACTGGCTTTGTGAGTTATGTGTTGCACGTGTTTTGTTTTGGGGTAGCGGTTGCTTGGGTGTCTGCTTTGGAGGCCTCTGCTGCTTAGGCAGATTTTTATTTAGAGCCTCCGAGTACGTTTTTGTGTGTTTATGTGTTTGGTTTGTTGTTGTGGTAGGTCTATGTGAGACTGGAATTGTAGTGAGTGTGGTTTCCTTCTCCTCCTGACTGGTTACGCCAGTACTGAGTTGAGAGAGCTATAATAGAAAACCATGTTGTTACTGAAGTTAGTCACAAAATCAAGAAGGTGACTACCATATTGTTCAGATTTGTAGGACTGTCCACCATACATGATAATTGCCCCATATCTGGTTGATCTTTCTTGAGAGACGTAGTTCTTTGCTTCCTCGATGACACTAAGAGGATACTGCTTTCAGTGAAGATATTTGGTAACAAATCAAATTACTGCCAAATAGATCATTAGATGTGAGTTGGGAAATACAAATAAACTGGCTCTTTACCACCCCTCCTTTTTGATGTAGGGGTGCTTACTTTGAAAATGCTGGAACTGTTACAAAATATGGGCTTTCTATAAATTAAGGTTTCAAATGACCCTATCCCATTTTTCTTCATGGAAATGGCAACAAAGTTCATAACTTCTTGATGAACATGATAACTCTAAGTATATGGAGGTCATTTGAATTGTTGAACAAATTCTTGTAGCACAGGCCCTTCACTTGTCCATACGAAGAAAATGTCATAAAGATAACGAACGTAGCAGGAGCAAAACTTGAAGAGGTCCAAATGGAATACAACATAAGTCTTCAATCTAAGGTGTACAGCACTGGCAAAAGTGGAACCATACAACCCCTTTTGCAGCACCACAAAGTTGTTTATAATATTCACATTTGAATGTCATTAAATTATCCAATATAAGCTCCACAAAATCAGAAATGAGAGAGATGTCACAACTAGAAATGCCACTGAATGTGAAAATAATTTCCTTAAACCACTGAATACCATCTTCATGATGAATAGCAGTAAATACATTTTGATGTCACAAGTGACAAAATATGTGGTTCATCAATAGTGATCCTCCTAAGCTTGTTCAAATAATCCCATGAGTCCCTAAAAACATGGGGAAAACAGTCAAACAAATTCTTAAGTTTTCTGTCCACAAATGTACTGTTAATTCTTCAATTATGTGTAACTTAAAGGTTTAAAGTAAAAGGTCTATACCAGTGGCACACATGTCCTGCTGTTAACTGTAATCTGGATAATTGGAACATGCATACATGCAATATATGCACATGTAAAGGAATACGTGCTGCAATCTGTAGTATAGTGTGCATCTGTTATGAGCTGCTAGTCTTAAAAATAATATATCTGTTAGGGGATGGTAGTCTTAAGAGTAAAGGTTTAGATAATAGAGTCAAATAATTCTGTTAATGCATTGTATGTTACATATGAAGGTACTAATCTTATCTCTTTTTTTCTCTCCCCAGCCCTCTTTTATTTTTGTTTTTTTATGTGTCATCAAAAATGCGTCCATATCATCCATGTGTACCACATCATGAAATGCTCCACAGCATAGTGAGGTAGGCCTGCCCCACAGGATCCACCTGCTCCCACTCCACCAGACCTGGCACCATTGCCCAGTATGTCTGGGAGCTGACCTAGCAGCACCAGTTCTGTTGCCCCTACACCACCTGCTCCCTCAGGTAGTTCTCTCCCTCCAGGAGCAGTATCAAGGTTGGTGAGTTTATCACTTACTCTGAACTGCTAGGGATGGTGTGTAGAGTTGTGTGCTGCACTGTTGGTGCACACCTATGCTGGATGGAGAGACTGCTGTCCCTCAATTTACATAGGACCAGTCGGAGGAGAAGGAGATATCAGGCACTCCAGCCAGTGGTGGAGTGAGGTGACAGTAATGACAGACCTGTGGGTGAGGACTCAATTCTCACTGTCAGTCAGCTTGACATCCATGGGTCCTGGATGTCCCCTCCCTCAACACATCCATGCTGTTAACCTACCTCTTCTATCTATCACCATCCCTATGTCTTGTCTTGTTTGTCTTGTCTCTCTGCAATTGCTTCCTCACTTATCCAACTTACCAGACCCAGACATACCGCCCTTCCTCTCTCTCTCAAAAAGAAAAAAAAATGGGCACCTGTCTCACAAAAAAAAATCATCCCATACATAGCTCTCCATTTCACACATGTCTTCTTAACACACTTCATTCAGTTCAATTGGCCAATTGGCTATGCAACATGATTGTGTTGTGTTCACTACTCTCTCTCTCTGGAAGTGACAGTCCAAATTCAGCTAATATTCTGTATATAGTATCAGTTTTTGCTGTTGAAGAAATAGATAACTATGGTTCTTTCTTACCTCCCTCCTGCACAATTCTGTATTGCTTTCCATTTGTTCTTCCCTATGTTTGGTCCCCATTTCACCAGTGTCTTATCTTCCCCATTTCTATTCTTTAACAAATTCTTGCATGATGATGCTCATTGTGCACCAATACACAGCAATGGTAATAAGAAAGTACTTAAAAGTATTTGATTCAGTTGTATTCAAACCAGTACCATCTGGCCCCAAAAGACAATGTATTACTACATTAACATGTGCATCCACAAAGTCATTTAAGTAGCAGGTGCATTCCAGAGACTCATTACTAACTATGAAACTTTAGCATCTCCATTTCACCACTGTCCTATCTTCCCCATTTCTTTTCTTTAATTATGGATCATAGGACATTACTAGGCTCTCAGCCCGGTGGTCATTTCAAGCCTAGCCATTTCATCCTAATGTAATACCACAGAAATGCTAGTCAATACCCAAAATTTAATTTAGTAATAACTGCCCATGTTGTGAATGCTATCCTCCATAAGAATTTACATTGCTCCATCCACTTTTCCAGGTTCCTCTTGAACAGTGTCATAGAGGTGCTTTGTTTCACATACATTGTTAGACTATTCCAAATATGCAGCGGTCACTGGGAGAGAAATCTGTCCCTCTAGCATGTCCTATTTAAATTGCAGGCCATATTTAAGTCCCTGGAATGGATAGCTCTAGTCCCATTTGATTTACAGATATGCAGCAAGTTCATTAAGTTTGGGACTGAGATTGCTCTGTAAGCCAGGCATAAGTCTCCCTAAGAAGTCATAAGATACAGATTATATTGACAGGTACTTTAGTCGGCCTACGTAAGGCACATGCTGGAGTCCCTTGATCTTCCTTGTTAGAAACCTCTGACGTCTCTCCACCTATTGCAGATGTGTTGTACAGTACATGCTGAATGGGACGTTATACTCAATCATAGGCTGGGTTAGTGCTGAGTATAGAGGGGCTGTTACCTCCTTTACTCTCAAGGCAATACCTTTACTAATCAAGTGTGCTACATAGAAAGTCTTCTTTACTACAGTAGACACATGATGGTCAAAGTTAAGATTGCAGTCAACTTGTGATCCTAGATCCCTTACAACTTCATGGGTACTTAGGGCATTGTTGATTTGATAATGCGAAGGCACATCGTTTGTGCTGTAGGGAATGATGATACATTTCATTGCATTCAGTTTGAGACCAGTCATTGGTCCTTGTAAGACCCTCCTGGAATATACTGACATAATTTGGGGAGTCAATAATTACATCCAGTTTGCAGTTGTCTGCAAACTTGGTCAGCCACAATCCCTTAGTTTTGACCTGAACTTCTAAGAAGTATATACCAAACAGTAGGGGGCCTAGCACTGACTCCTGTGGTACCCTGTGGTGACAGGTCTGTTGGTTAATGTGGAGTTTCCCACTTTAATAGCATGTGTCTGGCTTGTGAGCCAGTTGGCAACCCATCTTACAACAAAAGGATTTACATTCAGTTTGCTAAGTTTATTGGTAATGCCCGTGTGTGGGACTGTGTCAAATGCCTTTGCAAGTCAACATATGCTGTGTGCTCAGATTTCCTGTCATCAATGGCCCTGGTCACATTTTCAATGAAATCCACCAAATTTAACAGGCAGGATTTGCCCTTGACAAAGCCAAATTGGCTTGGATGCAGGGTTTGGAGGCCACCTATGTCTTTATTTATGACGCCCATAATGATATGTTCCATGGCCTTACAGATGAGGCTGGTCAATCTTATGGGTCTGTAATTTCCCGGGTCTGTTGCTAGGCCACCATTTTGGAGGGGAATAATTGTTACTGTTCTCCATTCTTCAAGAACAGAGCCTGTGGTTTACTAGGCTAACGACCACAAGGGCCTTTTTAAGCCTAGCCATGCATCCCAAATCTCTGACAAGTTCTGATACCCTTGATAAGCATAAGCATGGGCCTGGAAGATGAACCATTTACAGGTTGCCTGTTTGCATTAGAGACATAGGTGCCAAATCAGGGATGAATTTCCGGTTTCCCATCCAATTGTCCAAGTTGCACTTGAACTGGGTTAGGGAGGAACACTGCTTCACATGGATGAGAAGCCTCTTCCACAGAAGGGATAGTCTCTGGGATACATACCTATCACTCCAGAAGGTCCTATTTATATCACAGCAAGGTTTAAGTCTTTAGAATGCATAATTCTGCTACTGTTTGTTTTGTAGATATGCAGGAGGTCCATCAGAGTGGGGTCTGACAATGCCCAGTATGCCAGGCATAGATCTCCCCTCAAATGGCTGTAGGAGACAGAATACAGGGATAGGGCATTGAGGCGGTCTGCATAGGACATATTACTTATGCCCTGTATTCTTTTAGAACCATTGGCAAAGAAAATAACAGAATCAGAAATTCAAGGATATAATTGTTATGGTAGTCAGGAAATGCTGGTTTTATTGGCAGATGATATTATTTTATACATGGCATAACCAGAAAGGGACATTGATATCAATCCTTGATAGAGAAGCAATCTCTACCCTGCAGCTGTAATAAATTCTTGGCCTCTTCCCATTCTATAAACTTTCCTTTTGTAGTTATTTGTTCCCAATACCTTGGTTTCTTTGCCAGTTTTCTCCAATAAATTCCAGCCCACTCTTTTCCACTTTGAATTATAGTTTTCTGCTTGTGCTATGTTAAAGAGTCTTAACTGTGCTGCTCTAAAATAATCCCTCAAATTAAGTAATCCTAGTCTGCCTTGTTCTATTGGTAGAATCAGTTTATCCCACTTGACCCTTGCTGTCTTCCCTTCTCAGATAAAATCCTTCAACTCTTTTGTAATTGCTATTCACAACTTCTCCTCCGGTTGATAAAAGTATGCATGACCTGTGTATAAGACTAAAGGGACTAAAACATTTTAATGGCTTGTATCTTAGTATTGATATCCATATAACAAAACTTCCAGTTTCTCAGTGTTTGTATTATCTTCTGTTTAGTCTCTTCCCACATATCCTTAGTTGCCACCACAGAGTCAGTTCTAATCCAAACTCCTAAATAGTTCATTTTATCATGACCCCATAAATATGGATATTGTTGGACCAATTCATGTGTGGTTACATAATTTACCACTATTGCCTTTATTTAGCTTCATTAATTTTGTATCCTGAAAAGATTTGAAACTGTCTTAAAATGTTCCACAACATTGTAATGTCCCTTTCTGGTTATGTCATGTATAAAATAATATCATCTGCCAATAAATCCAGCATTTTCTGGCTACATTACCAATTATATCCTTGAATTTCTGATTCTGTCATTTTCATTGGCAATGGTCCACTAGCAAGTTTGCTATATCTGAGGGGTCAGTGTGTGTGATAACATTAGTCACTAGTTCTGCACATGCTTGGGTCCTACCATTTAGGCTACATAGCTGTAAAATGCCTTATGGCTATCCTTGGCTGTGCTTGCTAAATTATTCTCAAAGGAGCCCTTACAAGATTTGACAAGTTGTCTCATTTGCCAGTTGAGGCTGACAAGTGTGCTTTACCATTGTTGGGGCCTCACCTTTGTTTTCTTGGACAGCTATATTTTGCACTTATTGTAAAGTTTGTTGATGCTGGATGTCCACCATCATGGCTTGCTTTTATTTGGTGCTCTGGCTTTGATTCTTTCTGGTACAGCCAAATCTGTACACTTATGCAAGTGATTGTATAGGGCTTTAGTGTAAGCTTCACTATAGTTACCATTTCCTGCTGAGTGTGGGGCTTGGAATCTATTTATACCTTCACCTAAGAGGGTATAGTTTGCCTTGGTGAAGTATTTTAGTCTGATTTCACCCTTTGTGAGTTCTGGTGTTAGTGCTAGCTCAAAGGTGACTGATTTGTGGTCAGATTTAACTAATGAGGCTCTGACAGTTGCGGCAGTGCATCTGTTTGACATGTTAGTGAGGACCAGATCTAATATGTTTATTCCTCTTGTCTGGGTATGAACAATTTGTTCCAGCAAGTTAGGGCTAGTGTAGGTTTCCCATTTGATAGTGGGATAATTTAAAACCCCATAACCAGAGTGTTCAGCAATATCTGGATTGTCTCCAGTTTGGACAAGTAGGCTTCATGTGAATTATGACCCATGTAGGGGGATCTATAGCTGGCTATGACTTGAATGGGAGTCTTATTCACTGTAACTTGAACTTGGAGTAACTCCATGGAATTGTCCAGTCTAACGAGATGGGAGGTGAATATATCTCTAATATAGATAGAAACACTGCCTCCTTTGGTTCTCACACATTCACTTTGTGGTCTGAAGGTGTGGAAGGCATTGTAGCTTTGCAAGCTGGGGTACTCTCTGAGGCCTTGAATAAGGTTTCTGTGAATGCACAGACATCTACATCTTCCAGTGATAGAAGTGCTTCCAAGGTGTGCAGTTACAGGATTAATATTCTAGCTCCTAGGCTAAAGGATAACGCTGTCCAAGCTGCAAAATCCTTTACTAATGCGCTCTACGGGCACCTACAAGAATGCATGGATTGTGCTATCCCAAACAAAACCAAGACTCACTCCTCCAAGAAAAGGAAACCAGTCTGGTGGACCCCTGCCATAAACAAGCTATACAATAGAAGGAGGAAACTAGTACAGAAAAAGAGTAGAATCCCAAGAAGGGAAGAAATCCCTGATCAGTATCAACAAGAGACTACATTCCCTCATAAAACTATCCAAGGCTAGCTTCAAAACAAAAATCGCCATGGACTCCAAAGATAATCACAAGGCATTCTTTAGCTATGTCAAGAATCTAAGTGGCAATTCTCAGATCTGCTCAGAGTTAGTGCAGAATGGCATAAAATACACTGAACCATCCGATATAGCCAACATCCTGGCAGACAGGTTCAGTGCAAACTTCACCCCCCTCTCACCTCCAAAAAGGCCCATAACTATACCAGAAGAATGTAGTACCCCTGAAATCACAGACACTCAGTATAAAACAGCCCTCTTCAAAGCCAAAAACACAGCATCAATGGGACCGGACGGTGTCCCAGGATGCGTCCTACATGAGCTCAAAGATGAACTAACCCCTCACATAAACACACTGTTTAAACTAAGCCTCTCCATAGGCTACGTGCCCACAGAGTGGTGAACAGCAATAGTTATTCTACTCCACAAAGGTGGAGCCACAACGGACACCAGGAACTATCGCCCTATAAGCCTGACTAGCTTGGTCTGCAAAGCCATGGAGCGCATCATCATGGATCTTATTAACAGAGACATTGGAAACCTCCAAACACTGGACCCTACCCAGTTTGGCTTTGTTAAGGGCAGATCATGCCTCCTAAACCTGGTGGACTTCTTTGACACAGTTACCAATGCTATAGATGAGGGAAAGGTGGTCCACACAGCCTACATAGACCTCACAAAGGCCTTCAACACCATTCCCCACTCAGGTATTATAGACAAGCTCACCAGCCTGAACATAAACCCCTACATCACGAGATGGGTTGCCAACTGGCTCATGGACAGAACCCACATGGTAAGAATTGAGGGAGCTAGGTCTGACTCTAAACCAGTTACAAGTGGTGTTCCCCAGGGCTCAGTCCTAGGACCCCTCCTGTTCAGCATATACATCTCAGAGGTACATGCAAGCACAGGAGGACTATGGCTGACCAAGTTTGCTGATGACTGCAAGCTAGGGGCTATAATAGACTCTCCGGCTAACACAAACATCCTCCAAAAGGGCCTCACTGAGACAGATACCTGGTGTCAAAACCATGGCTTCAAGCTAAATGCCAAAAAGTGCATAGTCATCCCCTTTAGAAAAAAAACAAAGTACCCACAAACTGCCACATAGGTGGTAGCCCCCTAAATACGGAAGACGTAATAAGGGATCTGAGGTCCCAAGTAGATAGTAACCTCTCCTTTGATAATCACATTGCCAAAGTGGTTAGAAAATCCTTCTGTGTGGCCCACCTAATCACAAAGGGTTTGCATCCAGATCAAAAGAGGTCATTGGGCCCCTCTATGCATCACTCATCAGACCCATCATAGAGTACAATGTCCCATTTGGGATGTACCTTACAAGACACCTGCAACAACTGGAAAGACCACAGAAGTACCTCACCAAGAGGATCACTGGCCTCAAGCAGATGCCCTATGCAGCTCGACTGAAGAAACTCCAGCTGTACTCAGTTGCATACCACCTACTCAGAGGTGATCTCTGCCTGACATACAAGTCCATGTCCAACCCAGAATTGAGAGACATGCTCTAACTAAAGAAAACCATATCCCCTCTAGGCACATGCTCCAGAGATCTGAAATTCACCACAACAATAAATAGCACGTGCTGGAGGGATTGATTCCTGTTCCCAGAGACTTCCTATTCTCTGGAACAACATTCCAATCTACATTAGGCAGAGCTCCTTGCTAACCCTCTTCAAGAGAAACCTTGACGAGTTGATGGGAAACAGAGAGTTTACCCCAGGGATCACTTCAATGGCTCTGCTGGACAGAGGCACAGGGAACTAATCTAAGGGTGTGACGAAAGCTGCCACATTCCGGCTAGGCTTATAAATGGCTTTGGGCAGATAGCCTAGTATGTACCTATGAACCTATTTTGCAGCATTACCCTTATTTTGTTATGATTGACAAATTTCTCATCGGTATGTTTGTTATTGAGACCTTGCCTAAAAAAAGGCACTATGGGAAGACAAGAGCATTTGCCAGCATCCAAAAGCCTATTGGTGCCAGGTGCAAACCATCTCTGGCAAAGCAGTGAGGTATGTTGACCATGGCTTCCCAGGCCGACAGGAACTGGATCTGCTTTGAATTTCACCAAAAACTAAGCCAATTACTGAAATCAATCATTTTTTGTTTATACTGTGGCATCATTCTAGGTGAGGGTAGTATGCTGCTCAAGGCTAGGGACATAGCTACCTGGGAAACATACTCAGAAATCACAGTTATGTCTCTCTTCATATAGTCCAGTGACTTACATCTCAGGTCATTCACTCCAACATGAACTATGACAGAGTCATAATGGTACTTGCTGCTGACAGACCTGAGTGCATGCATGATCTGATGAATCCTCTCACTGTGGAGGGTACAATGACAAGAAAATTTGTTTTTTGGAGTGTTACACCTTACTGGCTTGGAAGGTGAGACACTGGTATTACTATGTGTCATGGGTGCTATGGGAATTGTATTAGTTGTAGCAGTCTTGTATTTTGGAGGTTTCTAGTGTTTCTGTAAGTTGATTTTTGTGTTTGATGCATACTGCGTGTATGAGTAGTGGTACTATGTGCATGAGTAGTGGTGGGTGAGTTGGCAACCTCTTCGATGTTACTGTTTTGGGTGCAAGACAGCATGGATTCAAGATTTGTGGTGTAGACACATCTCTTGCACTCTGTACTAGAATGGGTTATTAGTAAAAGGTTGTCGTTGGACATGAAGCAGTTGCTACACTGCTTCAAAAAACCCAAGTCAACAGGGTTGGCAGGAGAAACAAGGAAAGTCCAACTGTCCATAATTCTATGTTGTTACAATGGGGGGCTTTTCAGGATCGATCAAGAAGGAGCTCAGTGGATGGATATTTCTACTGTTTTTTTGCTGGTGTTTTAATAGGTTACAGCTCACTAGCAGTATTTCTTTGACTGGAAAAGTACTAAGGATGAGCTACACTAATGTACTAAAGCTGTATCTAAGAGAAAATTTGTTGAATTTATCTGTCTAGCTATGGCGCACAATTTTGAGGCAGTGCACAATGTGTGAAAAAGTACTAAGGATGAGCTACACTAATGTACTAAAGCTGTATCTAAGAGAAAATTTGTTGAATTTATCTGTCTAGCTATGGCGCACAATTTTGAGGTAGTGCACAATGTGTGATGTGCAAACAAGCAGAAACCTGTTGCGCACCAACCTCACCAATGGTAAAGCAAAAAGTAGTTAAAACTATTAGATACAGCTGAATTCAAACCAAGTACCATCTGGCCCCAAAAAGGAATGTATCACTGCATTAACACCTGCTTCCGCAGAGTCAGTTAAGTAGCAGGTGTATTCCACAGACTCATACTAACTGTCAGACTTTAGCATCCCTATTTCACCACTGTCCTATCTTCCTCATTTCTTTTCTTTAATGCGTTATTGTGTGATGGTGTTGTATCGCACACAAACATGCATCAATGGTAAAACAAAAGTAGTTAAAAGTATTAGATACAGCTGTATTCAAACCCAGTACCTTCTGGCCCCAAAAGGAACCGATTACTGCATTAACACCTGCAGCCACAGAGTCAGTTAAGTAGCAAGTGTATTCCACAGACTCAATATTAACTGTTATACTTTAGCAATGCTGCCACTGGAATAGTTACAAGACATTCCCATATGTACTACTCATTCATAAGGTCTCCCTTTTTCCTGTCACACAACACCATGTAAACAAGATAAGCCTAACCAAACCTTCTATTTAATCTTCCATTGCTCATTATTGTGCTAAATGCCACATAGCACAAACAATGTCCAAAAATAATACAATAATAACAAAACATTGACAGAGAAAACAGAATTTGCACACAAATGAAGAGGAGGTTGGATGTTAATGAAACAAAACCTGTGAATAATGTGCTGCTCACTTGCATTTCTAACCTTGACAGATGTACATGTAACACTTTGTAAGTCTAACCTGACACACCAACTTGATGTAAGTACTTACAGTTGCCATCCATACACTGAGGGAGTGGCTACACAATGTTTACATTAGCTACATGGAGCCAAGGATTTGGGATTTGGAAATTCTAATGGGTTCCGACCTCATATGCATTTTCACCAGGCATACGACTCTGAATCTACAACAGAACGTAACTGGATAGTTAGGGAAACAGAAGGGAAACCAAATTGTTTAAGAGTTGAACAGAAAGGAGTACTGATTTTTAGATGACATGCCTGCATTTCATCAGCTACATATTGCATTTGCTGACATGTAACTATGAATAGTCTATTTAATGTTTTTTATAATTATTTTGATTAGCACACACGTTTATACTTTTATCTGTCTGCATTACTTAGAAGTGTACAGTCCATTTTGGGGTGGGGGAGCAAAGCTGCATTTGTGTTATTGCACAAAAAAAGATTTCTGTTGCTATTGCTTAGGCTCTGGATTGCATTGCATAAGTGGAAATTCCTTAAGATTTCAAGAGCAGGATAAGTTATACTTATTTCACTGAACTGCCCTTCTGAAATGCTTGTAATTGTAATATACAGTTGATCTACTACATTTTGCACTGTTATAAAGCTTTTTTATTGTTTCACTGCATTTGCGTACTGTTTTATACCATTTTAACTGTATTTTTCATTGCTAATTGCATATTTACTGAATTACTTAACTGTAAACTGCTTTTTCATACTGAGAGTTGTATTTTCTGTTTGTGAGTGCTCTATCCGAGCTTTTCTGTGCATTTTTGATAATTGTCTGTTTACAGTTAAAATCATTCTCTAGAGTCTGCTCCTTGATCTGTTTAAAACTTTCATTTAGTGGCTACAGCTAGGAACTGTAATAGTGTGCATTACTATAATTGCATTTTTATTTAATGACTAAATTGTAAACTTCTTTTTCATACTGACACTTGTATTTTCTCTTTATGGGTTTTCTTTCTATGCTTTAAAGTGAGGATTTTCTGTTCTGCTCAGGTGGTATAATCTTGATAGATGCCTATTGTCTAGGCTGGTAGTTTTGTTTGAGTTTCCTGTGTTTCTGGCAGCCATTTTCTGCTGAGTGTCTTCATTATTATTGAGAGTTACAAGGCCTCCTGACCTTCTGTAGTAAGAGTGATTGGGTAATAGCAGGGGCTGAGTAGTAATTTAATCTTCCAACTCTTCTATTCTTACTACTATATAAACCCTGTGTCGTATAAATGTTGTGCTTGTGTTGTTCAGGCTCTGGATTGCATTGCATAAGTGGAAATTATAATTGTGCTATACAGTTGATCTACTACATTTTGCATTGTTATAAAGCATTTTTTATTGTTTCACTATATTCATGTACTGTTTCATACCATTTTAACTGTATTTTTCATTGCTAATTGCATGTTTACTGAATTACTTAACTGTAAACTGCTTTTTTATTACCGAGAGTTGTATTTTCTGTTTATGAGTGCTCTATCCGAGCTTTTCTGTGCATTTTTGATAATTGTCTGTTTACAGTTAAAAGCATTCTCTAGAGTCTGCTCCTTGATCTGTTTAAAACTTTCATTTAGTGGCTACAGCTAGGAACTGTAATTGTTCCCACTCATCCTCCCTAGTGTTGTGTGTTCTTATACTTGGTGGCTTTGCAGTTGCCCGCCCATACTGTATATTTGATCTGTGACACTCCTCCCAGTCTAGTGTCATTAGTTCACTCAATCTAATAGAGAACATTTGTGAAGGCCAACCCACTCAGATTCTTAAGGTCGAATTAACTTCTGTTCCAGCTTTCTACATTTCCACTTTTACTGGAAAAAAAAATTCTAAGCTTACTTCCCCCCTTTCCTGTGGCAGGTCTTGTCCAGATATGGATTTGCTGTGTCCAGGACTGTTTGTGAGCTCCTAACCCCCCCCCCCACTTAACTGGGGTTAAACTATTCCTGGCGCCATAAAGTCTGTTCTTCAAAATTTCCCTTGCAACTAGCCAGCTTTTAATTTTAACACTCAAATCTGTTTCTTTGAGCTCAGCACTTGTTCAGAACTCATTGTAAGCAATAAATAAGTTACAAATTGCTATAGCTATCAACTTTCCTCACTTGTCTAGAGGAAAACAGTTTTTAGTACTTAATAAATAAGGACCTATTCAGGCATGTGTAAAGGTCAGCTCCCGGTGTTTTCTCCTGTCTACCTGATGAATCTGGACATCTTGGGACAATGCAGCAATTGCCTCATGAACACAAACAACCCTCTCCTCCTACCACCCAACACTATGACCAGTGAGAGATGCATTTATATAGCCAAATTGGAAACAAAGCTCTCTTCACCAAAGACTGGCCTAGACAGTCAAGAGGAGAAGGTAAACATTTGCACTGCACCACACTCATCACATAGTCCCTCAAAACCTACACCACCAAAACACACACACAGAAGTACAAAACACACACCTACATTCACGGAGGCTCTCAGTACAAATCTGCCCAAACAACAGAGACCTCCAAAGCAGAAATGCAAGCAACCTCCACCCCCAACACAACCCAAATGACACATAGCCCACATACTCAGTGTGCCACTCAATTACAGCCCATAAGGCATAATGTACCCAACACTCTAGTCATAGGTGACTCTATAGTCAGGCACACTGATGTTCCACTCACCTGGCTAAACAAGGAAAAAGTTACTGTCAGCTGCCTGTCAGGTGCCAGGATCTGCCACATAATGCACACACTCAGGTCACTCCACAACAAGTACAAATATGACTCTGTCATTGTCCATGTTGGTGTGAAAGACCTGAGACGTACCTCCCTGGACTACATGAAAAGAGACATGGAGGAGCTCTATGATCTTGTAGCCAAGGCAGGTATGACCCTAGCCCTGAGTAGCATCCTGCCATCAACCAGAATGATACCAAAGTACAAGGACAAAATGATTGACTTTAACAATTGGCTAAGCTTCTGGTGTCATTCTAAGGGAATCCAGTATCTGTCTGCCTGGGAAGAAATGATTGACAGACCACGCTGCTTTGCCAGAGATGGCCTGCACCTGTCGCCCTTGGGATTCCGGATACTGGCAAAGGCTCTTGCCACCCCTATAGTGCCTTTTTTGGGCAAAGTTCAAATGACAAATTCACCACCGTAACAGGTACAAGCAAGCAAAATCTGAGGGTAATGCTACTCAATGCTAGAAGTCTAAACCTCAAAATGCACTCACTCAAGGCACTCCTTAAAATGGAGAACATTGACATCTGTGCAGTGACAGAGACCTGGTTCAAAGCTCCAGAGAGCACTCCTGCATTACCAGGCTATAATTCATACCACACCTTTGGGCCACTAAACCCGGACCAAAACACTAAAGGTGGAGGCGTGTCCATATTCATTAAGGATATCCACACCTCCAAGCTAGTTGCTCAGTATAATGCATCCGAGATTATCCAAGTTCAACTAAATATGGGCTAAACCACAATCCAGATTGTAGCTTGCTACAGACCCCTCACCATGCCCCAGGATTCCCACTCCTCTTTTCTTGATACACTGGAAAATATTAAGGTACAACCCAACACTCTAATAATGAGTGATTTCAACTACCCTACCATTAACTGGGAAAACTACTCATGCACCAACTCTTTTGCTCAATGTTTTCTGGAAATGATCAATTCCAATGCCTTGGATCAACTTATCCACACCCCCACCAGGGGCAGCAATATCCTAGACCTGGTCATCACCAACATGGGTGACCGGTGTTCCACACCAGAGGTCAGCTCCTCGTTGGTCAGATCTGACAACAAGCTAATCACCCTAGACATCCACATCCCGCTCCCATCCCCCATTAGAAAAACAACCGTAAAAAATTTCTCCAAAGCCAACTTCACGCTTCTTAAGACAATAGTGGCAAACCTCACGACACCCATGCAGATGGACAATAGAGGTACGACTGCTGAATCCTACACAAATGCACTTTATAAACACTTACACAAGTGCATGGATTGTGCTATCCCTAACAGAGCCAAGATGCTATTCTCCAAAAAAAGGAAGCCAATCTGGTGGTCTTCTGCCATAAACAAACTCTACAACAGAAGAAAGAAACTGTTGCAAAAAAGAGTAAAATCCCACAATTGGAGGAACTCCCTGGTCAGCCTCAGTAAGATGCTGAGATCCCTCATAAAATCCTCCAAAGCTAGTTATGAAAAAAAAATTGCCACTGATTCGAAAGACAGCCACAAAGCGTTCTATAGCTATGTCAAGAATTTCAATGGCAACACTCACATCTGCTCTGAGTTACAGCACAATGACACTAAATATACAGAACCAACTGATATAGCCAAAATCCTGGTAGATAGGTTCAGTGCTAACTCCACCCCCCCTCTCACCCCCTAAAGGGCCCATCTTTATACCGGAAGAATGCAAAGTTCCTGTAATCACGGCTGCACAGG
Organism: Protopterus annectens; assembly: GCF_019279795.1. Taxonomy (NCBI): domain Eukaryota; kingdom Metazoa; phylum Chordata; order Ceratodontiformes; family Protopteridae; genus Protopterus; species Protopterus annectens. The sequence goes on along the minus strand of NC_056739.1, from coordinate 1,655,651,744 downwards.
TAAAAACCTCACTCTCCAAAGCCAAGAACACAGCATCCATGGGACCTGACAACATCCTAGGTTGCCTTCTGCATGAACTACAGAATGAACTGGTACCCCACCTAAGTACCATGTTCAATCATAGCCTCACCTCAGGCTTTGTGCCCATTGAATGGTGCACCGCAACAATAATCCCACTCCACAAAGGGGGGGGGCCACAACAGACCCCAGGAACTACCACCCCATTAGCCTGACAAGCCTGGTCTGAAAGGCCATGGAACATATCACCATGGAACTCATAAACAAAGACATTGGAGATCTCCAAACGCTGGATCCCACACAGTTTGGGTTTTTAAAAGGCAGATCATGTCTCCTAAACCTGATAGACTTCTTTGAAGTAGTCACCAAAGCCACAGATGAGGGTAAGGTGGTTCACACAGCCTATCTAGATCTCACCAAGACGTTCAACACCATCCCCCACTCTGGAATTATAGATAAACTCACTAAACTAGGTATAAATCCCTATGTCACAAGATGGGCTGCCAACTGGCTTACTGACAGAACCCACACTGTGAAAGTAGCAGACTCCAAATCAGACTTCAGACCAGTGACAAGTGGAGTACCACAGGGTTCAGTCCTGGGACCTCTCCTGTTTGTCATCTACTTCTCTGAAGTACAGGCTAACACAGAAGGTCTTTGGCTAACTAAATTTGCAGATGACTGCAAACTAGGAGCCATAATCGAAACTCCTAATGATGTGGACATCCTACAAAAGTGCCTCACTGAAACAGATGCCTGGTGTCAAAGCCATGGTCTCAAGCTCAATGCCAAAAAGTGCATTGTCATTCCCTTTGCTAAAAACTCTGTACCCATGAACTATCACATAGGCGGTAGTCTACTTAACACTGAAAGTGTGATAAGAGACCTTGGGACACAGGTGGACAGTAGTCTCTCCTTTGATAATCACATCGCTACAGTGGTCAGGAAATCCTTCTACATGGCACACCTCATCACAAAAAGTTTCTCATCCAGAAAAAAAGAGGTCATTGTTCCCCTCTACTCATCACTCACTAGACCCATTATAGAGTACAATGCCCTTTTGGTATGTACCTCACAAAACATCTACAACTGGAAAGGCCACAAAAATACCTCACAAAGAAGATTACTGGCCTCAAACAGATGCCTTATGCAGAATGTCTCAAAAAACTCCAGCTCTACTCTGTCGCATATAGCCTACTCAGAGGTGATCTCTGCCTAACATACAAAGCTATGTCAAACCCAGAGCTGTTGGACATGCTCAACTTAAAGAAATCCCAATCCTCCCGAGCTACATGCTCTAGGGACCTAAACCTTGTCACGACAATAAACAGAACACGCTGGAGGGATAGATTCCTGTCCCAGAGACTTCCCATACTCTGGAACAGACTACCTATCTATGTCAAACAGAGCTCCTCATTAGCACTCTTCAAGAAATATCTTGATAATTGGATGGGTAATAGGAAATTCACCCTGGGGATCACTTCTGTGGTTCTGCTTGACAGGGGCACAGGAAAATAATTTTCTTGGGTAGCAAAAGCCAGGGTACCTTTTTGGCTAGGCTTATATAGGCCCTAGGGCCAATAGCCTAGTACCTACCTATGAACCTATGAACCTATTGTTACTCTCCTTTTCTTGCATCCAGCCTACTGTCACATGTTAAGTTCAGTTCTATACAAATCTCACAAATTTTACTTTTTATTTTGTCCATGTAGACTCCCTTCAGTGCCTGTATTCCAAAAGTTTTGGAATTCACAGGGAACACCAGCATTGAGTCTACACAGTTGCTGTATACCTTGTTGAATAGTTCCAACATGTTGCCTTTGTTGATTAGTATGCAATTCAGCTGTTTGCCTTGTTTGTGTGGGGGTGTTCATCGCCACATGGTGCTTTCTAAATTAAAAGTTCTGCTCCCATGTGTGCATTGCACCTCTATGTGCACACAGTGGAAAACAACCCTGTAGGCTTTATTGAATCCTACCTTATGTTATTAATATGTAAGTAATATGCATGTAGTAATGGGCAGTTCAATGAAATTAATTGATTTGTGATTGGTTGTATCCATATACGTGATAGAACTGAGAGGGATATTTAAAATGTGTTGTATTTTTAGTATGTGGTTCTAAAGAAATCTTGTATGTGATAGGGATGAAAGTACTTAACTTTTGCATCACATCATTCCAAGATGGTGGTCGGCTAGTTAGCACCCTAACCACGAGCTCCTACCGTTAATTTTTATTTTATGTAGCCTTAACTGTTTCTTAATGGTAGTAATTATTACTCGCTGATATAAGAGGCTAATATAATATACCTGAAGTCGTTTGGTGGTCTGTTCTCTGGTAAAAACTGTATTTTTACCTTTAACCAGTTTCTGGGATAAGGAATACGAGTATCCAAGAGGCCTGTGTGAAAATTTTGTGCCTGACAGGATTCGCGCTTCTAGCAGTTGGCGCTCCTTACTTCTGTTCTGTACATCGGTATCCAGGTATGACAGAAAGTGCGGAGAATATGGATGCCCAGAGTACCAAGGCAAAAATCTCCTCAATTCTCTCCCCTGAGAAAGATAACACTTGTAAAAGGTTGAGAACTTCAAAAACAGTTGTGGATAGTAGTTCTTCAAATAATAAAACAAATGCTAAGACAAAAACTGAACCGAATCTTCACATCGACGATCTGAAAGTAGCGCTTCAACCAATTCATGATGCTATCCAGGTTATATCTGACCAAATGTCTGGTCTTACTAAATCTATTAACCAGTTAGTACAAAGAATGGACACGCTAGAGCAAAATAATGACTTTAAAATTAGTCAAGTGTCTGATGTAACAAAAAACAATTCTGTGCTTATTGAGGAATTACAAACTAAACTAACAGATCTTGAAGCGAGAAGCCGACGTAATAATATTATTATTAGGGGCTACCTGAAACATATGATAACCAAAACCTTATTTTAATTTGTGGTCAGATTTTCAGTGCACTTTTGGGTCCGAGTTTTACAGCTGATAAAATAATAATTGAGAGGGCACATAGAGCCATTAGACGAGACAGGATTCACAAATCCCTCGCATCATCTATACCAAACTGTTGAACTTTCAGGATGTTCAAAATATTCTACAGTCAGCAAGAAAGCAAAAATATTGGTATGGAACAGTCATAAAATTACTTTTACTCAAGACTTGCCACACCAAATAAAATTGAATAGGCAGAGGTTAGCTCCCTTTTGTGCTGATTTAATTAAAAGAAATATAAGGTTTCAGATGAGATACCCGAGTGTCCTTTTATTTACATATAAAGAGACTAAATATTCAGCAGTACACCGTCTGAAGCTAAAGATGCTTTTATTAAAGCCTTCAATTCTTATCCAGTGTTATAAAATGTATTTGGTTAACTCTTAGTTTGCCTTACAATTGCGCTGTGGAGAAATGCTGTTCGTTTACAAGTGCTGATATATGCAAGTGTTTTATGCGAGTAATCATTTGTTCAGCATGAGTGGTTGTTCAAGGACTATTTATCTAGGCTGTCAAGATTTATCTTTTGGCAAATATACAAACAAAGTAAGTAAGCCTTGCTGTTGGTTTAACACTGATTTTGGTGTGGCATGATTTCTTTGTTAACTTGAACTATAAAGTGAGATAACTCGAGTAGGCGTTGGATGACTGTATGATTCTTCAGATGCCAGTAAACAACATGGTGTTCCGGAATTGGTGACTGTAAATGGTGTCATGATTAGTTCTGGAGATTATTTTCCTGATACATTTCCTCCGTGTGGAGTTGCGTGAGAATTCTGGCTCTCATTTAACTGTAAAAGGCGGAACCACTGCTTATGATTCTGTCGCTGAGATGCTGATATGCTTCGCTTCATGTGGTTCTCACTTCATGAGGTTTCCTACAGTGACAGTTCATTGTTCTGGACTTCATTCTGTAGTTATTTAAGAAATGGTGGATACATTTTCTCCGTGTGGAGTTGCGTGAGAATTCTGGCTCTCATTTAACTGTAAAAGGCGGAACTTCTGCTTATGATTCTGTCGCTGAGATGCTGATATGTTTCGCTTCATGAGGTTCTCACTTCATGAGGTTTCCTACAATGACATTTCATTGTTCTGGACTTTATTCTGTAGTTATTTAAGAAATGGTGGTATAGTTTAATATATATCTAATGTATTACTTGTTAATGTCTGCCTTAATGCATGCAGTGGGGTCTGGTTTACATGACTCAGTTAGGATATAAATGCTTCTCACAGTTTTTTCATGGGGTATTTGCAACTTAGTTCAGTATGTGCATGTATTATGTCCAGTGTTCTTATATGTCGATTTCTTATCTTAAATTCTAATTTTTACTAGTGTTGTTGAATATGCACTAAAATATAATCTTAAAATTTAAAATATAATCTTAAAGTTATTTTAGGTATGTACCATAAAAATGTTTACATTTTATAAATAATATTTTTTAGTTTTAATTTTTTCTGAAAAATCGCATATTTATAGGTTATAGTTAGTTAAGTTAATTTTACTTTTCCTTTTATTTATGGCTAATTTCATTGTTCTGGATATGATCTCGTGGGTGTTGGTTTATGGGTTCTAACATGGCTGTGTCTTGGAAACATTGTGTGATGTATATATGTACATATTGTTGGAGTATTAGTTTGTTACTTAATTTTTATTCTTTCTTTTGTTATAACAAGAATTATTATGCTAGCATTTCAAAAGCTTCACAGATGTATTATATATTATTTCCTTCCATTAGTTTTGAGGGGTGGGTAGGCACTGGGGAGGTATGGAAGGATTCTCTTTGCTGTCATATTTTGTTTTTCTTTGTCCCTTTTCTATTCTTACCACTGTCATTTTATGATTATAGATAAAGGAAAGTATGGAAAATATAGGAGAAGATTGAAAATAAAAGTCAGCTATGTATTCTGAATAAAATGAGCGCTTTTGGTTTTACAAAGTCACCGTCTTTATTTTTTTTAGGCTTTTCCTTTCTTCTAAAATAGGTGTATACTAGGCCTACTAAGCTTATTGTATTATGACTTTATATATAGATTCGTGGAATATTAGAGGGTTGCAAAATAAGTCTAAAAGGGCGCTTATCTGTCACTTGATTTTTAAATCATATGCTAATATATGTTTCCTTCAAGAAACACATTTGTATGATAGGGATTGGGCAGGAGTAAGAGAAAAGAAATGGGTGAAACTTATTATTTCTTCAGGTAATAGTTCTAGTGCTAGAGGAGTAGCGATAATTATTAAAAAATCTTTCCAGGGTACCATACTTAATATAAGGTCTGATGTAAATGGTAGATGGTGTTTTTTCACATCTCAATTTCCTAATATTAATAAACCTATTCTATTTTTAATTTATATGGCCGTGTTCTCAGCAATATATTTTTATTGCAGAAATTCATAATATTTTAGCAACCTTTAAAGACCATTATATTATAGCTGGGGGTGATTGGAATGCTGTTATTGATCCTATTGTAGATCGTTCTAATAAATCTTCCTATTATTGGTACAATACCCAATCCTCCTCTGCCTTGGAAGATTTGATGTTTGACCTTAGTCTTACTGACCCTGTTTCTTTGAAGGACCAGATAACGAAAGAGGAGTTATACACTTATTATTCAAAATGCTCCAAATCTTGGTCAAGATTGGACTTCTTTTTAATCTCGAATTTCTTACACACTTTGATATTGTTCTATTCTTGGATCCGAGATCCATCTCTGATCACTCTAAGATTTCAATAAATATTAACCCTATTCAAAAAAAAATTCCCTCTAAATATAATAATTGGACACTCAATAATAATTTACTTCGTAATAAAGACATTATTCAGGAAATTACTGAAATACTATCTAATCTTACCCTTAATCTGGATAGTTCTGATATACCCTTAGATATACAATGGGCAGCCTGTAAAGCCTATATGAGAGGTATTTTAATTAATAAAGCCTCTTTTCTTAAAAGGAAATATAAAGACAAAGAAATGGAACTTACAAATAAACTTCTCGAACTAGAAAAACAACAAAAATAAATGTAGATCCCAATAGAGATAATTTAATAAATGACTTACAATTCCAATTACTTCAACTACATAAACAGAACCTAACCATTTTTGAACAAAGGATGATTGCAACCTACTCTGAATGGGCACAAACTCCATCTAAATTTCTTGCAAAATTAATTAGAAACAATCAAGAACCTCCTAAGATATCTCGGCTACACCTTAATAATAAGATTTATAACTCTGACCAAGAAATAATACAACTTTTTCTAACCTTTTTTCTGACATATATTCTAATGGAAGTACAAGTAGTACTACGCATAAAAATATGATTGAGTTTCTTAATTCTATTAAATTTCCCTCCATAAGTAAAAGTCAAGGTGACTTGCTTTCAGCTCCTATAAGCCTACAAGAAATTCAAGAAGCTATCTCGAATCTTAAGGCAGGGAAATCACCTGGTCCTGACGGATTTACAGCTGAATTCTTTAAAACTTATAACTTATTGATTTCTTCTATATTATTAAAAGTATATAATTATGTAATAAAACATGGTATCTCAGATCTTTATTGAATACTGAAACGATTTTAATTTTAAAAATCAAAAGGACAAATCAGATCCGCACAATTATCGCCCCATTTCTTTGATTAATATTGACATTAAAATTTTAGCCTCTCTTTTAGCAAATAGGCTTAGGAAAATTCTTCCTTCTATAATATCCAAGGAACAATCAGGCTTTATGTCAGGTAAACATACTTGGGATAATACCTTAACTTTAGATTCATTAATGCATATTCTGAAAAAGACAAAATCCAATTTATGCCTTGATATTAGATGCACGAAGGCTTTTGAAAGGGTTAAGTGGATGTTTCTCTTTCTTTCCTTATCATATTTCAATATTGCCCTTCTTTAATAGATATGATTAAAGTTTTATATAATAACTCCTCGACTTGCTTGTGGATAAACAAAATTTTATCAAAACCAATACGAATAACTAATGATACTAGACAGGGTTGTCCGCTATCTCCTTTCCTTTTAATATATTCATTGAACCCTATTTCTTTATATAAAATCAAATACATTTCATGTGATTCCTAGAGTAATGAATACTATAGTTTCTTTGTCAGCTTTTGCTGATGATTTAATTATTTACTTTCAACTTCCTAACACTGATCTTCATAAGATTGAATCCTCCATTGAGGCCTTTTCTAAAGCTTCAGATTATCAAGTTAATTTTCAGAAATCTCACATCTTTCCTATAAATCTTCAGGGATATAATCCAAGTTATTTTCCCTTGTCTTCCTTTAAAATTACTTTCGATATTAAATATTTAGGGATTTCCTTTAATCATAATGTTTCATCTACATTTCAAAATAATCTCCTTAAATCATGGTCCAAAATAACTCTCGATATTCTTAGGTGGCAGAAGTTGAAATTATCTCTCTTGTCTAAAGCTGCTATAATTAAAATGAATATTCTACCTAAAATTCTCTTTCAATTCAACTCTGTAGATCAGGTAATACCAAAGTCTTTTTTGACTAAAATATGTAGGGATTTATCTAAATTTATCTGGTATCCAAAATCTGTGAGAATTGCATATAATAAACTAACTATTCCCAAATCGGGTGGAGGACTGGGACTGCCAAATTTTCAATTATACTACTTCATCATTTCGGCAAGTAGGTTATTATGTATTTCCAAATTTAAATTAGTAGATTATAATTCTTATCCCTTATGGTCTAAAATATGGTTTCAACATGTTATAAGTCTGAATTTGAATGGAGGCCCTCCCTTTTCTCGTAAAAGATTCCTTTTAAAATCTCAAACTCTCAAATAATTTAAAACATAAGATTATTATTTTTCAAAACTTAATGAAACTTATAAATTTGGATAAAACCTTTCCCTTACTTCAACCCTTACATCTAAATCCTAATATTACAATTAATAATCTTCCTGTTAATCTTTCTAAATTCCCGGAAATTAAAAGCTTAGTGGTCTGGGATTTACTTAAACATAATAATGAATCATTATCTAACCTATGTGTGATATTGAAGATAAATAAAAAATATTTATCGATAATCAGACAATTGAGAGATATTATTAAGTATAAATTTATACATCTTTTTGATAATGGACAAAATATATCCTTATTAGAATCTGTTTTGCATAATCTTACTCTACCCAAGAAAATGATTTCTAATATATATAAACTTATATCATCTATGATAAATAATAGTCCATGTCTTTTTTCAAACTATTGGAATAATTATCACCCTCTTCTTTCACATAATCAGAAGCTTTTGTCCATAAAAAACACTATTAATTTCTCCCCATTTAAGAATCTTTTTTACACACAATTGATGATTAACAATAATACATATTTTACTCCAGCTAGACTAGCAAAAATCGACTCCAATAAATCTCCTTCTTGCTCCTGCTGCTCAGCACCCTATGCTGATTTATTTCATATCTTTTGGTCCTGATATCATACTCATAAACTTTGGACTTCGTTAAAGGTCCGTCTTCAAAAAATGGGATACCACAAATCAACCCTTTGTTGGGAACTAGCCATCCTTCACATACCTATGTGTACTCTTTCTTTATTTGATACCCATGTTTTGGTCTTTTTATGTTCTCTCATGAAACTGTACATCTCTAGAAATTGGATGGATCGTACTAAGCTTTGTTGGAATAACTTTAAATCATTGGTATTTACATACATGGCTGCTCACAAATTTATTAGTAAGAGTCCTAAGAAGAGTGCCCTTTATCTAAAAATTTGCTCCAAAGTTAATACACTTCTCCTTATTTCTTCTTGATTTAATTCAGTGGTTTGTAGTTTTAATTCCAATATTTAGTACTATTTAATTACTGTTATATTATGTTTTTCTGACAGCTTGTGGGGTTGCTTGTTGAAATTTTGTGATTTTTATTAGTATACTGTGTATTTTATTTATCTTGTTATAACTTGTTTGGTTTTTATTGTATTAAAACAAAATTGCCAATAAAAATTTTTTTTTGAAAAAAAAAACTTTTGCATCACATTTTTTATATTAAACTATTAAAGTAACAGCAATTGCTTTGTTTAGGGGTTGTTGACACTACGCTAGCCATCTTGTGGATTTTATTTTGTTAATCCTATAATAAACTTTATTGAAAATATCTCAGTAGACTAATGGAAAGAAAGAAGAGAGGGGATATGTAACTACAAAGAATTAAATGTGTGCTTCATTGTATGAATGTCTACTGAGATACCATTACAGCACAAAAAAAAAAAAAGAAAACATACAGAAGTCTATTTTGAAACAACACAGCTGATATGAGTCTTTTTGTATGAGTTGATTATAAGGTGATATTTTCATTAGCGTTTTCACTGTAGCAGCAGCATCATATGAGAGAGCAAGAGAAACAGAAGAGTTGCATACATTTTGCTAACAATGACTGCCAAGGTATGCAAACAGTGTTGATGCATAAGGTGCACACCCACTTCATTACAGAGATAATTAATGGAAGCTGGATTTCAGCAGAATTGGCAATAAAATAAGAAACAAAGATTCTAATAATGTAACCATGCAGCTGAATACTTCATCTATATACTAATTTCTTAACTGGGAAGGTATCTTGCAGTCCCTGCCTGTTAAAACAATGACATATGGCTTCACATTATCAAGTGTGTGTGCTTGGACATTTGACCAGCTAACAATTATTAAAACTTGCATGAAAATAGATGGAGATTATCCATGTAATGAGCAATACAAAGCCTGGAACAATGGGAGTTATTGATTTACAGCTATTCCAGCTGACAATGTTAAGAGCTGTCATTATAATAAACTGCTGACATAGTATAACATAGCATTCTGACTGCCATTTGTACTTTCTAATTCCAATGTGAAATGTAGAGTAGTCTGGAAAAGAAGGAATGCGGGTTTTAAACCATGTCAAAGATTTATGCTGTTCCACTAACCATTGGGGAGTCAACAAAAAAGAAAACTAATGGATCAATTGTACAGAAGTTGATGAATATGCATTCCCATGCTGGCTGTTTGAATGGAAATGCTTACAATGGATATTTTAGCAGGTGTTTAAGAAGAAGAATCCTTTCAGTGCTACACAGTGATAAGTAATGGGCAAGCATTACACTGCAGAAAATTTACTCGAAATTTGATTGACGTGCTGTATTGCAGATGCAGTGAAAACAAAGATCTGGCATACTGCCTTCTCATCTTAATCCTAAAAATAATTCTGCTGTATCAAAACCTCAGTGTGCATTCTTCCTTGTGACCCGAGGAGAATGAAGCCTGCTTTACAAACTGCCTCACAAACAGAACTACATTCAGGGAATGTAACTTAATTGTCATCCGGAATTGTCTGCAAACTGCACTAAGCTTCTTAATTACAAGGTTCTTGAAATACAAGTCTCAAGTAAGATTAGACCTTAGCTTGTGAGATGTATAAAATACTCATGGGTATGATAATTTCAAGATCCTTAGCAACCAGACTAGTTAGTGGTAAAATAATACACAGATATTTAAATAGTTTGTTTTGCTTTGCTGAAATAGGGCAGAGCAGTTCTTCTTTATGGTTGATTTCTGATGAAGATGCATTCTATTTAAAAACAAGAGACAACATTAATTGAACTGCTGCATTTTGCTTTTACCCGTTTTATTTATCCCTTTGAATACCATTGAATTTTTCCATGAGAAAATATGGCTCATTTCAGTTTAGAAACAATCCATCTATTGTATTTGTATTTATTTAGCTTTTATTCATTTTAAATGAATGAGAATATATTAGGGATACTGGTTTAAACCTGATAATGCATTGCCAATCTCACTACTAGTAATTTCATACTGTTTAATAAATTGATACTACAATTATACTGTTTATATTTGCATATCTAATTATTTTAAAGGCAAGTGTAGTAGTGCAAGTATTGCATGTGCTTCTAAACAGTTTGCTTTAGATATTGTAGTTAGTATTACTATAAACTATAGCTGTTGCTGAAAACAACTATAAGTATTATGCAGCTTAAGGCTGAAAATGGTCAGCTGACTAGTCCAACTAGCATTTTAAAAATTGTAAATACGTATATGCATAACCTTTACTTTGTCTGCCTAAGAATAAACGGCAAAGCCAGGAAAGAAAGATCCCAAATCAGGGGCCAATTTTAAATATTACCCTAATTTACTTAGAAAGTTAATTGAACAACAGGATTTGCATCAATATGCATCTTCTGAGGAATAAGATATATGACACATTAATGTTTGGCATTATTGACTGAACCCTCAGTAATTCAGCAGAAAATCAAACATTTTACAAGGGCTAGGGCAAAATATGAAGCAAAATCAGAAACATTTGAGAGCTATGCATATGTGCATGCTTATATACATACAGAGATAAATAAACTGTTTAGTCATCCAAAACATAAATTGTCCCTTATAAGCTGTATGTATGACTTTCAACAAATCTCCTCATTGCAAATGGAGGATTCTATCAAATGATTTTACTGTGGGAACATACCAGGGTTTCAGTGTTTTATGACCTTAATCCTACCCTATGGTATGTACAGATATGTTTGTAGATGTAAGTGTATGCAACATGTTCCCCCTGAGGGCATGCATGTTCCAGTGCAAACTACATGAAGACCATCTGATATGTGGCATGGCAGGAACCAAGCAGATATCCTGACTGTTACTATATGCAGAACACCTTCCCCCAATGGGTGTCTGTGCTGTAACAAATTGAACCATCACCTCTTCTTTCAGGAATTAGCTTCTCAATCCCATCCTCCCCTGCCTTCTACTGCAGTGCCTCAGCCAGTAAATGAACTCAGGTCATCTTGGCCATAGACAGAGATTTATCACTCTATGTCATTCATCTTGGGATCTTTTTTTTGTTCTCAGTTTTTTTGGAGGGGACTTTTCCTTAAAAAAGAAACAAAAATTAAACATATTTCTTCTGCTCTTAGGGATCCACACAGTGGGTGGCAGGCCTTCACTTAGGGTCTATTTACTACTTTAATGTCCCTAAAGCATGTTTTTTTTTTCCTGCTTCTCCTTGGTCTTCTAAACCCCTTAAAAGGCTGAGAGAACAGGATTCTTCTGATGATGAATCCCTGACTTATTATGCACAAATTACTTCTCCTTTAGACTATAGGTCAGAGGAGGAAGAAACTGTTAGCCCTGACCGAGGCGGAAAGGTTCACAGCCCCTATGCTAAAGGACAACGCTGTCCAAGCTGCTGAATCCCTTACAAAGGCACTCTATGAGCACCTGCAAGAATGCATGGACCGTGCTATCCCAAGCAAAACCAAGACTCACTCCTCCAAGAAAAGGAATCCAGTCTGGTGGACCCCTGCCATAAAAAATCTATACAATAGAAGGAGGAAACTAGTAGAGAAAACAGTAAAATCCCAAGAAGGAAAGACATCCCTGATCAGTATCAGCAAGAAACTACGATCCCTCATAAAATCATCCAAGGCGAGCTTCAAAAGAAAAATGTCAAGGACTCCAAAGATGACCACAAAGCATTCTTTAGCTATGTCAAGAACCTAAGTGGAAACTCTCAGATCTGCTCTGAGTTAGTGCAGAATGGCACAAAATACACTGAACCGACTGATATTGCCAACATTCTGGCAGACAGGTTTAGTGAAAACTTCACCCCCTCTCACCCTCTAAAGGGCCCACAACCATACCAGAAGAATGTAGAGCCCTGGCAATCACTGACACACAGGTTAAAACAGTCCTATCCAAAGCCAAAAATACAGCTTCAGTGGGATCACATGGTGTCCCAGACTGTGTCTTACACAAGCTCCAAACTGAATTAACCCCTCACCTAAACACACTGTTCAAACTCAGCCTCTCTACAGGCTACTTACCTATAGACTGGCACACAGCAACATTTATCCCGCTCCACAAAGGTGGAGCCACAATGGACCCCGGGAGCTATCGCCCTATAAGCCTGACTAGTCTGGTCTCCAAGGCTATGGAGCGCATAATCATGGAATTCATTAACAGAGACATTGGGAACCTTCAAACATTGGACCCTACCCAGTTTGGCTTTGTTAAGGGCAGATCATGCCTCCTAAACCTGGTGGACTTCTTTGAGACAGTTACCAAGGCTTTAGATGAGGAAAAGGAGGTCCACACAGCCTACCTAGACCTCAAAAAGGCTTTCAACGCCATTCCCCGTTCTGGTATTATAGACAAGCTCACCAGCCTGAACATAATCCCCTACATCACAAGATGGGTTGCCAATTGGCTCATGGACGGAACCCACATGGTGAGAGTTGCAGGCTCTAGGTCCGACTCTAAACCAGTTACAAGTGGCGTCCCCCATGGCTCAGTCCTAGGACCCCTCCTGTTCGGTATATATTTCTCAGAGGTACAGGCAGGTACAGCAGGACTATGGCTGACCAAGTTCGCAGACGACGGCAAACTGGGGGCCATAATTGACTCTCTAGATGATACAGACATCCTCCAGAAGGGTCTCACTGAGACAGATACCTGGTGTCAAAATCATGGCCTCAAGCTAAATACCAAAAAGTGCATAGTCATCCCCTTTGGAAAAAACAAAGTACCCATGAACTACCAGATATGTGGTAGTCCCCTAAATACAGAAAATGTAATAAGGGATCTGGGGACCCAAGTAGATAGCAATCTCTCTTTGATAATCATATTGCCAAGGTGGTTAGAAAATCCTTCTATGTGGCCCACCTAATCACAAAAGGGTTGGCATCTAGAACAAAAGAGGTTATTGTGCCCCTCTACTCATCACTCATCAGACTCATCATAGAGTACAATGCCCCATTTGGGATGTACCTTACAAGACACTTGCAACAGCTGGAAAGACCACAGAAGTACCTCACCAAGAGGATTACTGGCCTCAAACATATGCCCTATGCAGCCCTACTGAAGAAACTCCAGCTGTACTCGGTTGCATACCGCTTACTCAGAGGTGATCTCTGCCTGACATACAAGACCATGTCCAACCTAGAATTGATGGACATGCTCCACCTAAAAAAAAACAAAATCCCCAAGAGCCACACGCTCTAGGGATCTAAACCTCACCACAACGATAAATAGGATGTGCTGGAGGGATAGATTCCTGTCCCAGAGACTCCCCATGCTTTGGAAAAGGATTCCAATCTACATTAGGCAGAGCCCCTCACTAACACTCTTCAAGAGAAACCTTGACGAGTGGATGGGAAACAAAAAATTTACCTCAGGGATCACTGCAGTGGCTGTGCTGGACAGAGGCACAGGGAACTAATGGCTCTGCTGGACCAAGGCACAGGGAACTAATCAAAGGGGGCAGCGAAAGCCAACAGATTCTGGCAAGGCTTATATAGATGCCCTCGGGCAGATAGCCTAGTACTTACCTATGAACCTATGAACCTATATTCCTTTTGCTGAAATGTCTTTTGGGGACACACTCTCTAGGATGATGGATTTTTTTAAGGGGGTTTGTGCTATGGTCTCTGATATTCACAAGAGGTGCTATGAGTTGCTGCAGTTGGAATCATCTCTTAAACCTGCAGTTATTCCTCCTGTCTTGTCTGCTTTTCTGCATGCTTTTCTCAGTGCCTGATTTTCAGCCTCCTGCTCCCAAGAAGCCTGATAGGGTTTATAGGGTGCCTGATGATTGCTATTTTCTATATAAATGTCCTGCTGCTGACCCCTCTTTAGTGTCTGTAGACTCTGTTAAGACATCTTAATTGCTTTCTTTGCCTAAGTTATTATCTTCTGACAAGCATAACAGAACTATGGAAAGGCTTGGTAAAAAGCTTTGCACTTCTGCTACCCTAGCTTTTAGGGGTATTAATTATCAGACCAATATGTCTAGGTATGCATTGGCTGCTCTTTCTCAGACCTGTCAACTTATTTCTAATTTTCCAGACACTGAGGATAAAAGTTCTGTTCTTTCCTTGCTAGGGACTTCCTCTCAAGTCATTTGTCATTTTATTAAATGTAGCTATGTTACAGCAGATGCCTCTTCTAGTGATGCTGTTTTTGGTTCAGTGATGAGGAGGTATTCTTGACTTAGTTTTCAACCTCAACCTGATGGTATTCAAGCTAAGTTGATGGATGCTCCTCTGGATTCTAAATTTTTGTTTGGGGAAGCAGCTGCTGGTTTGTTTAAATCCCTTCAGGATAAGGGCAAGGCCTTACAAGAGCTTAAACATGTGTTTGTTTCTCCTGTGCCTAAATTTCAGAGAAACTACCCTGCTAAGCCTGCCTTTGTTCATAGGCAATCCAGCCCTTCTGCTAAAGGCAAGAAGAGTGGCAAATGGGCTCGTCCTGCTAAAGCTACTCAGTTTTCAGGGATTCTGAAGCCTTTCTTTCTGTGCTAACCAGGTGCTGTATGACTATCAGTCTCTTTTCAGCCAAATTCCTCTTTCTCTCCACCTTTCTCTTTCACTTCCTGTTTGGCTTCAGATCACTCAGGAATGTTGTTTTCCGCCAGTCATTCATCAGGGATGCTTCATGGCATGGTAATCCCATTCTCCTTTTATGGGCATTCCTCAGCCTTCATGGGAACAACTTACCTTTTTCCCAGAGGTTCTTCAAAATCTCTTGACTCAAGGTATTATTCAAGAGGTACTTGTCTCCCAAAGGGGGAAAGGGTTCTACTTAAGACTGTTTCTAGTACACAGAAAAGAGGGCACTTGGAGACCTACTCTAGACCTCTCTTATCTAAAAACTTTTCAAAAGTACCTTCCTTTCAGAATTATCCCTTCAGGTTCTGTTTCCTCTCTTGCTCCCTCAGTCCTATATGGTATATCTTGATCTCAAAGATGCTTATCTTCATATTCTGATCCATCCTCTTTTCAGGAAGTTTTTGTGTTTCTCTGCTTCCTGGCATTTTCAGTTCTCTATCTTGACCTGTGGCCTTTCTACCTCCCAGGGGTGTTCACCAAATGCCTTGCTGCTGTGATTGTTTTTTGCAGGCTTCAAGGGATTCTAATTTTGTCTTACTTAGTCAACCTGCTGATTCAGGTGTCCTCTCCAGAAACCCTTTTGCAACATCCTCATTTTGCCATTTCCCTTCTTCAGAGCCTGGGATTCACTATATATTTCAAAATGTCTTCCCTGACTCTTCTCAGGATCATGTTTTCTGGGTTGCAGGTTTCAGAGGGTGCCATTGCTTGCATCCTTTCCTCCTACAAAGGCCTTAGCTCTCATTTCTTTTTTCACACTCTTCTTCCTCTGGCTTCCATTGCCAACAGAGAGTTTCTGAGAGTTCTGGGTTTAATGGCATACACCATTATGATGCTCCCTCTGGCCAATCTTCACATGAGAAAGTTTCAATGGTTTCTGAAGTCAGTGTGGCTTCAACATGCATCATCCTCTAAATTTTGTAGTTCCTCTTCTTCCTTGTCTTAGACCAAAATGTCACTGATGGATTCAGCAGTTGTTTCTGAATCCAGAGATCCCTTTTCTTCTCCCTCCTCCCTCTCAAGAATTGTTCATAGATGCTTCAGATATGGGGTGAAGGGTGAAATTTGGCTCCCTAAAGATACATAGAGTACGGTTGCCTTGTCAGTAGAAAGAGCACATTAATGTTAAAGAGATTAGAGCTCTTCTGCTGGCTCTTTGGGCCTTTCATCCTCTCTTCTCTCTGGGGCCTCTTACGGTGTACACAGATAATACCATAGTGATGTGGTATATCAACAAACAGGGAAGAACGAGATCTTATCTTCTTTGCTGGTTGGCACACCTGGTATGAGATCTTGCTGACAAGTATCAAGTGACTCTTCAAGCAGTTTATAACCGTTGTGATCAGAACATTGTGGAAGACACTCTGAGCAGGTCCTTAATTCAGTCCCATGAATGAATGCTTCACAGGGATGTCTTTCTGGGAATTATCCAGCAGTGGGGTACTCCTCTAGTGGATTGTTTTGCAGAACAGTATAGACAACTTCCTCTGTTTTGTGCCAGAGTCCCAGGTCCTCTGGTGTGGAAGGTGGATACAATCTCATTTTCTTGGAAGGGGGTGATTCTTTATGCATTCCCTATGCTTCTTCTCATTCCAAAAGTCCTGTTCAAAATTCAACAGGGTGCTCCCAAAATCTTGTTGGTGATTCCTTTCTGACCACCACAGCACTGGTTCCCTCTACTTCTGCATCTAGCCATGGGCAGTCATCACAAGTTACCACAGAGAGTGGACATAATCACAAAAGCCAAGGCATCTCTCATCCACCCCCAGCCGCCCATACTTATCTGACACTGAGTGATAATATTTTGATTCCCCATAGACACCTTTTTTTCTGAGGATGTGCTGCAGGTCCTTCAGGAGGCTAGAAAACCTACTACTAGGAAATTGTTCTTATCCAAATAGAAGAGGTTTTCTATTTGGTGTCTGCCTTATAACTTGGACCCACTTACTGTGGATGTTCCTTTGGTTCTCTGTTATTTGTGTGAGTTGCTCAACGCTGGTTTGGTCTATTCTTCTAGTAAGGCCCACTTAGCAGCTATCTCTGCTTGTCTGCCTTTTTCTCCTCCTCTAGCTTCTAGATTTGAGATGAAACAATTTCTTAAAGGTGCCCTTAATATTAGAACTCTCAGGAAGCCTGTTCTTCCTCCCTGGTATCTTAATTTTGTTTTGGAAAAGTTGAATCAGGCTCCTTTTTAGCCTGCAGCTTCAAGCTTCCTTGCAACATTGTTCTTGGAAGACTGTGCTTTTGTTAGCTCCTACTACTGTCAGACAGGTATCTCAGTTTCAGGCCTTTATGGCTTGTCCCCATTTTTTGATCTTTCATGAGGACAGGGTGCCCTTGCACACTAATCCTTCTTTTATGCCTAAGGTGGTTAATGAGCTATCACTTAATCAGTCTGCCTACTTTTTCCACTCTCTGCAATCTGACAGTGAGAGGGTGCTGCATACTTTGCACATGCATAGGCAACTAATGGTTTATTTCGATACAACTAAGTTTATTAGAAAATCTGATCAGTTATTTATTTCTTTTCATCCTAGATCTTTGGAACTTGCTGTATCCAAGCAAACTATTTCTTCTTGGATTTCTAAGGCTTTTTCCTTTTGTTATACTTTTTATGGCAAGAGCTTCCTTCTTCAGTTAAGGCTCATTCTACTAGACCTATGGCTACTTTTGGTGATATTTTTTCAAGGGCTTAGCTACTTATTCTATTCTTGAAGCAGTTACCTGGACTTCTGTGCATACCTTTACCAAGCACTATAAGTTGGATGGTATCTCTAGAGCTAGGGCTGGTTTTGCTAGTGCTGTTCTTCATGGCTTTTTAGGGGCCTCATCTGCTCTTTCCCCCTCTCAAGTTTCCTCTTGAGCTTTGGCACTCTCCCATATGGTAAGAATACTGCAGCAGTAAATGTAAGGGCATAGTACAGTGGTGTAAAAGCTTACCATAATGGTACATGTCTTTGCCTTCACTGTTTCAGTATTCACTCCCTCCCTCCATCCCCCTTGTCTTTTGCCTTCATGGATGTATAGATTACCTCTTGGGTTCCTTGGACTGGTCCTCCTACTGGGGCAATCAGTTCTGATTATGGTATACCTGAACATCACCTTTATGCCCTGCACTATGCAAGGAGCATTTGAGTGACATTCAATGTACCTTAAAGCAACAGTTGTCTAGTAGACTGGCTGGATGTCAGGCTTCCACGGCAGGGAATTCCATATGTTAAGAATACAGCAGCAGTGAAGGCAAGGACATCTGCCATTATGGTAAGATTTTACACAACTGTACCTTTGCATAAAACTGGAACATAATAATGTCCTCATGTTGCTTACAAGAATATACTGAACTCACTAAAATGGAAATATAATTGGTATATAACAAAAGCAAACATTAATTAGTGGTGAAGTTTTGTTTTCAAGAGGCATTTATTTAAATGAGGCAGACTAGAAAATTGAAACTTTCAGGCCATATGATGCTCAACAACTTCAAATTAAAATTTTTACCTGGTGTTTTACATAATATTTGGAGAATATACAAACCCAGTATGCAGCTAGCAATTCCGGCACACATTTATTCAGAGAATATAAAATTATCTGTAAGTTACCTGGTCTTCAAAGCTCTGGGCCTGAATCTAAAAGTGTTGAATTTACAACCTTGTCCAAATACATATCTTATGCCAAAAGGCATAAATCGTCACAGGGCCAGACACTGGAAGCAAGGAGACCGGGCACCAGCTACAACAAAGATTGTTGAGAATAGCCATTATCAGCCCAATTCCAAAGCAAACTAAGACCAACAAAGCTTCCCAATACAGGTCAGTCTGAATCCATTCTACTCTAGACAAACTGTTTGAAAAATGATCTATGTGAAACTCACCCAATACATTACTACCTACAATCTCCTGTCTCATAAACAACACAGATTCTTGTCCAGTTGTATCAGAGTCACAGCCCAGTGGACACTAGCCAATGAAATATTATTATTCACAGAGTCCAACTCACTGGCACCATGTTTATTGATCTTACAAAAGCATTTTGACTTGTTGACTGCAACATCTTTCTGTATCATCTTCTGCAAATAGGTGTAAATCCCAGTTTCCTATCTAGGTTTTAGAACCGCCTCACCTGTTACCACTTCTGTGAAAAAATACACACCTCATCTTCCCAAAAAGTTACCCTTCAAAAAAGAACACCACAAAGTTTCATACCTGCTCAACTACTATTGTCTATCTTTATTAAAAAATCTCCCCTTGACCTGCTTCATCTACCCATTATCAAAAGTGAACCATTTTAGTCTCAGTCCAGGAATACAAAAAAGTCAGAATTACAATTAGTGAGAGGCTGCAAGAGTATAATGGAAATAAAATAGATGCAGATAACATGATTTTGATTCACGCAAACAGTTCGGCAGTCAACCTCCAGACAGACCAGCAAGCAAACTTTTTAGTCCTAATTCACTTGCTCTTTAACAAAAGTCTCCTTCTCAACTCCAAAACTGTGATTTTGTTTTGCACCAAACCCAAACTTAAACACAAAAACTACATATATATGACCATAGCAACATCCCCATAGAAAACACTTACCTCATTTAAAGCCCTTTGCTTTCAGCTGGACTCCTCCCTTAATTTCTCTCTTCACCTCCACTACACTACTTTCTTCCACTGCAGGCCAATAAAATCTCCCCTGTTCTTACTAAAAAATCCAGAACAGCAATAGACAAAGGCATTGTTCTCTCCTAAACTGAATATAACCTCCCCCTAATAGCCCCATTATGAAAAATGAACTCTACATGCACTCAAATGATATATAATACAATTTGTAGATTTATTACATAGTGCTATAAAAATGAACATCCCTGTAAATAACTAAAAACAAGCAAAATGGCTCCCTGTTCAACAAAGGGCAGACATTCTCCTAGGATTCTAGCTATTCATACTACTAGTATTTTTACTACTAGTTTACCAGACTTTCTCTCTCCTTCCAGCTAAACTAATTAGCCAATCTTCTACTTAGTCTCAGAAACCACAATAACTCTGCCCCGAGACAGCACCCCCTCAAAAAATATATTCCATTGTAAATATCACTGTTTCTCTATACTAGGGTCTCTTAAACATTGGGAAATTATTCCTCTACAAATAAAAGACACCTCAGCTTACATAAAATGTCTGATTTAACTAAAGTCCCACCTCTCGTCAGTAAAATGTCATTGCTTCTCATTCACTGATATTACATAACCTGAGTTACATCACTGTTTATCCTGCCAGTAATAGCCTTAGTGCCCCTTTTATGACACATTCTTTTGAACCAATCTACACTTCTCAGTCACATAATCTTTTGCTTAATATAAATTCTCCTTCCAAATGCTAACAGACTTTGTCTAACATCCTTCAGTCCACTCATCTGTTATAGAATAATTATATATATAATACATATATATATATATACATATATAGTGTATATATCATTATCTTTCAGCTGTTCCCGTTAGGGATTGCCACAGTGGATCATCTGTTTCCATTTCTTCCTGTCTCTGCATTTTGCTCTGTCACACCAACCACCTGTATGTCCTCTTTTACTACATCCATAAACCTTATCTTAGGCCTTCCTCTTTTCCTGTTACCTGGTAGCTTCATCCTTAGCATCTTTTTCCCAATATACTCAGCATCCCTCCTCAGCTGATGTCCAAACTAATGTAATCTTGCCCCTCTGGCTTTGTCTCCAAACCTTCCAACCTGGGCTGACCCTCTAATGTACTTATTCCTAGTCCTGTCCACCCTCATCACACCCATATAACATAGCTGGTCTCACTACCCTCTTGTAGACCTTCCCTTTCACTCTTACTGGTACTCATCTGTCAAAAATCACTCCTGACACTCTTCTCCATCCACTCCATCCTGCCTGTACTCTCTTCTTCACCTCTCTTCCACAATCACCATTACTCTGAACTATTGATCCCAAGTATTTAAACTCATCCACATTCACCACCTCTACTCCTTGCATCCTCACCATTCCTCTATCCTTCCTGTCATTCACACACATACATTTTGTCTTAGTCCTGCTGACCTTCATTCCTCTTCTCTCTAGAGCATATCTCCATCTCTCCAGGGTCTCCTCCACCTGTTCCCTACTCTCACTACAGATCACAATGTCATCTGCAAACATCATAGTCCACGGGGACTCCTGAATGATCTCATCTGTCAACCTGTCCATCACCATTGCAAATAAAGGGCTCAGAACTGATCCTTGATGTAATCCCTCCTCCACCTTAAACGCATCTGTCACTCCCACCACAGACCTCACTGCTGTCACACTACCCTCGTACATATCCTGTACCACTCTTACATACTTCTTTGACACTCCCGACTTCCTTATACAATAAAACAACTCCTCTCTAGGCACCCTGTCATATGCTTTCTCTAAGTCTACAAAAACACAATGCAACTCCTTCTGACCTTCTCTGTACTTCTCCATCAATACTCTCAGAGCAAACATCTAACATATAATATATATATATATATATATATATATATATATATATATATATATATATATATATATATATACATATATATATATATATTATAGAAAATACAGAGCTATAATTATCACACAGGTACCTCACTTTTCGCATGAGATTTGTCAGTATTGTAAATAATATTTGTTACATTTGTAATATTCTCTTTAAATTTTTATTAACTAATAATGGTAGTTTACAGATATACATTTCTATTATACTATCGTAACCTCTCACTAAATGTAATTATGACTTTCTTTGAATTCTCAGAATGAGAGTGAATTGGGTCACTTGTGATCAGTGCTCTACTTCAATAAACAAATTTTAAATAAAATTGTCCAAAAGCAGTCAATGAACTTAAAAAGATGACTCATGAGTATCTAATAGAGTTCTGATACCTATAACCTATTCTTTCTTGATCCACCACTTGGTGGTTGATTCAACATTTGACATTTAGAACAAGCTTGCAAAAGGTGAGACTTTTTTTCTAAGACCAAGCATTCTTCAGTGCATGTATTTGTCAGGTACTTCAGTATGTGTATGAAGAGTGAAATTTTAGGTATTCTTCAGTCTACTGAATGGCTACTTTTAATTTTATTTGGACCATCTACCTAGATGTTCTGGGTATAACACTGAGTTCGCTCAATGAAAATTCTGTGAGCACACTTACCAGCTGTCCAAGACGAGGCATTAACAAATAGATTGTTTTTAAGTTGCAAAGAAAAACAACATCTGCTACAGCATATGAGATGAATCAGATACCTACAAAATGCTAATGCAAACTTGACAAAAATATCCTAGCCAGAATAAAATTGAAAAATTGACAATGACCTATTTTGTGATCTAGCATATCGACCCAAAGCTGAAGAAGAAGAGGTACGCACTTGCCTTTGAAGCCTATCAGAAATTGTGGAGTTATTCACCTAAATCATGAAATTGCCATTAAAATGAGCATTATTTCCTACTATTCTTGTTTATTGTTACCTGTAGCTGGGAATTTATGTATAGATTCTGTTTTAATTACTTTTGAGAGGTACTTGACTGGCACAGTCATGTGGCTTAATTATGTAATTTAGAGATAGTTTAGCATATCTTGTGGATGGACAGTGAATGATCATGGACACAACTATTGCAGCATGGCCCATACCTCTAATTTTTTTCCTCAGAGGCTTAGTCTGTCAAACAAGTGTATATGAACTAACAAAAGAAGTGGATTTTGTTTCCAGTCCAAGATGCTTTCTTCATTTTTTGCCATGAAAGGCTACTGTTTTTAAGTGGTTGATGTTATAACCCATTTATTATAACTTCAGTATAAACTGCTAACCTATAAAGGAAGGTCAGAGACTGACATTTTCATTTACCTCCTACCTCCATTAAAAAAAAAACAAGGTACGCATCCAGGTGTCCATTATTTTGTGGTCCTATACTAATCTGATTTTCTTTTATCTTTTTAAACATATCAGTTACATATTGAACTTGTGGGATGCAGGTAAGACGTAACTGATGCCTCATGTCTTATTGAATTTAACTGCTTAAGAGATTGTCTTCCCTTATTAAGTCAAGGACTACAAATAGCAACATTGTCTCTCTGGTTATGTAGCTTTTACAGCAACAGAGGAAGGAGTGGGATTGAGAGGGAGAGAATGATAGAGCAGGTATTAGTTTTTATTTTCTAGGGTTACTAAGGGGGATGAGAGTCTGTATTTTTTAGACTCTTATACTGATATTGATCTATTGTTAAACAGCACTGTAGGACTACCCTTTCAAGTCTCTTAGGTTCTGTAAATGAATAGGACCACTAAAGTCACAGCCTCTGATTATATTTGAATAGGCTTTAACTACAGAAGTGAGATACACTGGCAATTGTTTGCTTCCCTGTGAATAAATACAATGAAGGAACCTACAAAGAATGCGCTGGTGGTATGTTTACTAAGTCAGTATGGGAAGTAAGAAGCATGAAATTATAGATTAGAGCAGTGCTTCTCCAAGTATCAATGGTGAAGGGCCAGTTATTTTTTTTTTTATCTGTCATAGTCTGGTTCTTCTATAAAACAATTGTAATAAACAGAATGTAGTACTTAAAGACATCCAGTAAAGAAACAATACCACCTGGATGACTTCTTTCCTGTGTTTCTAGATCGTGACTTAAGATGAGCAGTAAAACTGCTAACGCTGCACACAGGGGCCACTAGGTTCGCAGATGCCTTGGAATTCTAAGTACTCTAAGTGCATTTTAGAGGTTTATTTCTAGTGTATTGAGCCAATAATGGCCTTAACAACAATCTTGACAAAGGAAATAAACATTTTGTTTCAAGGGAAAAATAAGTAGTGCCCTGGCTTTAATGAATGTCCAAAGCTGACAAAAATATGCTGCAATAAACTGGGATGACAAATGCTTACAAGGATAAAAAAGGTATACCTGGAAATATTGCCCAAGTTATGTTATTGTTTATTTTGCCTGCTGTAATTAGTGTTATATAAACAGCAAAGGTCCCAGTACTATCCTTACCATCTCCTTCAGCTCTGCTAATGGCTGACATGGTTTAACATTTTCAGCATAAGCCTTGTGTTTATTAATAAGAAGTCAAAGACTGTAAAATCTTTCTTGAAATTTGAGAAAGAGTGGATCATTTAAACACAATTGCAACTAAAAAGTTAACTTTTCTTGTGGCTTCTGCAAATTTTGCAAGCATGTCATAGAAGATCCACTGCTGATTTTATCTCATTTAAATGTATGTTTAGGTGGAAAAACATAACAACTGTAATTCTATGATGGTATTTTGTATAGCCATGAATAATCACTGTGAGGCAGGCTTTCTATGTTGGTAAAACTATAGTATGCCATCAAAGTTAAATCTACTGTAAACAGATTTTATAGATATTCATTAGTTTGTGAAGCTCATATCTAACCCTATTCATGTGAAGGGTTTACTAAATTTAGTTTTCTGTTATTGATTCTTTTAATGAAAATCTAAGGGGTGATGGCACAGACATCTACTTCTTTTACTCCACTTCTCTGAAGTCAAGGGCCTCTGGCTGACCAAGTTTGCAGATAACTGCCACAGATACAATTCAAGAGGGACTGACAGAGACAAGCAATTGGTACCAAAACAATGGAAAAAACTCAGTGTGAGAAAAATGCATAAAAGTATTTTTTTGAAAGGTGGCCACCCATGGAAATTACCATGATAATAACACACCCCTAAAAACAGAGCCAGTTAATGTTGATAGTAATCTGACCTTTGACTACCGTGTGTCTGATGTGGTGAGAAAATCATTCTGTATTAGATAGCATCTATGTCCAAGGAGGTTATTGTATCAGTTTACCTTTGAAAGGCTGAAAATCATCCTGCCGAACAGCCCTTTGTGCGACCCGGAATGACAAAAAACATCATTCTGAATGGCACTGAAGTTCGAAACTCAGCAAATTGAAATGCAGATTCACTGAGTTTCCAATTCAGATATCGAAAACACACTGTAATGCAGGGGGCCAAGCCCCCCTGCACCCCCTACTTTAATATTCTAACTCCGAGGACACACTACAATGGGGAAGAGATCCATTTCCCAATCCCCACTATAGTGCATTCCGCACTCACAATGCCAAATCTGCGATGAGCGAATGTCAATGTGCATTCGCTCATTGCACATTCAATGCATTTGTATTCCACTAACTGTGATCTTGAAAACATCCTTTCATGCAACTGTCTTTCGACAAGTTGCATTTCAACATATCAAAGATAAACCTATTGTATCTCAGTACTTAACTTTTATCAGACTAGTCATTTAAAACTATGCACTTTTTGGCATATGCCTGACAAGGCACTTGCAACAACATGGGAACCACAGAGATTCCTCACAAAAAGAACACATGTAGTAAACAAGTCCTATGCTATGTAAAAGCCCCACTCTGTACTCTGTCCCTTACAGGCTGTAGCTCAGCAATAAATTCCTTGCCTGCAAAGCATTCTCTAATCCAACAATGATGGATCTGTTGCACATCTACAACACAAATAGTATCAGAAATACTGGCTCCAAATGTCTAAATGTCATATGTAAAACAAACAGGATGTCTTGGAGGGACAGTTATGTGTCGCAAAGAGTATTCCTTCTCTAGAACAGGCTTCCCATCTATGTGAAGCAAAGCTCGTATCTAATCCTATTCAAATGTAAATTGGACCAATGGATTAGAAATCACAAATGTATCCCTAATTTGGCAACTCTCTCCCTAAAGGACAGGGACAGGCAGTGAATGCTTGATGTATACAAGCTGTGACTTCCCCACTTTGAGTCAGTAATCAAGGATCCTGAATCCTCACCACTGGCACTGGAGATGGACATTCACTTGGAACAAAAATGGATACAGTGTTTTCAGTTGCAGCTCTCTGCATCAAGCACCATTTCCCTTAAGAGCACACAGGGAACACACTCAGTCCGGGGTCTGGAATTCTCCATTTGTCTCACTCCAAGTCTCCAACAGGACTCCCCACTGCCACAGCTATAGCGTTGAGACCTCAGCTGAGTGTCCAAGCCAAATTGTCCATCTCCCTCTCTGTGAAACCAGTGTTTCTCCAAACATCTGACATACACACTCTTTGAGATTTGATTTTCTCACACACACACACACACACACACACACACACACACACACACACACACACACACACACCTGGGAAAGGCTAGCATAGATTTACTAGCTATCTCCCCTTCTGCCCAGACTATAAAGTAGCCACCAGATACTCCAAAGCCAACTACTATATGGCTCTTGCAAGGGTAGCCAATTATACTGAGTCAAATTAATATTAATACAAATGGTAGTTGGACCAACAGCAAGGCTTTCAGGAACAGCCAGAGCTGTCACCATATATATATATATATATATATATATATATATATATATATATATATATATACACATTATATATATATATATATATATACACATATATATATATATATATATATATATATATATATATATATATATATATATATATATGTATAAGTATTCTCGGAGATTAAAATAGTCTCTAAAAGACTAGCCACAGTGAAAAGGTTAAATATAACAATAAATTATAAAAGAACCTGAAAATACTAAATGTCTATTTACAGTAAACACCGGAGTTTCAATCACAGGAAACATTAAAATAACACAAAAAAGTAGATTCACACAGATGAAGAAAAACAGTATATTTTTCTGACTGATCTAAAGAATTACTATTCTCTGGTCACTTACTAGAGCAAGGCAAGATGAAGTAGGTGAGAAGTCCTTCCTTGTCAGGTTCCAGGAACAGAGTGTAATGTGACTTCAGTCTCACCTAGTATTAAAATACCACTTTTAATGATTGATTTCAGAATGACACCACATACATCTGGTCATCTGACTTCTTGTTCCCATTCTACCCCCCCCCCCCAGGCTAGAAGCTGTCAAGATATAGCACATATGTGCCAATAATACACACTCAGACAGCCTTGCTAAGATTTTCTGCAGTTCCTGGAAGTCATAAAACAATTTCAAACCTCCACCCTTCCATTGTAGCAATTAGTTCACCCCAAAAATGATGCAGAAAGCTTCCTAGTAGAGATGTTTTGTCTCTGGCTGTATTGAGAACTGTAAGATACCATCTTTATGGCCTAAGCCAGGTAATTTCATTTCAAACTATTTTCAAAGCTAGGTGGATTGAGATTAACCTTTTATCTTCCAGTATCCTATTTTAAAATATACAGATTTAAACCATTAAAATAATACATATGTTTTTTTCTGTCCAGCAGGGCATACTGTTGGTACATTTTTAACACAAGCAGCTTTACCAATACATTTTTCAATATAAGCATATGTACAAATCAGTTTGATAAACAAATGACATATAATTCTAACAAAATTCCCGCTAGCTGTGGTAGCATATGTTACACATCCACTATCCTACTTCTCCTGGCATAACTGGCAATACCACACATCATCACATCTCTCCCCCCTTTGAAGACTCAAGCTAGTTTTTCTAGTGACCCTCAAGAAACATTGCTTGAGAGGAATGGGCCTGTCTAGGAATATCTTAACCCATGTCCTGTCTTGTAAACCTATCTGCACTAGCATTCCTGACCCCATTAAAGTGCTGCACTGTCATGTCATGTGCCTGCAACCCTGGACTCCTTAGTAACTTGGCATTTTGCTGACTGACTTGGTGTAGCCATAGATCACCGTCAGACTTCTCTTGAGATCCACTGCAGATACTTAGCACAAGTGCTTCCCTATCACAGTAAGGTTTTATCATGTTAGCATGTTACAGTTTGTGCCCCTGCCTCCTGCCTAGCAGTTCCACCATGTAGTTAACAGAACTGCTCTTCCTTATCACTCCGAAGGTTCCCTCCCAAGCTGCCTACAACTTATTGTGTCTGACAGGAATGATAACCATAACCTGCTGTCCCACAGCATACTCTTGGGCTCAAGCATTCCTGTCATACCAGACCTTCTTCTGCTGTTGGGCTCCTGCCATGTTCTCCTGGACCAAACCCACATGCTTCCTAAGCCTTGTCCTGAAGTTTAGGACATATGCCACAACAGACTCCTTATGGGATTCACACTCACCCTCCCACTCATCATGAATCAAATCAAAAGCCCCCATCACCCTATGCCCATAATGCAACTCAAAGGGTGAAAAACCTGAGGATTCCTAGGGTACCTCTCTGTATGCAAACAGATGGTGCAAATATTTGTCCCACTCTCTCTTAAACTGGTCTGCAAATGCACATAGCATGGTCTTTGCTGTATAGTTTAACTTCTCCACAAGACCATTAGTCTGGTGATGGTGAGGTGATTTTTAGGTGCTTCACCCCACAGCACTTTCATTGAAAAGCCAGCAGGTCTGACATGAAATTGGCATCTCAGTCAGTATTTCTCTCAGGAAACCTACCCTGCTAAAAATCTCTAACAAAGCATTTGCCACCTTCTCTGCCTCAGTGGAGGACAGAGCCACCACATCAGGGTATCTAGTAGCATAATCTACTACCACCAGAATATACTTCTTCCCTGTAGAACTTGGAGTACTGAGAGGCCCCAGAATATCCATAGCTACCCTCTAAAATGGCTCCTCAGTCACAGGCAAAGACATCAATGGATCCTTGATCTTGTCTCCTGACTCACGTATTTTTAGGTATTGCTGACAGGCTATGCAGTACCCCGTTATATTCCTTGCAATTTCAGGCCAGTAAAAGTTCTGCTTAATATGTTGCTTGGTATACTTTATGCCCATATGACCTGTAAAAGGAATGTCATAGCCTATAGCTAGAAGTGCAGACAGTAGGCTCTAGGTACTGCCAACTGCTGCATTACCTCACCCTTTAGCCCTCCCTCAGGGGTCCACTCTTTATACAGTAACCCTTTGCTCCAGTATACAGACTCCCCTTCTCCTTGAGAATCAAGTACCTCCCTAGCTACTTCCCTCAAGCCTCTCAGTGTAGGGTCTGAGAGCTGAGTCTGTCTTAGCTCTATCTTTGTAACTCAACCTAGTACCACTTCCACAGGAACTCTGGTAACCTCTGAAAGTGGTGCCTCACTGTCAGCCTGTGTACTACCACCCACCTCTGCCCATGCAGTCACTCTGTCCAAGGGAACATTAGTACTTACCAGCAAGTGTGGCTCACCTTCAGGCTCACTGCTAAAGGGATACTCCCTCCCTGAAACAGCCATCTCACCTGCCCTGGCTTCAGGAGTCGGGTCTGCCTGGGTCTCCCCAGGCTACCAGACCCACATGCCTGTCTCCAAGCCTGGAAGCATGTAACTGCATGCACACAAAGTACTGCAATATCAAAATCATTCCCTATCAATAATCTGCAGGGATATCCTCAAACGCACCTAATTGCTTGCTTCATTTTTCACCATTCAAGTCAAGGTGAACCCTGCCCAGTGGTATTTGGAATGGGGTCCCTCTCAAAGCGCTGACTGGAGTGGACTACTCAAGCAAGTGCTGCTCCTCTTTAACCACTGCAGGCTTCACAATGGCTATGTCAAAGGCTGTGTCTCTTTTAGCAGTGGCCTGTTTCCATCTACTAAGATCAGATATAAACTCTGGTGATAGTTTGGTACCCCTGTTGTCTCCAGACAACTTACTACTGGCATACGGTTATTTCTACTTGTGGATCTCCTACCTTTTGTTCCCCACCTTACCTCCGTGGATATCTATATGATATATGGCCCCACTGGTTACATTTAAAGCATTTAAACCTTGATCCTAGCCATGTACCCGAACTAGTGGCTACCCATGTTATGGATGGATTAGTTTGGGGTGGTTTAGGCTGCCCACCATGGGTTCCCTTATATACATGTGCAGCACTATGTATCTCCTTCTTGTGCAATGATGTTCCTGCTTGCTAAGTAGAGATTCCCCCTTTCCCCAGATCATCTGCAGAAGTACACTCTTGGTCAGCAAACCAGATTCTTATGTCCACAGGCAAAGTGCTAAGGGTTTGTTCCCTCACCAAAAAATCAGACAGCCCTTCAAAAGTGGTGACCTGACACCCACTCACCCACCTATGAAAATAAGTGCTTAACTCAGCACTTTCACCTGCCTTGCATCTATGCTCACAAAACCTTTTTCTGTAAGCTTCAGGTGTTAACTTAAAACATTCAAGTAAACATTTTTTTTTTACTTTCTCATAGTTTAAACAGACAGTATCATAAAATCTAGAAAGAACACTTACAGCTTTACCATGGAGTAAGGGGGACAGGAACTATACCCAGAGCCCTTGGCCAACTTTATACAGGTTACATACTCTTTCAAATATATGAATAAAACTATCAAAAGTATTATCCTCTGTAAATTGTGGAAAAATATATTGACCTTTATTGCTTTTGTGGTACAGTTATTCCCTTCCCCATTACCTCAATGACTCATGGTGAAGAGTCAACATCTCCTCTCATGTTGACATGGCTTCTCATTTTCTTCAGCCTTCAAACACCAGAGTCTCTCATTCTCTTTTATCTTTAAACACTGCAGGTCTATTTGCTGATTCTAGTTCCAAATGTTTGGCCTCCAGTTCAAGTGTCTTTAGCTCCAGACAGATTTTTAAGTCCTGTGAGGAAAAGGTGAGCTGTACTGTTTCTGAGGGCTGCAAATTCCCATTAAATAGTTAGCCTCCTGCTTTATGGTCTGAGCTGCAACTAAGGCTGAAATAATTTCCTCTTTAGTCAGTTTGGCATGCACCAGTCTTTCTGGCTTCACACACCTTGGTCCACTGGTTCTTTGTCAGCTTGCCATAATCCTCTGCTGACATATTTGCCTGCTTTCTCTGACTAAACTAAAGTAACAAAAAATAAATAACAACTGTTGTAAAAACTAAACTCTGTATGTTTTTTCTTGTAATTGCTTGAGAGGACAACTGTTTACAGGCTATAGAAGTTAAATTAATATCCACACCAGTGCTCACCAATATATGACATCCCCACTCAGTGCCACTAATCAAGGAGCCTGAATCCTCACCACTGGTATTAGGGAGGGATGTTCAGTTGGAGCAAAAATGGATATACCCAGTATTTCCAGATGCAGCTATCTGCATCAAGCACAATTTCCCCAAAGAGCACACAGGAAGCACACTCAGTCCAGGGTATGGATTTCTAACTATCTCTCTCCAGATCCCCAGTCAGACTCCCCACTGGCACAACTATAGAGTTGAGAGCTCAGCCAAGTGTCCAAGCCAAGTTCTTCAGCACAATCTCTGTGAAACCAGTGCTTTGTGTCGTGGTCCAAACAGTTGAAATACACACTCTTTTTGAGACTTGATTTACACACACACACACACACACACACACACACACACACACACACACATCATTTTTATGTAAAGGCTAAATAAACGCATAGTTTAGAAATTTAGAAATCTGAATTCAATCTGATGAAGTTTTGTCAAAAAGCATTAAGAGAGTTAAATGAAAGTTGTTTGTGAACATAAGAGAGTGTTGTCTGCTTTTTGAGTTACAGGCCAATCATTCTGACCGCTGTAGTAAAATGATTATAAAAATGAATTTTTAGTATGAGATGATTTTTATTTTTGGTGTAAAATAAGCATCAGAATAGCTGTTGATATACTTTTTGCTAATAGATTATGTCAGACTAATTTACTTCGTTTCTATGACTAGATGTCTGCTGAGTGAATTTCTGTAATGTATTTCAAAAACGTTAATGGCTTGGATGAAGATGCTAAGTTTATGAGATGGCTGATAAAAAGTTTGAAGGGAGTTGTTGAGAGTGGGCAAAATTAACCTGTTTGCTGATGATTTTAAGCAAAAGCATAATAAGGGAGAAAAATGTGAAAATGGATTTTGGAATCTTGAAAGTTCAGGCTGAAAAATAATCGGTGAGGTTTAATGACAATGCTTTGTGATGACATTAAGAATGTACTTATGTATTTATTTTCAGTTGTTAATCAGGTTGGTGGACTAGTCCTCAGACCAACTTTAGACATGACCCAGGCCAATTAAGTTGTTATAGCATACCAAAAGTAATCACCAAAGCACAACGGTACCAGTAAATGCAGGAAAATGCGATGTAAGGCGAAACAATGAAGCCATGGAGGTAAATTCAAACCAACAAGTTTATTCTGCTATAACATTAACATTGACACAATTCATTGTCACATTACGTTTTTGTTTAAAGGCAACTTTAAACAAAAACGTATTGTGACAACGAATTGTGTCAGCGTTAATGTTATAGCAGAATAAACTTGTTGGTTTGAATTTACCTCTATGGCTTCATTGTTTCGCCTTACATCGCATTTTCCTGCATTTATTGTTATAGCATACAGTAATATCATAACAAAAGTACAGAGGTAATACTATTCATTATGTGAATTCAGAAAAAATCTTCCCCAGGATTCTTCCCAAGGATTCAATAAAGCCTACATGGTCATTTTTCACAGTGTGTGCATCACAGCACGATGCACACTGTGAAGGCTGCCAGCCTAGCTAGATAGGATTTTGTAGATAATTCTGTCATTTGTAAATATTAATGTAAGCCATATGCTTGTTCTCTTAAATGTAAGAAAATTATGGTAAATGTTGAACTTTAAAAATGTAACCACATTGCTCTCTCCTGGAGGAAAGCTGATAAGTCAAGCATTGTATAATTGTTTGATCTCCAAACTCGGAGCCGAGAGGTCTGAATGAAGGAATTCTTCCTACTGTTTTGAGACCAGAGTTAATGGCTAGAATTTACATGTATAATGTCTTTTATTGCTCTGGCTTCCTGACCAGCTGCAAGATCAAAATGGTTGTTACACTCCGAGTTTCTGTTCGCCTGGAAAACAGAATAATGATGTAATCTAAAATGAGTCAGTAGTACTGTGTTACCAATTTAAGGACAGAGAGAGAGAGAGAGAGAATCAGGCATTTTACATTTGTTTTCAGAACTGACAACATCACCAGCACTGCATTGCTTTATATGCAAGTTTATTTTAGAACTGTGTTTGCTCTTAGATACAGATAGGAAATAGGAAGCCTAGTCTAGCTATTTTCTGTATTGATGTCAGAACGTTTCTACTGTATTATTTTAAGCATTTCTCTGCGATCTCTGAACTCTTGACTAGCACTGTAAAGTAAGAAGTATTGTCTTGTGTTTTTATTAGTTATTATTAAATATTTTTAAACCTTTCAACTGTGAATGTTTAATGTACAGATATTTTAAGCTCTACAGTATATTGCATGTATATAGTGATACTGTCCAAGCCACTTCAAATAAGCCTAGCTGTTCATCACACTTACCATTTGGATAATAATATTTCCCAACAATAATTGGACACCCTTTGATAAGGGCTTTATTAGTAGCTGATATTAGTGTTTGGTGGCAGGTGGTACTACTGTATAGTCTGGGCAGAAGGGGCATAGCTGCAGAACCTGTGCCAGCCTTCCCCAGGAGTGTCTGTGTGTTTGTATATAACTTATATCTCAAAGTGTGTGAGTGTGTGTGTGTGTGTGTGTGTGTGTGTGTGTGTGTGTGTGTGTGTGTGTGTGTGTGTGTGTGTCAGCTACTTGGGCCGGGACACGAAGCATGGCTTGGACAGACAGGGTGCTGGAGGTTTTAGGCTGACCACTAGGCTGATATCTGGACCCTATAGCGGTGCCTGTGGGGGAGTCTTAGTAGGGATCTGGAGAGAAAGGGAGAAACCAGCCCCAGACTGACTGTGATCTCTGCGTGCTCTTAAGGGAAATTGTTCTTTACTGTGGGTGTATCTGTTATCCTTCCAATGTGGACGCCCCTCACTGGTGTTAGTGGTGAGGATCGAAGCTCCTTGATTGCTGGGCCAGTTCATGGGCATCACATATTAATTTTTTGGCAGTGGTGGGATATCAACTCCACATACTAATTGGTTGGCACATACTAATTGGCTTTTAGTGGTGTGGATAGTGAATTCCTGTAGCTTGTGTACAGTGATCACTGAAAGTGTTTTTGTACTCTAAATTGCCACGCAGTGAATATTCAAAGTTCAGAACATAATTGTTTTCTTTCTTTTGTTAGTTTAGTTAGTTAGGGAGAGCAGGCAAGCATGTCAGTAGAGGAGTATGGCAAGGTGTCAAGGAGCCAGTTCGCTGAGATACGCCAGGCTAAGGGGCTGGTGCATGGAAACCTGACTAAGGCAGACATGATGCAGCTTTGGTCACAGCTGCATCAGAAAACAGAAGAAAAATAACAAATAAAGCACTAGTAAAATAAGTAACAAAGGGCCACAGCTCCAAAGGCAAACCAAAACTTTAATCTGTGAGCACTATATTTCACTCAAATCAAATGAACTTCTTCAGACAAATTCAAACAGTAAAACCCCTCCTTATATAACCAAGAACTCACATGACCAATAAAATGCATTACATCACAAGTTTAAAACTGATTGTTAAAGGGCATATACATATTTATAAAGATATTTACATATACTTTAAAGGAATTTTTAAGCACAAAGTGGAGAATTATTAATATATAAATATATAAAAAGCAATCAAAAAGGTGCATCCATACAAACCTATATGTACATAAAATATATTTTCTTATAACAAAATTCTATACTGAATTTCATAAATTCATTCAGCATAATAAACTTTTAAGTTTGAGTAAACACATAACAGAACACTGCTCATTAAAGCCTGGATAACATGTGCATTTAAGTTAAGTTGCCACCATAACTCTTGTCTTTCGAGTAAAAGGGATGTATGCCCACCTCTAGGGCCCTCCATCACCTGGTCGATCACCTTAAATTTAAAGTGGTGTCCAGGGTTGTCCCTAGTGTGGTTGGCCAAAGCATTATTTTCTCTGTTTCTATTTATACTATAAATGTGTTCATAAATTCTTTCTTTGAACCTACAATCATTTTTCCCCGATATAAAATGCCAGCCAGACAGAGTTGACATCTTACCAAATACACCACACTTTTAGAGTTACATTCATATCTAGCAGTGAGTGAAAAATGCCTGTTAGCAATTGTATAGTCCCTACCTATGTCTATGTACCTGCAATAGGCACAAGCTTCACATTTAACCATTCCTGGGTTCCGGGTACAATTTATGCTCTGTCTCTAATATATTTTTTAAGTTAGCTCCTTTTCTATACACAACTCTTGGTAGGGTGCCCAATTTCGATCTAAGATCTGTGTCTCCCATAAGGATACACCAGTTTTTTAACAGGGTGCCCTTTATGGACTCACCATGAAGTGTATATGTAGGAATTAAGCTGACAATATATCCATTCTTATCCCTATTGTTATTACTGTGCATTGGCGTATTTATGTCAGCACTATTACCCTCAGTGGTGGCAGAGCTAAGCATATGAGCTAATAAGGCTGGTGGCCCCAAAATGGGTGAGAAGTGCCCCTTCCTTCTTTTTATTTGGACTTCTTTTATGAGTCCCTGCAGTAACACTTCTGGGTAGCCCCTTTTTCCAAACATTTGTTTTAAATTATTGCATTCCTGCATGAATTATCTATCTAAGGTGATCATCCATGCTGCCCTAACCAGCTGACCTTTGACTATAGATTTTTTCTGGTATTGTGGACGGCAGCTTGTGTAATGTAAAAATGAGTTTGAGTAGGTTTTCTTTCTATGAATTTTAGATAAGTAGCATCCCCCTACAATGTCCTTAGTTAATTCCACATCCAAGAAAGCAATCTTTACGCTGTCAAAATTGGATGTGAATTCCAGAAAGGATGTGCTGGCATTCATCTCATCCACTATTTCCTTAGCCGTAGTTTCATCTCCATTTATGATCATAAATATCTCATCCAAAAATCGCGTATAATACATGATTTTATCTTTGATATTACTTCTGGTAAACACAAAATGGTGCTCCCAGAAGGCCATAACTAAGTTGGCGAAACTACCACCACATGGGGACCCCATACCTACTCTCCTTTTCTGCAGGTAGTATGTACCATTAAACATGAAAAAATTGTTCTGCAAAATGATGTATAGTAGTTTAACTAATCTAGTTTAATTTGCTGGGGCTCCTCTTTCTACTAACACATCTACCACCCATTCAATTCCTAAATTGTGGGGGATGACTGCGTAAAGGTCTTTTTCCTCCGCAGTTAAAAATTTGAGCTCTTCACTACATTCCTGATTATTCATGTCCCTTAAAAATGACCAGGAGTCCTTACAAATTTGGTGTTCCATTGTTACATATTTTTTCAAAATAACATCAACTACATTGCATAGAGGAGGGTTAGTCAGATTCTTATGAATCTTTGGAGTGCCAAAGATAACAGGTGTGATAGGTGTTGATGTTGTTAAATATTTAAATATATCCAAGTTTATTTGACCGCAAATAAATAAATAATTAATGTAACCTCTTATTTTCCTGTATGCTACATTAAGTTCATTTAAAGACACCATTTCATAACTGTCCTGTTTCAGCATTTCCTCCATTCTACAGCTATAATCATCCTTAGTCATAAATACTAGCCCCCCCCCCCCCCACACCCTTGTCTGGCTTCATGACTCTGATGTTGGCAAGCCTCAAAGCATTTAGTTCCAGTAAATTTTCATTAGTTATATTCTTTTGCAATCCCCCATGAGCATAAGAGCCCTTTAATTTATTTCTAAAATCAATTTCACGTATTTTTTTTTCAAAAAGTGCTAGTGTAGGATGCAAGTGTGGGTTAAAAGTACTAGGAACCTTGTTTTCATTCACATTATTCATTTCACAACCATGAAATAAAAGTTGTAAATTTAATTTACGTATGTATAGCTTAAAGTCCATCAGTACAGTGCCTATATTTGCTTTCTGCATTGGTATAAATGTCAACCCCTTGCTAAAAGTTCAATTAAATTAGATTCTATAGTCACAGTAGTAAAGTTAAATATATTAAAGTCACCTTGCTGGTTAGTTTGAATAACAGGATATCCAGCCTCTTCACTGTGGTTGTATTCCTCACCAAAAGTAACAGCTGCTTCACTGTGGTTGTTTTCTTCACCAGAAATAACAGTCCCATGCTCATTTTAATTTTCTTCAAGCTGTACTTCCCAGTTTGCTACTATCTCCGTTTGTTGTAGTGGTTGTTTTTCTGCGATTTTGCCTTCTTTTTGGTGCCTCCTCATTGCATTTGACCGTTGTTGTATGTAGAAACATAAAAATGTTGTTCC
This sequence comes from Protopterus annectens, assembly GCF_019279795.1. Lineage (NCBI taxonomy): Eukaryota > Metazoa > Chordata > Ceratodontiformes > Protopteridae > Protopterus > Protopterus annectens. The sequence goes on along the minus strand of NC_056739.1, from coordinate 1,655,614,178 downwards.
CCTGAAACTCCGTTGATGTTCCTCCCTTGCAAACGCTCACTTTTCTTGGCTGTCTTGTCCCTTCCTGTTCCTCTGGTTCAGTGATGTCACTAGTGGGCAGATCTGCTTCAGTCTCCTCATGCATAATAATATTAATAAAGTGTTGTGGTTGGTTTACAGGGGCTTTGCTACTTTTGATGGGCATTCTTGGGTGTGGGAAAGCCAGCCCATTAGTGCAGTCATCAAGGTCTCTCTGTAGTTTCTTGATTTTTTTGTAGCTTTATATTTTAAAATCAAGGCATCAATGGACTCAAAAGTTCTATTGTATTCAAATTTGTATCTGTCAAATTCAGTGTTGGATTTAATGCTATCCTCCAGTATTAACAGTTCATTAAACAGCTCAGTATTTTCTTTTTTATAATTCGATATCATCATTTTCATTAAGCTGAGCCCCTTGGTTAAAAAAATGAAACTAGTTCTAAGTGAAATTGGTACTGCGGTGGTGGTGCTGCAGTAGCGTTGTCGCCTCACAGTAAGATGTTGTCCTGTTCAATTCTCAGCTAAAGCATCTTCTGTGTGGAGACATGTGTGAATGGGCGTACCTTCGTTGAAGGTTGTACGTCAGGGCTGGCAACGTGGTACGTAAAAATCTTCTGCCAATCATTAGCAGACCAGAGTTCCACTGTGGTGACCCCTAACTGGGCAAAGCCAAAAGATACAACAAGGTATAACCCCCATTGGATAGGGACAATACCTTAACCCTTTTGGTACCTGTTCACATTTCAGACATTCTTCTAGGTACACTATTTCCAACTGAGTCTTTCTATATTTAAGCAAACTTGTATCAAACTGCTTCAATATCATCCTGATATCAGTGCCACTGACCGGTTGTTCCACTGTAGCATTAGAATTATCTTGTTGTAGCCCAAGGGAAAAATCTTGCTCCAACCATTCCCTTAGCTCTGGAACTCCAATTAGCCTCCATGGCAGTTCACCTCCATGCAGATTATAACTCAGTCTTTCATCTGGCTGTTGGTCATGGTTAGCTCTATAAGGTAATTCAGTGGTGGATGTTTGTCCCATGTGCAACCTTGGGAGTTCAGTAACAGAAGATGAACCCACATTTGATAAACTCACATTGGGTATTGTTTGCACATTCCTTCTTCCATTAGTCTCATTAGCCAACAGCCTGCCATTCAAGTATTCCACTTTCTGTGGTAAAGTTTGTACAATCCTTGTAAGGTTTGTTATAGATGTAGCAACATTGTTCTCATTTTGTGTTTCTGAGAACAAATTAAGGGTATTTAGTTCACCTTCATTAGCCATGCCCTAACAACTGAACTGACCAGCGAAAAATCAACAAATAAAGCACTAATAAAATAAGTAACAAAGGGCCACAGCTACAAAGGCAAACCAAAACTTTAATCTGTGAGCACTTTTGTTCACTCAAATCAAATGAACTTCTTCAGACAAATTCAAACAGTAAAACTCCTCCTTATATAACCAAGAAATCACATGACCATTAAAATGCATTACATCATAAGTTTAAAACTGATTGTTAAAAGACATATACATATTTATAAAGATATTTACAGATACTTTAAAGGAATTTTTAAGCACAAATCGGAGAATTATTAATACATAAATATATCAAAAACAATCAAAAAGGTGCATCCATACAAACCTATAAGTACATAAAATATATTATCTTATAAGAACATTCTATACTGAATTTCATAAATTCATTCAGCATAATAAACTTTTAAGTTTGAGTAAACACATAACAGAGCACTGCTCATTAAGGCCTGGATAACTATACACATTTAAGGTAAGTTGCCACCATAACTCTTGTCTTTCGAGTAAAAGGGTTGCATGCCCACCTCTAGGGCCCTCCATCACCTGGTCGATCACCTTAAATTTAAAGTGGTGTCCAGCGTTGTCCCTAATGTGGTTGGCCAAAGCATTATTTTCTCTGTTTCTATTTATACTATAAATGTGCTCATAGATTCTTTCTTTGAAGCTACAATCAGTTTTTCCAATATAAAATGCCAGACAGAGTTGACATCTTGCCAAATATAGTACACTTTTAGAGTTACAGTCATATCTTGCAGTGAGTGAAAAAAGCATGTTAGCAATTGTATAGTCCCTACCTATGTCTATGTACCTGCAATAGGCACAAGCTTCACATTTAACCTTTCCTGGGTTCCTGTTGTACAATGTATGCTCTTTCTCTAATATATTTTTTTAAGTTAGCTCCTTTTCTATACACAACTCTTGGTAAGGCACCCAATTTAGATCTAAGATCTGTGTCTCACATAAAGATACACCAGTTTTTTAACAGGGTGCCCCTTATGGACTCACCACAAGGTGTATATGTTATAATTAAGCTGACAATATATCCATTCTTATCCCTAGTGTTATTACTGTGCATTGGCGTGTTTATGTCAGCACAATTACCCTCAGTGGTGGCAGGGCTAAGCATATGAGCTAATAAGGCTGGTGGTCCCAAAATGGGTGAGAAGTGCCCCTCCCTAATGCTGACATACTGATTACAGTTTACAGCAAGCCAATGGTGACACTGCTTTAGCGCTATGGCATTACATTGCAATATCAATGAAAACTTAATTGTACTGTATATTTGAGAAGTGTGGATTTTGAAGGCACAACCTATGACTACTCTGTAATACTGAACTGTCGTTTTGGCCTCCAGAGTAATGCATGCATAATTTGCTGTTACAGTTCATAGGTTCTTAGGTGTGTACTAGGCTAATGGCCCTTGAGTCTTTACAAGTCTAGCCCATAGGATTAACCTGGCATCGTCCCACCTTACCTTACTTCCCAGTGCCTCTGTTGAGTATAGCCACTGGAGTGACCCCAGGGTGAATTTTCTATTTCCCATCCACTCATCAAGATTTCTCTTGAAGATGGCCAGTGAGGTGCTCTGTTTGACATGTATGGGAAGTCTATTCCAAAATATTGGCAGTCTCTGGATTATGAACCTGTCCCACCAGCGCATTCTGTTGATTGTGGTAATGAGGTTGAGGTCTCTGGAGCATGTGGTGTGGAGGGATTGGGATTTCTTTAGATGTAGCATTTCTAACAGAGCTGGGTCAGACATGGCTTTGTAAGTCAAGCAGAGATTGCCTCTAAGTAGGCGATATGAGACAGAGAATAGGTGGAGCTTTTTGAGTCTGTCCATATAGGACAAGTTTTTAAGGCCTTGGATCCTCTTTGTGAGGTACTTTTGTGGCCTCTCCAGTTGTTGCAGGTGTCTAGTGAGGTACATGCCAAATGTGGCATTGTACTCAATGATTGGCATAATGAGGGATGAGTAGAGGGAGACAATAACTTCTTTCTTCCTGGAAGCAAAACCCTTACTAATGAGATGTGCCACATAGAAGGATTTTCTGACCACCGTGGCAGCGTGGTTGTCAAAAGAGAGGCTGCTGTCAATCTGTGTTCCCAGCTCTCTTATAACCCCTTCTGCGTTCAGTGGACTACCTTCGATGTGGTAATTCATGGGAACTGGGATTTTCCCAAAGGGAATGATGACACATTTTTTGGCATTGAGCTTAAGGCCATGGTTCTGGCACCAGTTGTTGGTCTCAGTGAGTCCGTTCTGTAGGATGTCAACATCACTTGGGGAGTTAATAATGGCTCCCAACTTGCAATCGTCTGCAAACTTTGTCATCCAGAGTCCCTTCATGTTGGGCTGGACTTCTGAGAAGTAGATACCAAACAGGAGAAGACCCAGGACCGATCCCTGTGGGACTCCACTCATGACTGGTCAGCAGTCTGACTTGGAATCAGCTACTTTCACACTATGGGTTCTATCTGTGAGGCAGTTTGCAACCCACCTAGTGATGTAGGGGTTGATGCATAGCTTAGTGAGTTTTTCTATGATTCATGAGTGGGGAATGGTATCACAGTTCGATATTATAATTTATTTTTTTATTTCACATTTGTTAACTGGGTTAGTCTGAGCACAGGCCCATTTTCAGCGGAGACCCGAGGAAAAAAGCTGCAATAAAAAAATGATAATTTTACTTAGCAGTAATATAATTCTCAAAATGTAACAAAGACAGGTTCGTACTATACATACATAGTATGATTGCACAGTTATGCATAAGTATGAAAAAAAGAAAACTTAATAATACACAAGTAATTATAATGATATAAGCATGATACATTCATACAGATTATATACTTCACTAGCAATTACCTAAATAGAGCAGAGCTAGAAAGCTTATTGCTCAAAAGTGGTAGAGACAGATGACAGAATAGGAATTAGGTAGAGTCTTGGCAGGGGCATAACCATGTTTTCTGTAGAAAGTTTTTTAGTTCTTTTTTGAAGCTGTTAGTTTGTATAATGCTACATAAATTGGCAGGGAGGTTGTGCCAGAATTTTGTTATGGAGGATTAATATAAAAGATTACCAATGTTCTTTTTGGAACTATAAATTTGAAGAAGGAATTTATCAGTACAGCGTAAGGGATGGGAAGGGGTATAGTGGGTGACTAGATTGGAGAGAGAGGGATAAGCAGGTGGCTTATTGAGAAGGAAGTGGGTTATATGGAGTTGAGATAAATTGAGATGATGGGGAAATTCTATCCAGAATAGCTTACTGAGAGCAAGGCAGTGGTGAGTGGAATTAGGTAGCTTATCTGCAAATTTTGCGATTTTATTATAAGTTTGTATGAAGATAAGTGAAGGCAGCCAGCCTAGCTAGATAGGATTTTGTAGATAATTCTGTCATTTGTAAATATTAATGTAAGCCACATGCTTGTTCTCTTAAATGTAAGAAAATTATGGTAATGTTGAACTTCAAAAATGTAACTGGGGCATGGCCAATATGTCTGCGTGAGAACAGCACCTTCTTGATGCCCTGTCTATAAATTCCTATTTCTGACAGGATCTTCTCAGAATTACTTAAAAAAACATCAAAGATTTTATCATACAAGTGTTCCTACTATTATTGTGGATTATTTTCTAAAAAACAAAAAAATCTAAGTTATCCGCAATTTTTTACACAAATTACCTGTCAGAACATCTATAGCTGTATACAGTTTGCTGCAGACATGAGTCACTCTAAATCTTCAGTCCAGGGCAGCTCCAGGAAAAAGGATCTTCAAACCTTAATTACAAGTATTTCAAACCTCTCAATAAAAATTGACAACTTGGAGAATATAATAGAGAGCATGAAGAAAGAAAATAAAAAACAAACTGAAGATCTGAAAGAAATTATTACAAAACACTCAGAGCAAATAGTGAGCATAGCAGAATCAGTAACCGAAATAGAGGGAAGACAAATAGAAAATGACAATCAAGTCAGCCTCCTTTTGTAACAAAACAACTCATTAATAGGAAAAATAGAAGACTTGGAGTCAAGATCAAGAAGGAATAACATCAGGATTTATGGTCTTCCGGAGAAGATAGAAGGAAACAACATGATTCACTTCTTAAATGAATGGTTACCCAAGGCACTAAACCTGCCAGAAGCTTTATCTCTCGGTATTCTCTAAGCTCTAACATTTCTTTTCTTACTCTCTCTCCTAAATTCTCATAGCCCACTCTTACACAACACATCCAGGTCCCCTCTACTTACCATTCAGCAAACTTACCCCTCTGCAAACAACGCTCCACTGATAGGCTCTTGAACCTCTCCAGTCCTCTTTGGTTCTGCTTTTCCGTATCACATTGTGCTGAATTGCTTTCTTTCTCTCTCTCTCTCTTCCTCATATCTGCCTTTTTATCCTGCCCGTGATAACTAATTTTCCTGCTATTACACTACTCTGCATTGCTCTCTTCTCTCTCTCTCCCTCTTTCTCGCTCTCTTCCCCTCATTCTAACTTAGTGTCCTGCTCGGAATATCTCTGTATTCCAGTACTAAGATCTATTCTTCTATCTCTCTTCACTCCCTGAACCTATTCATCCATTTCTGATATTACCTGCATGTTATCTTCCCCCCTTGCCACCGACTTACAGCTGTTCCGGTTTGTACCTGCTAATTCCCATCCCTGCCCCTTCCACCTCTACCCGAACATCCTACTGGAAGTGATAAAACACCTCCCAACCTTTGGGCGCCATCTTTAAACTTCGCCTGATCCCCGTTGCTGTGTGTCCTGGCTAAGCGTGTACTCCTACACTTTTTTGCCCTGATTTAAACTGCGATTATGCCTGGGTGGACACCTAGACCTAACTAAATTAATACAGCTCATCCAATTGCTCAAGCAATAGTAACAACTCTGCTGCCTTATCCCCTTTTTTGGAAATTGAACCAAGAAGAATCTAAGGAACTTTTTTGCCCTGATTTACCCTGTGATTACACCTGGGTGGACACCTAGACCTAACTAAATTCTTACAGCTCATCCAATTGCTCAAGCAATAGTAACAAATCTGCTGCCTCATCCCCTTTTTTGGAAATTGAACCAAGAAGAATCTAAGGAACTTTTTTGCCCTGATTTACCCTGTGATTATGCCTGGGTGGACACCTAGACCTAACTAAATTAATACAGCTCATCCAATTGTTCAAGCATAGTAACAACTCTGCTACCTCCTCCCCTTTTTTGGAAATTGAACCAAGAAGACTCTAAGGAAGTATGTGCATCTGCTGCTAAAACGTTAATCACCTTACTGTTTAAGCCTTGCTAGCTGTTTTAGTATACTCCCTGCCAGGAAAGCCAGCAGCCTTAACCCCCCTTGTTCCAGTTTTTCTGCTCTTCCCCCTCATCCTGTTCCCTGACTTACACTAGCTCCCTTCTTCCTTCAGTCCAACTTGGTCCGGAGAATATCCTAGCAGACTAAAGTGTACTTCTGCATTTGTCCACTAGGTGGCATCCTCCCCCCACTAAAATAGACTTCACTTCACCCACTTCATGTATTCTCTCCAAGCTCTAACATTTCTTTCTCTCACTCTATCTCCTATACTCTTTTAGCCCACTCTAAGCTCTAACATTTCTTTTCTTACTCTCTCTCCTAAATTCTCATAGCCCACTCTTACACAACACATCCAGGTCCCCTCTACTTACCATTCAGCAAACTTACCCCTCTGCAAACAATGCTCCACTGATAGGCTCTCGAACCTCTCCAGTCCTCTTTGGTTCTACCCACTCCGTTCGCCCTGCGGGCTCACTCCGCTCCCCTACCCTGCCCCCATTTCCCACCCGCCCCCAGCACCTCTACCTATATTCCCCCCATAACCACACCCACTGCCATTCTACCCCAATCAATCACATATTCTCTGAAAACAACCACTCCCTTTTTCCCACCCAAATTAACCTTCATTACCTTCCCAAGACTATCTCACCTAGCCAATAGGATTCCTCTTTCCCTTCTACTCCCACTCCCTAACCACACCCCTTCCAATCCTAACACAACTCTCCACTCCTGTACTATTATTTCAGTACTCACCAGCTCCTATATACATAAATCTCCCTTATATCCACATACAATTCATCAATAAACTCTACATACTCCCCATTTCATCATGCTTTCAAAACCCTCTTTCATCTCCTTTTTACTTCTACTACTTCTTAATTTATCCTATCTTTACTACCTCACCCAACCCCTTAACTCGTACCACTCATAATCCCTCCATGTTACCAACCACCTTAACTCCCCTCTACCACACTCACACACTCCTATTTCTCCACATCTATATCCTATAAATAACCTCCTACTTTTCCCATACAAACTTATCACCTCTCACAAACATTTTACCCCCATAGTAACTAGCAAATGCTTCAGATTCACAACAGAACCCAATCTACTTACTAAACTGTCCAACTACCTCACTAATCCACTCCTACATCTAATTTCCAGTCTATTATCAGGTGACATCCATCCCAACCCAGGCCCCTCCACATCTTCCACTACAGACAAGTCCATTTAATTTACTTCTTTTAACTCCCAAAGTATAGTAAACAAAGTCCCAAACCTCCATGCTTGGCTCATACATAATAAACCTGACATCCTAACCATCTCTGAAACATGGTTAAAACCCCATATAAAAGACTCTGAAATTATTCCACCAAACTACTCTATCATAAGAAAAGAGAGGTCCCATAAAAAGGGGGTGGAGTAACTCTCCTATACTCATCCTCATTGTCAGTTACCCCCTATAGCAAACCTATTCCACACTTTAAAAACGCTGAACTACTCCTCACATTACTCCAAGTTAACCTACATAAACACATATGTATAGCCTCACTCTACATCCCCCCAGGGGATAATATTTCTACACTTGAAGATATCATCTCCTGGCTCTCCAACAATATTAGCAATGAAACAATAATCTTAGGAGACATGAATATTAACTGGGCCTCCATTCAGTCTCCTAAAAACCCTCTTAATATCAACCTCTACAATTTTTCACAGCTAATCAACTCTGTAACACACTCCTCAAAAAACCTCTCTAGTGGCAGTATTCTAGACTGGATTCTAGTTCTCATCCCCATTATTTCTCTGACAGTGGCACTCTTCCTGATCCCCTTAGTGACCATATTCCCATCTTCACTCATCGACTCCCATCTCTCCTGCATCGCACCCATAATTATATTACTATCCATAACCAAAAAAACTTTAACCCAATAACCTTTTCAAACTCTCCAAAAGCAATTAACTGGAATTGTCTAAAAACATTATATCTAGATAACGCAGTTGCTCACTTCAACTCAATATTCCTAAAACTACTTGACTCACATGCACCCTTAAGGACTAAGAGAATTAAAATTAAAACAGCCCCTTGGCTAACCAAAAACACACTAGCAACTATGCGGCACAGAGATAAAGTCTGGGCACACTACCAGAAAAACAAATCCCCCCTAGTCCATAATGAATATAAAATACTTCAAAATAAGGTAAAAAAGCTCATAATCTCTGATCGACAAAATTACTTCTCCACACTCCAAAACAATAATAAATCAAACCCTCAGAAATTCTGTAAAGGTATCTCTACTCTCCTTAACCCCAGCAAGCAAGACACCCCTACCCCAGTCCCAAACACTCCTGACCTAGATTTGGCTTCCCAATTTAACTATTTTTTTTTCATTGAATCTATTTCCAAATTAACATCATCTTTCTCTAATACCACTACATTCTCCAATACTCCCCCACCCTCCACACCAACACTCTACCCTGCACTGCTACTACTTCCTCATTCTCATCTACTAACTCTCGTGCCTCCACTCCTTCTCCTACTCTAACTACTTCATTATCTTCATCTGCCCCTAATTCCCCTCTTCACACTCTCCTTTTCTCTCATTAAAACCTATACCCACTTCTACTATAAAGAAACTCCTTCTGAAACTGAAGCCATGCACTAATGCTCCTGATAACATCCCTTCCTACTTTCTTAGTAAAGCTGCTGAAGCAATCGCCTACCCCATTAGCATCTTAATCAACCGCTCTATCCAAGAATGTATAGTACCCCGAATCTGGAAAAAGGCCTATATCATACCTTTACATAAAGGTGGCAACAATAACAATGTTACTAATTTCCACCCCATCGCTACCTGTCCCCCATCTCTAAACTCCTAGAAAAGTGTATTCAACTACAACTCCTTCCACATCTCTTAGATAATCACCTACTAACTCCCACACAACATGGATTCAGACCAAATCATAGCACTATGACCACCCTCCTTTCCTTCCTTGAAACTGTAAATAAAGCCTGTGACTCTGGCCAAATTGTTTCTACCCTACTACTTGACCTCTCTAAGGCCTTTGACACTATCTCTCACAGCCTGCTACTAACTAAACTCTCAAAACTTAACCTGTCTCCCTCCTCTTTGAACTGGTTCTCCAGCTACTTATCTAACAGATATCAAGCAGTAAAATGGAAAAAGGCCACCTCCTCATTTCTAAATACTCCTACTGGAGTACCCCAGGGCTCCATACTGGGTCCCCTTCTCTTTAATATATTTATAAATGATTTCCACAACTCTATCCCATTCTCAGACATCATCCAATATGCAGATGATTCTACTATTGTATGCTCTGCCACTTCTATCCCCTCACTCCTAAAACTGACTCAAGATGCTTTTACAACCACTGAGCAATGGATGAAAAGAAATCACCTAGCACTCAATTAAAACCGAATTAATGTTATTTACCCCCTCCAAAGTAACCTCTTTCGATAAACATACATTCTCTATCACTAGTCAAAATAACTCACCTCTGGAACTGGTGTCAGAGACCAAGTTACTTGGGGTCCAAATTGATAGCCAGCTCAAATTCAACTCTCACCTACAGCTAAATATCAAAAAAACCCATCAAAAACTAGGTATGCTCTACCGACAAAATCATTACCTTACACCTGCTACCAAAATCACCCTCTCTACCTCATTTCTTATCCCCTCCCTTCTCTACGGAGCTCCACTCCTAACTAATCTACAGTCCTCTCTGAAAACACAACTTTCCTCTTGCTACAATAAAATCGCCAAGTTTGCTACCAACCACAAGTCCTCCACCCACCACTGTTCCTCTCTCCAAAAACTAAAATGGCTAGAGCTACCCAGTTATCTCGCATACACTCAACTAACTCTTGCACACAAGCTCATTTTCAACCCCTCCCTCTGTCCCTCCCTTTCATCAGCCTTTAAAATGCACCTTCCTAACAGAGTATTAAGGTCCAACAATCAAAATTTATTAGAAGTATATAAACCAACTCGTCCCCCAGGCAAAAATCTTCTGTCTTATGACCTTGCACGCCTTTGGAACTCCCTACCACCATCCATTCGCACCACCCCCAACCATTTTATTTTTAAAAGATCTCTTCATTCACATCTAGTATCCCAGTGGGAATGCTCTTGCTCCCACCCCACATAACTAACACTTGCAATTTCCATCTTTCTTCTTTTCCCTGTTTTCCTCCTGCATTTTTTCTTATTATTTACCCCTAACTCATACATATTATTATTCCTATGATATTTGGAAAGAACTCACTAGGCCACACCTCCTAAGTGTTTGCTTCCTAATATGTTATTATTTCTCAGTATTTTTGTGCATTACTTCCTAATATCTTATTATTTTTCAGTACTTTCATGCAATATTCCTTTTAGTCTGTATTATCTATTAATTTCATCACTAGTCTGTATTAATTCTAGTTTTGCTGTATTATTTGAAATTGTTTTTCTTGTATCTTTAACTTTTGTATAATTGTATAATTTGTATAACTACTATGAATAACCTACTGTAAACTATTTTAGTTTTGGAGCTTTTCTCCCCAGGACTCCATTGAAAACGGGTTCATTTTGGCCCAATGGACAATCCTGGTAAACCAACTGCAAATAAATAAAATAAATAAAATATTGAAAGAGCTCACAGATCACTAGCTAACTCTTCTACTTTAAAAATTCCAGATGCTGTGAGATCTGTTATTGTTAAGTTCATTTCTACGCAAGAAAAGGACCTAGTACTAAAAACTGCTTGTTCGGGGAATCCCATTCAATTAGTGGAAGAAACATTAGATTTGACAATGACTACACTACTGCAACAATAACAAAAAGAAAAGCATGCATTCCACTCATCAAAGACTTAAAAAAGTGGATATAAAAGCCCAGATTCTCTTCCCAGCCAGAATAAGGATTACCCTTGCAGACGGTCAGAAAATCTTCAATAACCTAGGAGAAGCATTAGCTTTTGTTAAAAGAAATAACTTATTAGACAAAGTGCAAGAAATGCACTTTTCTATTTCAAGTTTGAAACGACAAGCTACCAATGGTAAAACAACAAATGAGAAAACCAGCTAAAAGCTTAAAGGGAAATAAGTCACATAATCTCCTGAAACCATAGAATGCAAACAAAAAAATCAAAAGGTAAATCTTAAAATATATTTATGCAATCACATATTCCCATTTCATTCTGCTACTTTTTCCTTATCTCTCTCTCTTTCTTGTTTCTTTCTCTCCTCTCTCCTCACTTTCTCTCTTACATTTGTATGTCCTTAACACTGCAGTAATAAGGACTTATATGCTACATAAGTAACATACATACAGTACATAGTTTAGAAGAGGTTTTATATCCTATCTTTGTTGTAACTGTATGTGACATAAATGAAAACAAAAAAGCTTTTTTTTTTTTTTTTTTTTTTTATGTGTATTTCTATGTATACACTTATTAAATGATACTAATGTAGCCTTAACTGAATGGAAGATGTGAGATGGGAGAACAATCTTTGTCCATTGATTGATTGACAGCATTCTTTTAACATAGTGTGTTTGATCATCATCATCTTTCGGTAGTTCCCGTTAGGGGTCGCCACAGCGGATCATCTGTTTCCATCTCTTCCTGTCCTCTGCATCTTGCTCTGTCACACCAACCACCTGCATGTCCTCTCTCACCAGATCTATAAACCTTATCTTAGGCCTTCCTCTTTTCCTGCTACCTCGTAGCTTCATCCTTAGCATCTTTTTCCCAATATACTTAGCATTCCTCCTCAGCACATGTCCAAACTAATGTAATCTTGCCTCTCTGACTTTGTCTCCAAACCTTCCAACCAGGGCTGACCCTCTAATATATTTATTCCTAACCCTGTCCACCCTCGTCACACCCAGTGCAAATCTTAACATCTTTAACTCTGACACATCCAGCTCAAACTCCTGCCTTTTTGTCAATGCCACTGTCTCCAACCCATATAACATAGCTGGTCTCACTACCATCTTGTAGACCTTCCCTTTCACTCTCACTGGTACTCATCTGTCACAAATCGCTCCTGACACACTTCTCCACCCACTCCATCCTGCCTGTACTCTCTTCTTCACCTCTCTTCTACACTTGCCGTTACTCTGAATTATTGATCCCAAGTATTTAAACTCATCCACCTTCACCACCTCTACTCCTTGCATCCTCACCATTCCTCTATCCTCCCTCTCATTCACACACATATATTCTGTCTTAGTCCTGCTGACCTTCATTCCTCTTATCTCTAGAGCATATCTCCATCTCTCCAGAGTCTCCTCCACCTGTTCCCTACTCTCACTACAGATCACAATGTCATCTGCAAACATCATAGTCCACAGGGACTCCTGTCTGATCTTATCTGTCAACGTGTCCATCACCATTGCAAATAAGATAGGGCTCAGAGCTGATCCTTGATGTAACCCCACCTCCACCTTAAACGCATCCGTCACTCCCACCGCAGACCTCGCTGCTGTCACACTACCCTCGTACATATCCTGTACCACTCTTACATACTTCTCTGACACTCCTGACTTCCTCATGCAATACCACAACTCCTCTCTAGGCACCCTGTCATATGCTTTCTCTAAATCTACAAAAACACAATGCAACTCCTTCTGACCTTCTCTGTACTTCTCCATCAACACTCTCAGAGCAAACATCACATCTGTAGTGCTCTTTCCCGACATGAAACCATACTGCTGATCACTAATCATAATGTCCCTTCTTAACCTAGCTTCCACTACTCTTTCCCATAACTTCATGCTGTGACTGATCAGTTTAATCCCTCTGTAGTTACTACAGCTCTGCGCATCACCCTTATTCTTAAAAATCGGTACCAAAATACTTTTTCTATATTCCTCAGGCATCCTCTCACTTTCCAAGATTTCATTAAACAATCTGGTTAAAAACTCCACTGCCATTTCACCTAAACACCTCCATGCTTCCACAGGTATGTCATCTGGGCCAACAGCCTTTCCATTCTTCATCCTCTCCATAGCTATCCTTACTTCCTCCTTGCAAATCCATTGTACTTTATGATTCACTATCCCCACATCATCCAACCTACTCTCCCTCGAATTCTCTTCATTCATCAACCCCTCAAAGTACTCTTTTCATCTCCTCAACACACTCTCCTTGCTTGTGAGTATGTTTCCCTCATTATCTTTTATCACCTTTAGTGTGTTTGATAGTAGCTGAAAATAAATAACTAATGATATAATTCACTAATTTAGAATAGCATTATGTAACTGGGGAAGCATTGTTAATTATAAAAAATATGCATTTTTAATATATTAATGCTTAAAAATAGCTGAACTAGACAAGATTGACATTAATCTGCCTATGTCTTGTGTTTTTTTCCTTAATTTTCATTATAAATGTTAAATCACGGATTTTCATCCATGAGTACTTCAAATGAGCCATTAGTTCAGTTAAAATTTGAATACGCCAACCTTGAATTGTTTGTTGGTGCCAGAACTGCTTTAATCTTCATTAGAATTCATTTGTGAGCCTCCACACAGCTTTTATGTACCTCGCAGACATATTGAAGTGTGCAAGCATTACCAAACGAGCTGGATGACCTTTGAACTCACGTCACACGTAAATGATCATCTGCAATGAAGAAAACGGAGATAAAGCAGACTTTCCAGCATTTTTAGAAAGTTTTCAAGACTTTTAACCTTCTGAACTGTGAGTGACTTAAAATGTTTACAAAATAAAGTTGAAGCAGCAATGTTCAAGTGTGCTTTGCATTTCCAATAACTAACATGCTTTGCTTCACAGAAGAAAATGCTTACATATTGGTGCCTACATATTTTTGTAATATTTCCACTTGCTGTCAGTACAAATTCACTATTCATAAAGTCAGTGGCATTAGCTATAGTTTAGAACAACATACACATTACACCTCCTTCCTAATATAATTAATACAATATATGCCTTTATTTTAAAGTGCTCAACATTGCAGTGCTATTAGTTTCATATAACATAAACATCTCTGCCTGACTTGTCCATAGTTCATTCTCTAAAAGACCATTAACATCATAAATGACAAGAAAAGCCTCTTAAGTCAATCTATTTATTGATGAACATTTTATATACATAGCAGACCTCCTATCTCTCGCCCCCTTTTTTCCTCATAATAAAACACATATAAGAACAAGTAAAGATTAAATTAGTACTAAAGTGTTTGTAATAATGTATTATAACTTGAAATGTACACGTAGACTTATGTCATATACATAGTCAATATTTAACAAATGATCACTATATATAACTATGTCTATTCTAATAGCATTTAATCTTATGACTGATGAGAAAGGAGGAGCTTCAGTAGTAGAAGATAAATGGCACTGTATGATGTCCATAAATAACCAAGGTATATAACATCACAATATACTGACTATCTTAATGATATACATACAGTATTTAAAACAGCAAACCAATATTAAGGTGGAGGGGTGAACTGGGAAGAGTAAGGTGAAAGATGTAATGTTAGTAGCAAATACAAACATAAATATGAAGCATCCATTCTACATGACATATAACATTAAAATAAATTGTAATTGATCAATTAGTGAATGTACAATCATTATAAGAAACATAGAAGAGAAAGAAATCCCAATATAAACAACGATCTTGTTTATGATATGTAGTTTATATGCTCTTGAGCTAGAGTT
Source organism: Protopterus annectens (assembly GCF_019279795.1). Taxonomy (NCBI): domain Eukaryota; kingdom Metazoa; phylum Chordata; order Ceratodontiformes; family Protopteridae; genus Protopterus; species Protopterus annectens. Next base: position 1,655,598,840 of record NC_056739.1, on the reverse strand, counting down.
TTCATAATTTAGAACATTTGCTTAGACAAATCATTACAGTGAGCTGTTTTGCAATATTGTTTATAAGTTGTTTATTTTAGTCATTGTTAATGCATAATTGGATATAAAACTGCCCAAATGTATTTACATGTAATATAAAAAATACTACTTAATAGTGCAAATAATTCAACAAAGATGTTATTTTACTACTGTATAATTCAGTTAATAGAAGCATTTCAAGGTTACAGACTACAGGACGGAATTTTGGAAGATGGGGGCATTGATGATCTATTCATCAAGCCAGGAAATTAATATTCCATGTGCAGAGATGTTTATAGTTTTAAATTCTTGTTACGTTTTTGTTAATTATATGCATCTGCCCATAACTAATTTTAAGAAATGTATTTGTAGAAATCAAAATGCTTTCTTATAAATGTGCATCTTTAAATGTTAATGGCCTTAACAATCCCGTGAAAAGAGGATGTTTAACTATGTACTTAAAAACTAACAATATAGACATAGCCTTCCTACAAGAAACACACATCATAAAAAAAGATTTAGACAGACTGTCTTTTAATAATTACACTATACTTGTGGAATCTCATTTTCAGACCAAGAGAAGAGGCACTATGATTCTATGGAAAAAAACACTACGGATACCTAAAATTACAGATACATATTCAGACAAGACTGGCATATTACATTTGGTAGTTCTGGAGATAAATAGAAGATATATCACATTACCCAATACATATTGGATTCCTGGTATTGGCGCAGAAACAGCAAATAAATAGCTAGAGTTGATAACTATTAAATCTAAAGGGGAAACTATATATGCAGGTGACTTCAACTGCCTTATCTCAGCAAATGACACCACTAAGAATGATAAATTCAGAATATCTGCACCAGCGAAAAAGTTGAATAACTTCATTACTTCATCAAATTTCAGAGACATATATGAAATAAAAGAACCAGAATCATTAAATTACACACACTATTTATACAGATATGGAACACAACTATTGATAAAGTATCAGTTTCTAATAGTTTATTTTCAAAAATGCATGGGGTTTTAATTACCTCTTGTCCATTCTCCAATCATAATGCTCTCTTCTTCAAGATTAATATTATATCAAAAGATCTGATAGCCTGGCAAAGATTACCAGCATACATTATTAAACTTAAAGGATTTAAAGAATGGTTTCTAAATGAGATTAAATCTTTTCTTATCATTAATGACAATAATGAGGTTTCAAAAACTAATGTATGGGATACTTTAAAGTCCTACCTGTATGGGAAAATTAAGAATTGGTATCTAAACAAAAGAAAAGAATGGGATGACGAGTTATTAAAAATACATTCAAAAATTGATGTACTAAAAAAGAACTTAAATCCCAATGACATAAATACTAATTCTGAACTGAAACTTCTAAACACTAAATACATAGAAATACTGAACCACAAGGTAGCAATAAATCTTGAGAGAATTAAACTTTAATCCAATTCACTTAATCCCAAAAACATGCATAGGTTAGCGCTTAAGGCAAAAAGCTTAACAAATGCTAATCACATAAAAGAAATTATAGACAACTTCAGAAACAAACCCAAACATGTGACGGATTTAAAAGAAATCTTAGAACATTTTAGAGCATACCATGAAGCAATGAATAAAACTAGTCTAGAATCAAACAACAATGCTATAAAAGATATATTTTTTTAAAGAAAACATTAAAAAGGTAACAAATGAACAAAATGCTAGATTACGTAAACCAATATCCCTAAAGGAGTTAAAAGAAAGTATACAACATATTAAAAAATAATAAAGCCCAGGGAATAGATGGAGTTTTAGGAGAAATTTATAAATTACTCCCAGATGAGGCTCTAAAGATTTTAACTGCAGCTCTAGAAGAGCTTAGAAAAGGCAAGAGAGTTTTTCCTTCTTAGAAATATGCCATTATTTCACCCATCTTAATACATGACAAATATCCTAAATTAGTGACATCCTATTGTCCCATTTCATTATTGAATGTAGATCACAAGATTTTTACCTCAATTCTTGCAAAACAACTAAATCAGTTCCTGCCAAAACTATTAGAAGATGAACAAACAAGATTATTTTTAAATAAAAAGGTGCAGGATAATGTCATTAGAATTTTATCTCTAATAGATTTCGCAGACAAAAGAAAAAAAGAATTGTCAATTATTAGCTTAGATTTAGATAAAGCTTTTGATTCTATATTGTGGTCATATTTATTTAAAGTTTTAGAAACATTTAATTTTTCCCATTATTTTATAGAACTATTAAATAATTTATATACTAATTCAATATCCTACATTAAAACAGGAGCCTATTTATCAGGACAAATTAACATATTAAAAGGCACTAAGCAAGGTTGTCCATTATCGCCTTTGTTGTTCGCATTGTCTATAGAACCATTAACTAACTACATAAGAACTAACCCCAATATAACTAGTTTTTCTATTAATTCCAACTATAGTTTCAAAATACAACTTTTTGCTGATGATATCTTACTAACCATTGGAAATATAGATTCATCAATTGATCATGTTATTCAAACATAAAAAATTTTGAGGAAATATCAGGACTAAATTTCAACAACAATAAAACTGAAACCAAGTTATTAAATAAAAAAGAAGTGCTGTATTGGAGAAACATAACAACTATAATTGGGAAAGTGACACAATTAAATATCAAGAAATATATTTAAAAATGAATTGGAAAGACACAATACAAATAAATTATAAAACACTAACTACAGAGATCAAAGAACATTTAAACAAATGGAATAATATGTTTTTCACCATAGAAGAAAAACTAGCTTTAATAAAAATGATCATCTTACCAAAAATCCTATACTTATTTCAAACAATAATTGTCTGCCCTCCAAAAAAGTTAATAAAACAGCTCAATTCCCTTTTAATCAAATTCTTATAGTCTCCACAAAAAAACAAGAATAAGCTATGATTGGCACTGTAGGGATTGGGAAAAGGGTGGAATTGCCTTCCCAAACCTAGAACTTTATGCTGAGTCAACTCACTACATTTAATGAGCCAATGGTTATCCTTTAAATACACATCTAACTGGAAACATTTGCATAAAGCAATATTGCTTCATAACACTTATGAACTAATAAACAATGTCCCTTTTAAGGAAAACAATAAGATGTTTCTAGTTGTAAAAAACACTTTCTATAAAGAAAATAAAAATGAAGGATTTCCCTTTTGTATTAACTCTATATTAACTACCTTCAAGAAAATAATGAACAGAAATTATATGACAAGAAATGTATTATTCTTGATGTTTCCAATAGCCCTAACAGATAATTGTCTAGACTCTTTTAACATGAAGAAAATACTAGAGATGAAAGAAAATGGCTTAACATTTTGGTACCAGTTTCTTAGTCTCAATAATGTATATGAAGCTAACTCCCTTATAGCCAGATACAACAAGAATCAAAATAACTGGTTAAACATACAAACATTTAGGGAATATCTGGTAAATGAATATAAGCAAAATCAAGTGACCAATATCTTGTCCTTACCAAAAACATTATCTCTTTTTTGTGAAATGAACATAGTAGGTGACAATAAGGGGTTTTCAATATGTATGATATACAAAACCTGAAGACTAGAGTTACAAATATCAAATCACACTCTTTGGGAATATGTAGATAAAATTAATAAATCTGTTTTTTTCTGAGAAAGATAGAGCATTAATGCTTAAATCACTTAACAACACAACATCATTTCCTATGTGGAAGATTTTTACATGGAAATTTATACATATGAGTTTCTTTACCCCACACAAAATTGTATTAATGTCAAGAAAGAGCAGTCATATATGCTGGAGATGCAACGAATCATTATATGCAGACTGGGCACATATGTTTCTAGAGTGTAAAACCATTATTCCCTTTTGGCAGGAGTTTAGAGACTTCTCAAAGGCATTATGGTCAGAAAATTATGAAATCCCAGACTCATTATTACTTTTCAATGCACCAAAACCAGTTCATATCCCAAAGACACAAGCGCATCTTCTCTGGTCTCTACTTGCAATAGCAAGAAAAGTCATTACTTCAAATTGGAAAAGTAAAAACACCCTTGCCTTCTCTGAATTTATTCTATTGGCCAAAGTTGTATGTAATAGAGAACTATTAACATTAACTACAAGAATGACTAAAGTTACAAGCAAGCAATTATCATGGATGAAACTTAAAAGATTATTAGACAAATTGTAATTAAACTAAGGAAAAAAAAAAAAAAATATATATATATATATATATATATATATATATATATATATATATATATATATATATATATGTTATGGGCATTGTATATAGCTGTTGTATATATGTTGAATTGTTTAAAATGATATAAAAAACATTTCTATTCTGATTAAAGTTAATAAAAAAACTTGTGTTTAAAAAAATGTAACCACATTGCACTCTGCTGGAGGAAAGCCGATAAGTCAAGCATTCTATAATTGGTTGATCTCAAAACTCTGAGCCGAGATGTCTGAACGAAGAAATTCTTCCTATTGTTTTGAGACCAGTGCTAATGGCTAGAATTTACATGTATAATGTCTTTTATTGTTCTGGCTTCCTGACCAGCTGCAAGATCAAAAGGGCTGTTATACTCTGAGTTTCTGTTAGCCTGGGACACAGAGAATAATGATGTAATCTGAAATGAGCCAGTGGTACTCTGTTATCAATTTAAGGGCAGAGAGAGAGAGAGAGAGAGAGAGAGAGTGAAAGAATCAGAGCACTTTGCATTTGTTTTCAGAACTGACAGCATCACCAGCACTGCCTTGCTCTGTATGTAAGTTTATTTTAGAACTGTGTTTGCTCTTAGATGTAGATAGGAAATAGAAAGTCTAGCCTAGCTGTTTTCTGTATTGATGTCAGAACTTTTCTACTGTATTATTTTAAGCATTTCTCTGTGATCTCTGAACTCTTGACTAGCACTGTGTAGTAAGAAGTATTGTCTTGTGTTTTTATTATTTATTATTAAATATTTTAAAACTTTTAACTGTGGCTGTTTTGTGCAGAGATAATTTAAGCTCTAGAGCACATTGTATGCATATAGTGATACTTACAAAGCCACTCCAAATAAGCCTTGTTGCTCAGTCATACTTACCATTTGGATAATACTATTGCACAGTAATAATTGGACACCCTTTGGTAAAGGGCATTTTTAATAGCTGATAAGTAAGGGTCCTGGTGGCAGTGATTACTACTTTATAGCCTGGACAGGAGAGGTGTAGCTAGTGAACCTGTGCCAGCCTTCCCCAGGAGTGTCTGTGTGGTTGTATATAAATCATATCTCAAAGTGTGTGTGTGTGTGTGTGTGTGTGTGTGTGTGTGTGTGTGTGTGTGTGTGTGTGTGTGTGTGTGTGTGTGTGTGTGTGTGTGTGTGTGGGCAGGGGCACAAAGCATTGGTTGGACAGAGAAAGTGCTAGGAGGACTTGGCTTGGGACCCTGGCTAAGTACCCCCCTCTATAGCTGTGCCAGTGGGGGGTATTAATGGGGATCAGGAGAGAAAGGGAGAAACCAGCCCCAGACTGCCTGTGATCCCTTTGAGCTCCTAAGGGAAATTGTACTTTACTGCGTGTGTATTTGTTATCCTTCCCAATGTGGACGCCCCTCACTGTTGTTAGTGGTGAGTATCGAGGCTCTTTGATTGGTGGGTCAGTGCACGGGTGTCACAGTTTCTTCCAGTTTGGAGTGGGTTTTATAAATGTTCTGCCTTTGGCATTACTTGCAGATTTCACGTAAGCAGTTAATTAATTCACTTGTATATTTATTAGTTTATTTTTTATATATGTGTAGTTAGATCTATATGCTTCCACTTGATTTTAAGTATTTATGTTGTTACAAGGCTAGATGAAAGTATAATTTAAGGTTCCAGCTTTATTAAGAGCTTTGTAATTTATTGTTTAATTGAACACAATGACGTCATCTAATAATGTTATAAAATGAAGGTTGATTTGTTTTGTAGTTGTCTGATGAAGGAAAGGTATTAACCTTTCCGAAAGCGCTAACCAAATAAAATAAAATAAAAGATATATATTTCTTTCTTTCCTTGCAACTACCATTTTTTTCACTGATTTCTTTTCGTTTTAAGTCCAGTTTGGTGATCAGGTAAGATTGAAGGTTAGTAAGAACTCAGGCTCCATACAGGAGGCTGAGTAGTAAATAGGCTTGTGCCAGAGATAGTCAGGAATCTGAGGACAGACATTTATTACTGTGATATAGGAGACCAAGTTTTTGATTAGTTTTCTTAATCAATTGCTGGATGTGTCAGTCAAAGTTTTGCTGGTTGTTAATTGTCATTCCTAGTAATTTTGAGTGAGTGTCAACATTAATTATGATTTTATTTAGAAAAGAAATACAGAAGGAGAGTTTAAGGTAAACACTGGTCTTGGGGAGAAAGACAAGTTTTTTTTTTTTTTTTAGGAATCATTCATTTAGCCAGTTTTCAGCTGAAAGAAAAAATTGTTGAATATGTGTCTGGAGATGTAAGATTGAGTTTGAGGATATGATCAGAAGAGTCATCTGCATATTGTAGGAGGGTTGGGTGGGTAGTGGAAGAATGGAGGTCATTGGTAAAGATGTTTAAAAGAAGGGTTCCAGGATAGAGCCCTGTGATACGCCAGTGTGTACTGGTAGAACAAGAAGACTGCCATTTGACTGATGGTAGTCTGTCTGTGAGATAGCTGGAGAACCAAGAGAGAACTGAGGTGGAAAGATTTAAGTTAGCTAGTTCGTTTAGTAGTTTAGAATGTGATACTGTATCAAATGCTTTTGAAAGGTCTAAGAACAGACATGAGACCAGTTTATTATCTCTAGCTTCAGCAATAGTGTGAGTAAAGGGGAGAAGAGCTGTAGAAGTACTGTGGTAGGGTTGAAACCCATGTTGGGTAGGACTCAGAACATTATTGTGTGTGAGGAATTTCAGTATCTGGCAATGTATACATTTTTTGAGAATTTTGGATAGTGGAAAAAAGTATAGTTATGGGTCTATAATTGGAGGGGTAACTGGAGTTGCCACCTTTGTGGAGGTGAATCACATAGAAGAATTTTTCAGATGTTGGGTACAGTAGCTTCTTTAATAGATCTATTAATAAGTGTTGAAACTGAGTAGGTGATAGTGTTTGCTGCTAGTTTCAGAAAGTGGGGGGTAGATTGTTAGCAAATGGAGAGCAAGGTTTAAATTTTAGAAGGAGAGACTTTATGTAGGAGGTTCAGATAGGGTTGAATGAGAAACAGGTTTCATTAATTGTGGTTTGGGGTAGTGGTTTTGGGGGTGTTGTGCTTGGCATTTGTTAGGTTGAAAATGGTATCAATAAAAAAAATGGTTAGGGAGAGAGGTAGTGCCTTGGTCTGTGAGTTTAGGGTAAGGGCTAGGAGTTTTAGGTTTACCATAATGAAGGACTGAATTGATATTTCTCTAGATGTTTTGTGGGTGGATTAATGAGTGGGTTGTGCCTTGAGATAAAATGCTTTCTTACCACTGTATATTTGTTTTTTGGTGTGGTTACTTAGTTTTTAAATAATTGCTGGTGAGTGGGAAATTTGTTTTTTTGCCATGTTTTCCAGGCAGAGTCTCTTTTGTGCATTAGTTTATGAGTATTTTTACTGAGCCAGAGGGCATACTTTGATTTTATTCTTATTTTGCATGGGGGTGCTAGTGGGTCGAGTATGCCAAGAAAGATGCAATTGAATTTGTGTACTACATCATTGAGAGGAAGTGAGTGAAGGCTAGACCAATTAATTGAAGAGAACCTATTAATGAGAATGGAGGGGTTGAAGTCTGTATGTCTATGGCAGTATTTGTATAGATGTGGTTAATTAACTGAGGACTATATCTTTATATACTGATGGGTAAGTGATCACCCAAGGCATCAGGAAGTGCTCTAGGGTTACAGTAGAGATGGGGGTCACTAGTTAAGATCCAATTAAGTTGCTTTAGAGGGACGAGCCTATATGTGAATACCTCACCCCATTCCCTGTCTTGAGATCCCAGCTGCCTTTGCATTTCTGACCCCATTACAGTGTTGGACTGTCATATCATATGCTTGCAATGCTAGGCTCCACTACAGTAATTTGGGATTTTGCTGGCTGGCTACCTGTAGCCATAGATCCCCCTTCAGACACCTCCTGCCTTCTACTGCAATTACTTAGCACCAGGGCCTCTCTATCAGGGTAAGGTTTCTAGGTTTTATCATTGTACATTTTGTGTCATTGCCTCCTGTCTAGCAGTTCTATCATGTAGTTAACATCAGTGACCTTCCTTACCACCTTGAAGGGTCCCTCCCAATCTGCCTGCAGCTTGTTCTGTCTGATAGGAATGAGAACCATAACCTGCTGTCCCACAGCATATTCTCTAGCTCAAGCATTCCAGTCAAACCAGACCTTTTTCTGCTGTTGGGCTTCTGCCATGTTCTCATGCACCAAGACCAAGAGTTCCCTAAGCCTTGTCCTGAGATTTGGGAAATATGCCACAACAGACTCCTTGTGGAATTCACACTCACTCCCCCAGTCATCACAAATCAAATCTAGAGGTCCTCTCTCCCTATGCCCATACAGCAACTCAAAGGGTGAAAAACCTGTGGATTCCTGGGGCACCTCACTGTAATCAAACAACTGATGGGGCAAATATTTGTCCCACTCCCTTTCAAACTGGTCTGCAAATGCCCGTAGCATGGTCTTTAGTGTAGAGTTTAACCTCTCCACCAGACCATTAGTCTGGAGGTGGTAGGGGCTGGTCTTTAGATGTTTCATTCCACAGTGCTCCCACAGACAAGCCAGCATGTCCTACATGAAATTGGCACCTCTATCAGTCAGTATTTCTTTTGGGAAACCAACCCTGCTGAGAATCTCTAAAAAAGCATTTTCCACCATTTCTGCATCAATGGAGACAGAGCCACTGCCACAGGGTATCTGGTAGCATAATCTACTACCACTAGGATATACTTTTCCCTGTGGAACTTGGGGTACTCAGAAGCACCACAATATCAATAGCTACCCTCTGACATGGCTCATCAATTAAAGGCAAAGGCATCAAAGGAGCTTTACCCTTGTCTCCTGTCTTGCCTACCTTTTGGCACTGCTCACAGATCCTGCAGTACCCTGTTACATTCCTGGAAATCCCAGGCCAATAAAAGTTCTGCATAATAAATCTATTTGTATGCTTTATGCCCATATGACTTGCAAAGGGAATGTCATGGGCTATGGCTATAAGTGCCAAATGGTAGGCTCTGGGCACTACCAACTGTTGTATTCTCTTACCCTCTAGCCCTCCCTCAGGAGTCCATTCTCTATATAGTAACCCTTTGTCCCAGTACACAGATTCCCCTTTTACTTGAGAATCATGTGCCTCTCTGGCTACCTCCTTCAAGCCCTGTAATGTAGGGTCTTAGAGCTGAGCCTGTCTCAACTCTTTCTTTGTAACCTTTCCCAGCTTCCCTTCGCAGTGCCTCACTGTCAGACTGGGTACTATTACTAGTGCCCTTGCAGTCACTCTGTCCAAGGGAGCATCAGTACCCACAAGAAGCTGTGGCTCACCTTCAGTCTCATTGCTACAGGGTAGCTCCCTCCCAGAAGTAGCCACTTTACCTATGCTGGCTTCAAATGTGCAGTATGTCCCCCCCCCCAGGTTAACAGACCCACATGCTTGTCTCCAAGCCTGACTGTGTGTAACTGCATGCACACAAGGTACTGCATTATCAAAATCATTCTTATCAGGACATCTGCAGGGATATCCCCAAACACACCTACTTCTTTGCTTCCTTTTCCACCATCCCATTCAAGGTGAGTCATAGCCAAAGGTGTTTGGAATGGGGTCCCTCCTAAAGTTCTGCCTGGAGTAGACTGCCCAAGCAAGTAGTGCTCCTCTTTAACCATTGCAGGTTTCACAATGGTTAGGCTAGAGGCTGTGTCTCTCTTAGCAGTGGCCTGTTTCCCATCTACTAATATAGGATATAACCTCTTGCGGTAGTTTGGTACCTTTGCTATCTCCAGAAAATTTACTGCTGGCATTCTGCCATTCCCACTTACTGGCTCTCCCATCTTTTGTTCCCTACTTTACCTCTGTGGACATCTATATGCTACATGGCACCACTGGTTACATTTAAAACTTTTAACCCATGATCCTGGCTGTGTACCTGAATTAGCTGCTTCCCCTGCTACTGGCAAACTCTGTTGGAGTGGTTTAGGATGCCCAACATGGTTCCCTTAGACCCATGTGCAGCACTGGGTATCCCTTTCCTATGCAGTGATGTCCTGATTGCTAGGTGTAGGTCTCCCTTTTTCCCCGACTCATCTGCAGTATTGCATTGCCTATCTGCCAACCAGATTTTCATGTCCTTAGGCAAAGTGTTTAGGGGTCCCTCTACAAAAGGTCTGCCAGACCTTCAAAAGTGGTGACCTGCCATACACTCACCCATCTACGAAAATAAGCACTTAACACAGCAATATATTCACACACTTTCACCTGCCTTGTGTCTATACTCACAAAACTATTTCCTATAAGCTCCAGGTGTTAATTTAAAACACTCTAATAAACAATTTTAACAGTATTATAATTTAAGCAATCAGTATCCAATAATTTAGAAACAAAAAAACAAGTAATTACCATAGTATCCCCAAAGTCTCAAACAACTCACTAAATCAAGTATAGTGTGTCCAAAACTGAAGCCAAAGCCAGCCAAGCACAGAGAAGACCTACCTTATACACCGGAAGTAGCAAGCAGTGGTTCTCTTACTGAAGCAACAGCCATTTACCTTGACTACTTGCTGAAGCCTTTAGCAGAAAAGAATAAGTCATTCATAAGGGAATGAGGAAAATAAAAAAGCATTACAGTGGAAGCTGACAATATTTTATTAACTATTGACATGGAATCCTTGTACACATTGCTCCTTCACAATTACTGTATAAAAGCAGCTATGGAATATTTTAAGAAACATAGTCAAGGTATACAGGCACAACTGCAAAAGTTAAGCAAGCTCATTAATATTGTACTGGACTTTAAGTTCTTTACTTTCAATACCAAACACTACAAACAAAAAATGGGTATAGCAATGGGGGCTGCCATGCCACCCAGCATAGCTAACATAGCCCTGGGCAAGTGGGAGGATGACTTTGTGTTAAACAGCACAGACTACATGTAGCATATCACATGCTATTTACATTTTATTGATGACATCTTTATTGTGCAGGAAGGTGACACCTTTCAGCTTGGAGATTTTATCACTTACTTCAATCAAACAACCCACTTCCTGAAGTTTACCTCTTCCCATAGCTATAATTCAACCACTTTCTTAGATATGCAGATTTCCAAGGACACCAACAATAACAGAATCACCACTAATCTATTTAGAAAACCAACGAGGGTTAACTTATTACTCCACAGTAAAAGTCTACATCCTACAAAAACCAAGTATAATGTAGTGAAGTCCCAAGGCCATATATTAGCTAGAATTACCACAGAGATGAAACCATTTTTGAGAAATCTGAACAACTTAGAGAATGGTTTTCTAGTGAGAGGCTATGAAAATCAGATGTTAAAAAAACATCCTGGAACCCATTATAGAACTGAAAAGGACTGAAGCGCCTTCACTCAACCTCCCCAGTAACAGAATGTTTAGAAATTCCACAGAGAATAACAAATGCAAAAATAGCTGCATCCTGACATACACTTTGGATTCACAGTATCAAAAATATTATTGAAGAAAACTGGGCCATTGTCACAGGAAGCCCTTTTCTGATTAACATCTTAGGTGAAGCCCCATCCTTTGTTTACAGGAAGGCCAGGAACATTAGAAGTTTTGTTGAATTTAAACCTAGATCATATCAGAGAAACACTAAAGATGTTAAGCTAATTGTGCATTTTGTAAATTTATACAGCAAGTTGATAGTTTTTATTGCCCTTATTTAAAGAAAATCATTAAGACCAGTACAGGGGGTGACTGTAACACTACAAAAGTAATTTACAGGGCACAGTGCAATGAATGTGATTTATTTTATGTGAGCAGGACCTTAAATAAACTTAAGTGTAGGAATTCCTGTCATCGGTCAAAAATCTGCTCTGGATGTAAAAATGAGGCACTAGCAAACCACATTTCTCTTCACAAAAGACACACAGGTTTTATGTTCCAGATTCTGGATCGCATAGGCATGGGTGATCTTGAAGGAGACATCCCGAATATTCTGGAGAACCATGAACACATGTGGCAATTAAAGTTGAACTCTTTTAGGAAGCCTGGACTAAACTATTACTGTTCACTTAAAAGTGTACTGGAGCTTAAAAAATTGCCACATTGTTTACATGACTTCTTCTTCTTCTCCTTCTCTTGGATTTTTCCTGGTTAGGGGTTGCCACAGCAGATCACCTTGTCCACTCATGATCGGCAGTGGAGTTTTACGGTGTCGAGTTGCCAGCCCGGTGCCCAACCTTCCACAGAAGGCACACACGCACACTCTCACACCTAGGGCCAATTTAGAGTGTCCAATCCACCTGCAGCATGTCTTTTGCATGTGGGAGGAAACCGGAGCACCTGGAAGAAACCCACGCGACCACAGGGAGGACATGCGGACTCTGCACAGAAGGCACCCCAGCTGAGGATCAAACCGGAGAACCTCTTGCTGTGAGGCGGCAATGCTGACCACTGCACCACTGTGGCCACCCTATTGTTTACATGACTAATTTTATTTTATTTTTTATTGTATTCTTTCAGTTGGTTTTAAATACCATGTTAAATCAGTTTTTGTTACCATCATCATACATTTTTTTCTTTTTCTTGTTCTTTTTTCCACTTTATTCGAAATGATGTGTAATAATAATACTAATTATACAATAATATTTTTGTAGATAGTTTTTAGGGTTCTTGTACACAGACCTGAAGAAGTCTGGAAGGACAAAAGTGATCTTTGTTAACAATAAGTTATGAAAATAGAATATGATTTTTACAATGGCTTTTTTACATGCAAAGTGTATATGTATATATATTTTATGATTGCCAAATAGTCTAAGGTTTATATACTTCCAGCCAAGTAGTATATTGTATTGGATGAAATCACATACTTAAAAATCTGCTTAATAATCTGGTTAAATTAGAGGTTGTTGTTGTTTGTCTTTCGGCTTTTCCCGGTAAGGGGTCACCACAGCAGAACTCCGGTCCGCTAATGATTGGTAAATTTTTACGAAATGCCAAGGTGCCAGCTCGACGCTCAACCTTCAATGAAGGCACGCCCATTTATGCACGCATGTCTTTCGAACATTACCCAACCACGGGGAGGGCATGCAGACTCCACACAGAACGCACTCCCAAGCCCAGCCGAGAATTGAATGGGAGAACCTCTTGCTGTGAGGTAACAATGCTACCGCCGTGCAACCGTGGCTTGTTGGTTAAGTTAGAGGTACACATCATTATTAATTTTATTTAAAGTACATAAGAGTTATATTATTATGACAGCTACTAAGTAGGGCAGGACCAGCTTAAATGTCACACTGATGGGGGAAGGGATGTGAATTTAACATGTATACCAATAACACTTTGTTTTACAGCACAATAAACCACTCCCTTGCCTGATAAAAAGTGTATATATATATATATATATATATATATATATATATATATATATATATATATATATATATATATATATATATATATATATAGTGAGAAAGCTTGTGAAGAAAGTATTAATCTGTTATTTTTGTTTTACTTAGATCATTTGTATGTGTACTTATTATTTTTTATTTGTTTTTATTTAACATTTTGTTAACCAAGAAAGTCCAACTTAGAACGAAGCCAATTTTCAGTGGAAGCCTGGGAAGAAAGGCTCCAGACACATGTCTTTGTAACATGGGAGGAAACCAGAGCACCCAGAGAAAACCCACACTAACGCAGGGGGGACATGCAGACTCCACACAGAAAGCACCCCAGCTGAGCATCAAACTGGAAAACTTCTTGCTGAGAGGCGACAATGCTATTGTGCTGCACCACTGCACCAGAAACAGACTGCCTACCCTGCTTCGATTACTTGTGAACACCTAATTCTGTACAATATTTCAAATTACATACTTTTTAATTTTTCTTTTGACTTAGGATGAGTTTAAGTTTCCTACTTTTACTACCATTATCTAATCTGATTAATATACAGTGATTAACTAGATATATATGGATTAAAAATATTCCACACAGAGAAGTGTTTTACACTGTTTTATAATTTAGAAACAGCAGACATAGCTTTTCTATGGATAACAGGGTCAGGAACTGTACCCAGAGCCCTTGGTCATCATTATACTGTTTACATACCCTTTCAAACATATGATTACCACTATCAAAATTATCACCCTCTGTAAAGTGTGGAAAAAATGTATTGACCTTTTTTTCTGGGGTTCGGTTATTCCCTTCCCCAGTCCCTTCTCCATTACCTCCATGACCCTGGTGAAGAGTCAGCATCTCCTTTTCCTGTTGCCTCTGCCTCTCATTTTCTTCAGTTTCCAGACATTGCAGTCTCTCTGCTGCTTCTAATTTGATTTGTTTCTCCTGCCACAGTCTCTCTGCTAATGCTAGTTTCAAATGTTTGGCCTCCAGCTCAGGACTCTTTAACACCATATGGATTGTTAAGTCCTCTGAGGCAAAGTTGAACTGTCCTTTTTCTGAGAGGTGTACATCCCCAACATCCCCAAGGCCATTCTGGTTGTCCTCCTGGTTGCTGGTCTGTGATGCTGCTGTGGTTAAGGCTGCAATCATTTCTGCTTAAGTCAGGTTGGCATGCTCCAGTCCTTTGGCTTGGCACATCTCAGCCAAATGGTTCCTTATCAGCTTACCATACAGCTCTACTGACATCTTTCCTGCTCTCCCTGACTAACTATGCTAACACAAAAACAATAAATAAAACTATTGTGATATGGAACTCTGAATGTTCACTTTGTGACTGCTTCAGAGTACAAAAACTTCCTTAGTGACCACTGTTTACAGGCTACAGAAATTCAATATCCATATCACTGAATCTAAATATATGATGTGGTGATCCCACCACTACCACCAATAAATACAACAGCCCACCACTGGACCAGTAATCAAGTAGCCTCAGTCCTCACCACAGGCAATAGAGGAGGACGTACACTAGGTGGATGAAAAGTTGCTTACACAGTATTTCCAGATGCAGGTCTCTGCATTAAGTGTAAAGAGCACACAGAGACCACAGTTAGTCCAGGACTGGTTGCTCCTTCTTTATCCAGATCACCAATAAGACTCCCCATTGGCAGAGCTATAGAGTTGAGATCTCAGCTTAGTGACCAAGACAAGACCTCCAGCACCCACTCTGTCCAATCAGTACTTTGTGTTCCAACCCAAGTAGCTGCTACACACACTCGTTGAGGTTTGATTTACACACACACACACACACACACACATACACACACACACACACACACACACACACACACACACACACACACACACACACACACACACACACACACACACACACTTGGGATAGGCTGGCAAAGGTTTACTAGCTATGCTCCCTTCTACCCAGACTATAAGGTAATTTACACTGCAACCAGCCACTCCTTATCAGTTACTTTAAGGCCCTTAACAAAGGGTGCCTAATCTTGCTATGTAATGTTACTGTTAATACAAATGGTAGTTTGACCAAGAGCAAAGCTAATAGGAGTGGCCCACAGTGTCACCAAATAAATATGGAAGTACTCTCAGAACTTAAATAGCTCTACAATGATCAGCCGCAATTAAAGTTTTAAATATATTTAATAATAAATATTAAACAAACAAGAAAATAGTCAGCATATATTTAAAGTGACATCAGAGTTCAAAATTAGAGGAAATATTTAAAACAACATTGCAGGACAGTCTCAAACAAATAAAGAAAAACATTTAAGCTAAGCTTTGCTATATTCCTGACTGAATCTAAGAGAATTACTATACCCTAGCTAACTTACTCAGAACAAGGCAGATGTGATGAATGGTTCTTGTCAGGTTCAATACACTATACAGGATGCTGTCTTTCTCTAAGAGTCTTCCCAAATGAATATCTCAACTATTACTGCTGGGATAGCTTACAGTTTGACATAATTTCTTATCATCTGACTCCTAGTTCCCAGGCTCAAAACAATCATTGATGGCAGCTGGTAGCATTTAAAAACCAATGTGTGAAAATACATAGACAAGGGCTTTGCCACAGATCTTTGGCAAATGGTGGAAGTCATAAAACAACAAAATATTTCCAAGACAATGCAGAAAACTTCTCAGCACAGACATTGTGTCTCATTGCTGCCATAAAGTAATTTCATTTCAGCTATTGTTCTAAAGTTAATCTCCTGTATTCCAGTTTCCACTGTTAAAACATACATTTAAACAGTTACAGTAGTGCATGTACATTTCTGTTCTTTTTGGGTAGTGCATGCTGTGGTTACATTTCAAGCACTTTCCAAAATCCTTTTTCAACGCACGTCTGTACACACAAGTTTGATATACATGTGACATACAGTTTTAGTGCAGTTGAAACACAAGCATCTTATATGAATCATGTTGATAGTCACAAATGACATACAAATATTTACAAAATTCCAGATATCTGGGCTGGCAGTATCTCCTTTTGCAACAACCCAGAGCTTATAAAATTAAGTGAAAAAATGAAATGCCACCTTCTCCTGTGCTCATTCTGAAGTAGAAAGGCAAACAGTTCTCTTTAATCATTGTAATAAATGAAAATTATAGAAATGTGTACACAGATGAAAGCCAGGAATAATTTCTAACACTTCTTATAGGAAAGGTTCTGCTTTCTCATTCAGTAGAATAAAATCCATCTGTGAAGAATCACTAAAACCCACAACAAACAGGCAAACACATTCTAAAAGTCATTGACTTTTTGTTATGTAGAATACCTTAAAAACTACTATATGACAAAGATGATATCAATAGATAAAACATTCCAAGAAGTAACTGACTAAATCTCAATGCCCAGAAATTAATTACAATGTCTTTTGTGAAAAAATCCAACTACGCTAGTTACTCCTTTAATAAGACACTCCTAAGAGGTGACTTGGTAGCCAGGGTTCTGGGAACAGATGTAGGCAGTAATGTCATCTTTAATCAACATGTGGCCAGTGTAGTAAGAAAATGATTCTATATTAACCAACATTCAAGTAAGGGCATAGCATTCAGGTCCAAGGAAGTAAAAGTGCCACTTTATTGGGCCCATATCATATTCATCATTGAGTATAATGCCACCTTTGGTGTGTATCTGACCAGATATGCAACAGTTAGAAAACACCCAAAGGTTCCTTCCTTTAAGAATCCAGTGTATAGACACACTGTCCTATATGGATCACCTTAAAGATCTACCTCTATACTCTAGTCTCCTACAGGTTGCTGAGAGGTGACCTATGCCTGGCATGTAAGGCATCCTCAGATCCAGCTCTGATGGAACTTTTGCATATCTGCAAAATGAACAGCACCAGAACCACTACATCCAAGGATTTAGATTTTGCTTGTGACATAAATAAAACATACTGGCAAGACAAAAATGTGTCTCAGAGGATTCCCATGCTCTGGAACAGGCTCTCTATCCATGTGAAGTAGAGACCATTCACAACCCTATTTAAGAGTAACCTTGACCAATGGATGGGAAATCAAAAAATCACCTGGGTATGGTTGCCATGTCTGTGATAGAAAGAGACAGAGTGAAATGCCCAAATTAAAATACACCCCCCCCCCACACACACACACCTTTTAGAAACTTCCTAACATACCACCTCCTAATAAACATCCATGATACATATGGGCACAACTGGGTTGGATTGCAGAGCTAGGCTGATAAAGGCCCTGGTGGTTTTTAGTCTAGTATACAGTTATGATCCTACAAGATCTGAATTTCTGATGTGCATATATTTACAGGCATGTTTTGTCATCCCCCTGCCATTCATGTAAAAGTCTAATGAGTTTCCAGGCAGTTAAGAATCACAGATGGAACAGTAATCAACTTTTCTTTTATTAAGTATAAAATCTTACACCAATTCCCTCACATCCTATTTCAATTTATTTTAGATTTCAGATACAACAGCTGATGCTACTGAGCTTTGCTCTTCAGGACATGTAGATGTACAAATGAGAAGTTACAGCTGTGGTCAGCATGAGCTGGTTATGGGATGA
>NC_056739.1:1655465652-1655575652 GCF_019279795.1 Protopterus annectens | reverse complement strand
AGTATAAATGGCCCTGGGTTAGGGTGAATGTTATCTGCTAGCAAGAGGATGGTGGCTGATGGGTGAGGTTTGGGAGCAAAGAACCTGTGAGCAAGATGTTGAAGTTTAGGTCTAACAATGAGGGTGGGTGATAATTGGAGTATTTTGTAATGAAATAGGGGTGTAAATGAGGTATTATGTAGGGAGGGTGAGATAGTAAAATATGTAGAGGTAAGGTGGCTGTTACAGAAGTAGGATAAGGCTGCTGTGAATTTTAAATAGTGAAGGTTGGTATGATAAGATGAGGTGGAGGATCATAGTTAGGGAGGGTCTGGGTGAGAGAATTTTGGTATTGGAGGTGGTAGGACAAGGGAAATTTGTAAACCTGTAGAGTAGGGAAGACATGCAATTAAAGAATGAGGTATATTATAAGGTCTGAGAGAAGGGGGGAGTATGCAGGAGGGGAAATAGGCAGAGGCTAATTGAATAATTAGTGGAAGGTCACAGAATGCTTAGAGTATATATCTAGAGTAAGTGGGGGTGGGTGGTAATGGAGGCAGGATAGGGGAGCAGAGTGAGCCTGAGCATATATATAAGGGTCTACTCTGAGTCACTGAAAACTCATTTCACTGAATTACAATTCACCCTCAAAAAAATCACTGAAAGCTCAAATCATTGAAAACTCAATTTCACTGAATGTAAGTACTGTTGGTTAGATTCTACTCACTGAGCTCCTCACTGTTATGTAACATCCGGCTATTTTTTACAACTTTGGAGTGATATTTTCCTCAGTTTTTTTGTTAAAATTTCATCTGAGACTACATCTACGTACTAGGAGTATTTATTTTTTTGGAAAATTCAGCTTTGGAATTATTTTACCTCAGTACAGTTTTGGCTTCAACAGTTTTTGGGCACGTGCAGCTTTAAGGCTCATTTCAGAATCACCTATCCTGACTTCACACCTCTATTCTGGGCATGGCTGGCAAATCTGACTCCATGGAGACACAGACAACCAAGGCCAAATTCTCTTCTATGCTTTCACCTGAGAAGGATACCAGTTCAAAAAGACTAAGAACCACTAAACAATCTTCTGAGATTATAAAAGTAAGTACTAAAGACATAAATTACTCTAATTTCCATTTAGATGAACTAAAAATGGCATTACAACCTATTCAAAGTGCTATACAAAACTTCTCTGAACAATTTACTGATTTTGGTAAAACTTTGAAACAAATAAGTGAAAGAATGGACATTATTGAAAGTAAAAATATAGCCTTAGAAATAAGAGCTGACTCAGTGGAAAGAGATATAAAAGCTAAAGATATGCTTATTACAGAAATTCAAGCTAAACTACTGGACTTAGAAGCTAGGAGCCATAGAAATAATATCATTATTAGAGGATTACCTGAATCTTATGAGAATCAAAATGTATTATCAGTGACAAAGCAGATCTTTGAGGCATTACTAAACTGTGAGGCAACTTCAAAAACTGTAATTATAGAAAGAGCGCACAGAGCCTTGCGTGCCAGTCAGGATTCCAGCTCTCCTTGGATAATATACACCAAGTTACTAAACTTTCAAGATGCTCATCATATTCTAGAAGTAGCTAAAAGCAAAAAAACAGTTTGTCTGGAATAATCATAAACTGTCATTTTCACAGGACTTGCCTTCACAAATAAAAACGAACAGACAAAAACTTTCACCATATTGTGCAGGTCTTATTAAAAGAGGGATAAGGTTTCATATGAGATATCCCAACACTCTGTCTTTCAGTTATAATGACAGAAAATATATGGCCACAGAACCTAAAGAAGCCAAAGACACATTCCTTAAACTATTCAAGACGCTTCCTGAATCAGTGTCATAATAATTACATTGTCTAATTAGCTGTAATGGCTGTTTTTGTTTTAGTCAGTATGCTTTCATTCATTAACTTGTTCTCTTAATATTTTTTTTTGATTGGTGACTAGTTTTATAAATAGATTAATTAAGCTAGTTTCTTATTAGGTTCGATTCACTTTTATGGTCATTTAGCGCTGTCACCATCATAGATTATTTTTATTTGCACAATCTTTAATGTAACAGTTTATGCGAAGTAGTAACATAAAATGTATTATATAGTGCCTTTGCCTTTAACTATTACAGTTTCAATAACAGTTTGGAGGGAAATCTCCAGGGTCTCGAGACATTACAGAGTTGCCAAAATATTCATTTTCCTCTCAGTCTCATCTCTCGAGTGTGCACGCACCCTCTCTGGGTCTTCAAGACTTCAGGATGACGTCAATGTCATGGAATAAATGGTAAATCCTTCCTTGCATCTGTTCGGTGAGGCTTGGAGAGTTCCAGTTGTCTGATGCATGGTTGCGCTGCGTTTTGGCATCAGTAAACGATGATTGTGGCTCCTCACTTCAGGACTGTTGTCGGTGTTCCCGAGGCTGAAACTGGTGTAGGTACCTTTTGTTAAGTGTCTGCTATTCATGGTGGCAGTCTTCTTCACTCGCAATATGGGTTAAGAAAACAAAGTGTAGTCAGGAGCCTTGCGTAACTGTGAATGTCTTATCAAGGCTCTAGCAGGTATTGACGTAAATGCGGAAGTAATGATACTTCGCACACACGAATGGAGTGGTAATGCTCATTGTTTTTTATATATAGAACTCTCTCTAAATTGAGAGATAATGTATTTTATTCTAAACTGTCATCAGAAAAATGTTTATTTTAATGAGAAATGTTGACAAATAGTAATATGCTAACATATTGTAAATAGGAATGCTATCGTACAAGGTGAGCTAGATTGGTTAGTACAGTCTATGGAGGATTCTCTTTCAGACTGAAAGTTTCTATGTAGGCTTGTGTTATTATAATATACATATTGCATTCTATCTTTAATGGCAAATTTGGGAGGGGGTCAATACTTATGGAGTGTCTTATGGAGTTATATGTATATTTCTTATTTGTTTGGTCGTTGTAACTCATTCCTGCATTATTATTTTTGCGCATGAAAGTATTCTAGTTAATATTTAAAAATATTAAAGTAAGAAATGTTTTTGCATGAATGTCAGAGATAATATGCAGTCTCTTGTGAGCATGTTACTATGCATATTTCTTAATTATTTAATTGAATGTTTACTCAGGTTAGGATGTATATTGGATAGATTTATATGGTATCAAATTTCTCTAGAATAACATGCTAGATTTATTATTGTCATGTATAACTAAGGATGGGAGATGGATGATTTAGTATTAATGGGTGATTTTACTTTAGTTTTGATGGTGTCCTCATCATTATTTGTTAACATTTATTCTTGAATCCTGTAATTTAGGTTATATAACAATATGAATGAGTAGTTAGTGATATTCTGTTAAATAAGCCTATAGTTTTATAAGTGTTATTTCCCATATCACATTGTGTATACTTTTTATTTGTATTATTTTTCAAAATACATAGCTTGAGACGTGCTGTGAGACTGATTCACCTGCGTTAATGAATATACGTTGTTCTGTTATTTTAGACTTTACTAATTTTATTTTAGTCTTACTAATATTTTACATTACAAATTATTTTTATAATATCAGACTTACAATGTTATTCACTTCATTACAATATTTTTTGTATTATAGGAGCTTGTGATTGCATTGGTGAATAGGGATTGAGTATGTCGGTCATCTTGTGTTATGATAGATATGTAAATATGTTTAGTTTTCTTAACATTGTTTTAGTCCTTTTCAGGACTTTATTCAAAGTTTCTTCTTACACTGTGAAGTTAATGGTAACCAAGTTTATAATTCTAGTTTTTGGATTTTTATATCTTCCTTCTTTAGTTGGGGTATGGTGGGTAGGCACTGAGGTAGGGAAGAGGGAAGTGTGTAAACATAAAGTTAATATTACTCTGAAACACATCTTTTTAGAGAATTACTGTTTTACTAGGACTAGACTAAATCTTCTTTTTACTTTTACCTTTTATTTACACAAATGTAAGCTAATTTCATACACCTTTGATATCAGATATTTATTACATACATGACACATTTATTAAGAGTTGACTCCTGGAATATAAGAGGAATCCAAAATAAAGCCAATAAATCTTTATTATTGCATCTGATTTATAAATCACAAGCCAATATATGTTTCTTACAAGAAACACATATTCCCAGAGATGATTGGGACAAAGATAAAAATAAAAAATGGATCAAAAAATAATAGCTTCTGGTGAAACTACTAACTCTAAAGGGGTGGCTATTATAATTAAACAAAAATTTCAAGGGATTATTATTGATGAAAAACATGATAATGAGGGTAGATGGTGCCTTTTTACTTCTAAAATACATAATCTTGATAAACCACTCCTGGTACTTAATATCTACGGTCCATGTAGCCTACAACATTTTTTTATTCTACAGATATATAATATACTTACTTCTTACAAAGATCACTATGTTATAGTGGGGGGGGGTGACTGGAATGCTGTGATAAACCCAGACATTGATCGTACTAGTTGTTCTTCTTCATATAATCAACAAGCATCTTTAGCTCTCGAAGATTTAATTCTGGAACATAATCTCATAGACCCTTTACAACTCACAGGGTACTCTAATAAAAAAGATATATACAGATATTACTCAAAATGCTATTGTTCATGGTCAAGATTAGATTTTTTTCTTATATGTAATTCCCTTTCACAATATTTTTTAGACTTTAATATTGAGCCCAGATTTCTTTCAGATCACTCCAGAATTCTATTAAAATTAAATATAACGTCTAATGCTAGTCGTATATCCAAACAAAACAATTGGACATTGAATAACAATCTACTCTTAAATAAAGATATCTGCAAAGTGTGTACAGAAATAATTCAGGATATGGAAGATAATTTGGAGTCAACAGATATTCCCTATGATATACAGTGGGCTGCATGTAAGGCGAGGTTAAGAGGAATGTTTATTGGTAAGGCTTCATATCTTAAAAAGCAAGTTAACAAAAATGAAAGATTTCTTAAATTAAAAATTCAGTCTCTTGAAAATCAATATAGATTAAATCCAGATCCTGCCTATGACAAGCAAATAATAGAGTATCAAAAAGAACTTATTTTACTTCATCAAAATAATCTCTCAATATTAGAGCAAAGATTATTAGCCACTTACTCTGAATGGGCTCAAATACCTTCCAAAACACTGGCTAGAATAATTAAAAAAAACTTTGATAGACCAAAAATATCGCCCATACAATATAAAAACCAAATATATAACACAGACAAGGAAATTTTACAACTATTTACACTACTTTATACAGAGTTATATTCTAAATCTTCTAAATCTACGGTAAATAGCCATATAAATAGTTTTCTAAGCTCTTTAATTTTCCCTATGTTAAATGAAAAACAACAAAGGCTTCTTTCTGCTCCTCTTAGTCTTCAAGAGATTTCTGAGTCGATTGATAGGCTTAAACCTGGTAAATCTCCTGGACTAGAATTTTTTAAATCTTTTAAGTTATTAATTGCTCCCGTTCTTCTCAAAGTGTATAATTACATACAAATAAATGATATAGCGGACCTTCATTGGAACACTTCAAAAACTATACTAATTTTGAAAAATAATAAAGATAAAACAGACCCTTGTAATTATACACCCATTTCATTAATCAATATAGACATCAAGATTTTATCTTCTATTCTTGCCAACAGATTGAAGCAGGTTTTACCTTCAATAATATCCCCAGACCAAACAGGGTTTATGTCTCACAGACATGTATGGGACAACACTCTGACTTTAGAATCTACTATCCATCTTACAAAAGGTGATAATAACCCAATGTATGCATTGATCCTTGATGCTTCGAATGCTTTTGACAGAGTGTGTTGGGATTTTCTTTTTCAAACCTTATCCTGTTTCAATATTCCTATCTCTTTTATAAATGTAATCAAAACCTTATATAAAGAAACCTTTACTAGACTTCACATTAATGGTTCCTCATCATCCTCTATAAAGATTACTAGAGGTACAAGACAGGGTTGCCCTCTGTCTCCTTTTCTCTTTAATCTATATTTAGAACCATTACTTTTATACTTATCACAAAGCACGTTTCATAGGATTCCCAGGATTTTCAACACCAAATTATTTTTCTCTGCTTTTGCTGATGATCTAGTCATATACTTCCAAACTCCTATCACAGATCTTAATAAAATAATTAACTCTATAGAACAGTTTTCTCTTGCCTCGAATTATCTCATAAATCCTAAGAAGACACATATTCTTCCTTTAAATCATATGGCACATAAATCTTACTTTCGGATTCCCAGTTTCAAATTACTTTTGGGGTTAAATATTTGGGTGTTAATATGGAACATAACAACCAGTCTTCATTTCAAAATAACTTAAATAGACTATGGTTATCAATAATGTCGGATATGCGTAGATGGGAATGTCTTAATTTATCACTTCTATCCAAAGCCGCAATAATTAAAATGAATATTCTTCCCAAATTTTTATATCAATTTAATTCTTCAGATCAGATAATTCCCAAATCCTTTTTTGACAAAGTTAATAAAGAACTAGCTAAATTTTTGTGGTTTCCTAAAACTGTTAGAATTTCTTATTCTAGATTAGCAATTCTTAAAGATAAGGGGGGCTTGGGATTACCAAATTTCTATATTTATTACTTAATTGTTTCGTCAAATAAGTTATGGTCCATTTCTAACATGAATAACATTCATCACATTCACTCTCCAACTTGGGTTAAGTTATGGTATCAGTATATTTTATCTAAAAACATAAACCCTGCGGCTATTCCGTTCCTATCTATAGATATTCTCAACACTTTAAATATCTCAAATTTCCTTAAACAAAAGATCAAAGCATTTCAGGGGTTATTAAAACTCATCAATCTAGATAATATGTTCCTTTTATTCCAACCACTTCACTTAAATCCTAACATAAAATTGGATAATTCACCATTCAATTTAACAAAATATCCCCTTATAAAAAAAAATATGAATGTTTGGGATCTTTTGAAGTATAAAAACTTGTCACTGGCGAACCTACGTAATACATTGAAAGTTAACTGTAAATATACTACAATCTTACGTCAATTAAGGGAGGTGATTATGGTTAAGGATATTCTAACAAAACCAAAAGAGCAAGATCTTAATAATTTAGACATGATAACTAGAACATTATCATCACCTGTGAAAATGTTAACAAATTCATATAACTTGTTAAATAAATTATTACAAGAGCCGTGCTGCCTTTTTTCAGATGTCTGGGTGAATCATAATTCTCAAATAACTGAGAAGCAAAAACTCTTAGCCATTAGAAACACTCTGGAATACTCCCCCTTCAAGAAAATGTTCTATACACAATTGATGATTAATAATAATAATGCTTATTATACTCCTTCCAAACTGAATAAATTTGATTCTAGTAAATCTCCTTCTTGCCCATGTTGTTCCTTCCCCAATGCTGACCCTCTGCATATTCTGTGGTTCTGCCATTTCTCCCATAAACTTTGGACTTCATTGAAAGTAAGATTACAGAAAATGGGTTATCATAAATCCACTTTGTCTTGGGAAACTGCTTTACTTCATATACCTATAGTTCATTGTTCTAAAGTGGATACTAATGTGTTTATATTTATTTGTTCTCTTTTAAAACTTTACATTACCCAAAATTGGCTTGACCGGACTAAATTAAATTGGGATACTTTTAGAAAAATGGCTTACACATATATTGCTGCTTAGAAAAATATGTTAAAGAGTCCTAAAAAAATGGCTTTAAAA
This sequence comes from Protopterus annectens, assembly GCF_019279795.1. Lineage (NCBI taxonomy): Eukaryota > Metazoa > Chordata > Ceratodontiformes > Protopteridae > Protopterus > Protopterus annectens. Next base: position 1,655,567,904 of record NC_056739.1, on the reverse strand, counting down.
AACAAAGTTTTAGAGAAGGTCCTTTGTATTATTAATGATTAATAGCATTTAAAGTTCTTCTTGTCTGGGTTCATAATTATAATCTTTTTATTCTCATAAAGTTTCTTTTTTTCTTCACATTGGTTTCTTGGTTACCTATTTTATATATTGTATATATTGTTGTATGTTATTTTTCTTACCCTAATGAGTTGCATTCTGTTATTACAAGTTGTATAACTTTAATCAACTCCTAAAAAGTTTTTATTTACAATGTATAATGGTTGATGTTATGTTATTTTTTATAAATCAACAAAAAGATTTTTGAGAAAAAAAAAAAGTACTGTTGGTTAAATAAAACGTATATGCCCTTTTCCCCACTGTAGTGTAGTGCGATCCTGGAGATAGCATATATAGCATATATAGCATATATAGTTAGGGGGGTGTGGGAGTTGTAGTTCCCACCTACTTAGCTTTTACATTTATGAATCTCATTTTACTGAAAGCTAATATAAAACCAAAAGTAATACACACACACACACACACACACACACACACACACACACACACACACACATATATATATATATATATATATATATATATATATATGTATGTGTGTGTATCTATATATATATATATATATATATATATATATATATATATATATATATATATATATATCTATATACACACACACACACACACACACACACACACACACACACACACACACACACACACACACACTCATATTAGCAGATGGTACAACATTTAGTTCAAGAAGCAATAAACGATGACATAACATGGAGAGAAAAATGGAATTATGCTTAGCAGAGCTTCATGGGTAAGACATAACCATGATAACTGAGATAGCATATGTGACAGGGATAGCAGCATATCATTATATAGAAAGATATGAAGACATTAGAAGAGGCAATTGAGGATATTTGCAAGAAAAGATATTGTGGGGACAAAACAGAGAAATGCTGAAAGAGGCATGCAGAGGAAAGAGGAGTAGAAAAAATTGTGAGAGAGATGCAAAGAGAAGAAGGAAGTAGGATGAACGACAGGCAGTAGGTAAATGGAGTGACAAGATGATTTATTTATTTATTTTATTTATTGCAGTTAGTTTACCAGGATAGTCCATTGGGCCTCGAAGAACCCGTTTTCAATGGAGTCCTGGGGAGAAAAGCTCCAAAACAGAAATAAATGTACATTAGCATTTGACAGTAATTTCTAGATACATTGTAGTAAAAGAACATAAGCAAAACATAAATGTCCATTAAAATTAGATAGTAACAGCCTTGGTACATGCTATAAAAGCAGCAAAAGCAAAACATAAATGCAGATTAAAGAGCAAACATAGTAGATGAATAAAGTAGGTTATGGTATTAAAGGGCATGAAGTAGAATTGGTTATATAGTAGAGTAGGTTATGAGGGGTGGGTGCAAGAGCACTCCCATTGAGATGCTAGGTGTGAGAAAAGAGATTTCTTGAAGGTAGAGTGGTTAGTGGTAATGTGGATGTTAGGTGGTAGAGAGTTCCAGAGGCGAGCGAGGCTAAAGGAAAGAAGGTTTTTGCCTGGGGGATGAGTGGGTTTGTGCACTTCTAGTAGATTTTGATTATTAGACCTTAGAACTCTGTTTGGTAGGTGCATTTTAAGGGCAGAAGAAAGGGAGGGACAGTTGGAGGGGTTTAGAATCAGCTTGTGGGCTAGAATTAGTTGAGTGTAAGTGAGATAGTTGGGAAGTTCTAACCATTTTAGTTTATGGAGGGAGAGACAGTGGTGAGTGGAAGACCTATGAGAGGTGGCGAATTTAGCAATTTTGTTATAGCATGAGGAGAGCTGTTTTTTTAATGAGGACTGAAGATTAGTAAGTAGAGGGGCACCATAGAGAAGGGAGGGGATAAGAAAGGAAGTAGCTAGAGTGGTTTTAGTGGTGGATGTAAGGTAGGCATTTTGTCTATACAACATGCCAAGTTTTTGATGTGTTTTTTTGATATTTTTTTGTAGGTGGGAATTAAATTTTAGTTGGTTGTCGATCTGGACCTCAAGTAGTTTGGTGTCTGACACTATTTCGAGAGGTAAGTTATTTTGACTAGTAACTAAGAATGAGTTAATGTTGGGGGGAGTGAGTTTAGAGGGAGTAAATAACATTAATTTGGTCTTGGTGGCATTGAGAGCTAGATGATTGCTTAGCATCCATTGCTCTGTGGAAGAAAAGGCATCTTGAGTATGTTTTTGTAGTGTGGGGATAGAAGAGGCAGAGCAGATGATAGTAGAATCATCAGCATATTGGATGATGCTAGAGAAAGGGATAGATTTGTAGAAGTCATTAATAAAGATATTGAAGAGTAGAGGACCCAGTATGGAGCCTTGTGGAACTCCAGTAGGGGTACTTAGGAAAGAGGAAGTTGCTTTTTTCCATTTTACAGCTTGATTTCTGTTCGACAGATAGCTAGAGAACCAGTTCAAAGAGGAGGGGGAGAGGTGGAGTTTGGAGAGTTTAGTTAGGAGCAGACTGTGAGAGATAGTATCGAAGGCTTTTGAAAGATCAAGGAGTACGGTGGAAACGATTTGACCTGAGTCACGGGCTTTATTGACGATTTCAAGGAAGGAGAGAAGGGCAGTCATGGTGCTATGATTAGGTCTGAAACCGTGTTGTGTGGGGGTGATAAGCTTGTTGTCTAGGAGATGAGGAAGGAGTTGGAGTTGTACACATTTTTCAAGGATTTTTGAAATGGGGGACAGGATGGCTATGGGACGGAAGTTAGTAATGCTGTTATTGTTACCACCTTTGTGTAATGGTATGATAAATGCTTGTTTCCAAATTTGGGGAACTGTGCCTTCTTGTAGGGAGCGATTAATTAAGATGCTGATGGGATAGGCAAGGCTTTCAGCAGCAATACCAAGAAAGTAAGATGGGATATTGTCAGGAGCATTGGTACATGGTTTCAATTTCTGAAGGAGTTTCTTAATGGTAGCAGTAGGGATGGGATTTAAAGTGAGGAGAGTGCAGTCGGGGGTGTTGAATTTTGGGGTGGTATAGATGAGGATGGAATTTGTGTAGAAAAGGGGATAGTGGGATTAGTGGGTGGTAAGTAGGGTGTGGATGTAGAGATAATGGGGGTGGGTGAAGGGGTGTTAGATGATGGGGAGGAGATAGAGAAAGAGGAGGTCAGTTTGGAAATAGAGTCAATAAAGAAGGAATTAAATTGGGTGGCTACGTCTAGTTCTGGAGCATTTGGGTCTGGGGTAGGAGTATCTGGTTTGCTGGGGTGGAGGAGAGTGGAGATTCCTTTCCAGAATTTTTGAGGGTTGTTTTTGTTATGGTTTTGGAGTGTAGAGTAATAGTTTTGTCGATCACAAGAGATGTGTTTCTTAACTTTATTGAGAAGCATTTTGTATTCGTTAAGGAGTGGGGTTGCCTTATGTTTTTGGTAGCGTGCCCATGCTTTGTCTCTTTGTTTCATGGTAGAAAGAGTAGTTTTAGATAGCCAAAGGGCTGATTTAGTTTTTATTCTCTTAGTCCGTAGGGGAGCTTGGGAGTCAAGTACTTTTAAGAATGTTGAGTTAAAGTATGAGACAGCATTGTCTAGAGGTAGTGTTTTTAGACAGGTCCAATTTACTGCTTTTAGTGAGTTAGAAAAGGTTATTGGGTTGAAGTTTTTTTGGTCACGGATTGTAATGATGTTGTGGGTCCGTTGAAGGATAGTGGGAAGTCGGTGGGTAAAGGTGGGTAGGTGGTCACCTAGTGGGTCGGGAAGGATACCACTGTTGGTGAAATAGTGGGGATGAGAGACTAGAATCCAATCCAATATGCTCCCATTTGAGGGGTTTTTGGCTGGGTAGGTGGGCAAGTTGATTAGTTGTGAGAAATTGTAGAGGTTGATATTATGGGTGTTTGCAGGAGCCTGGATAATTGCCCAGTTAATGTTTACATCTCCAAGGATTATGTGTTTGTGATTATTGATTTGTAGTAAAGTAAGGAGAAGTTCAGCGTTGTTAAAATGTGGGATAGGTTTGTTGTAGGGAGAAACTACTAGGGAGGAGGAATATATAAGTGCTACTCCTCCGCCCTTTCTGAGAGGTCTATCCTTTCTTATGATGGAGTAGTTAGGGGGAGCTATTTCAGAGTCCTTAATATGAGGTTTTAACCAGGTTTCAGAAATAGTCAAGATGTCAGGTTTATTGTGTATAAGCCAAGCATGAAGGTTTGGGACTTTGTTAACGATACTTTGCGGATTTAAGGAAGTGAATAATAAGGATTTAGTTGTGGTGGTTATAGTGGCAGGGCCTGGGTGGTTATAGTGGCAGGGCCTGGGTTGGGATGGATGTCACCTGATATGAGAGTACCAATCAGGTGTGGTATATAATAGTTTAGGTGAATAGATAGCAAGGTGGTGAGATTGGGGTTTATTGTGAAATAGAGGGTTTTACTAGTAGTTATGGGAATGGAAATTGTGTGATGGGAGATAGGTTTGTATCGATAAAGAAGGAGGTTGTCTGAGGGGTATAAATAGGGGGAAATAAGAGAGTATGATTGTAATGGGGGTGAGTTATGGTGGTTAGTTATGTGAAAGGATTGAAAGGTGAAGGAAGTAGTGGGCTGGGAGAGATGGTGGAGATAAGATAAGGAGAGGAGAAGTAGTAGTGGAAGGGAGATGGAGTATTTAGGGAGCATGTTGTAGAAGAGTAACAGTAGAACAGTAATAGAATGGTGTTGTTCGGTAAATAGGAGATAGTTATGTATAGAGGAAGGGAAAGTTATTTTAGAAGTAAGGAGAGTAGTATTAGTTATAGAGGGGTGTGGTCAGGAAGAGGGAATGGAGTAGGATTGGTTAACAAGTTGAAAGTGGGGAGTAGAGTGACAGTTGGTTTTGGTGGGAAAAAAGGAAGGTGTGGTAGGAGGTATGATTACTGATTGCAGTAGAATGGAAGTGGGAGTGGCTGTTGGAGGGATAAGTGTAGACGTGCTGGGGCGGGTGGGAATTGGGGGCAGGGTAGGGGAGCGGAGTGAGCCACTTGAGGGCTACGGAGCGGGTAGAGCCCAAGAGCAGAAGAGGAGCGAGAGACTATCAGAGGAACAGTATTATTGAAGTGTAAGTAGTAGAAGGTTAAGAGGAGAGGGTCTGGACAAGGTATGAGCAGTGGGCTGAAGCTAATAGGGGAAGAGTGAGGGACAGAGATGTGGAAACTGTGAGACAAAAGGAGAGAGTTACTAGGTTTACTTCTTGTCCTTAGCACAAGGAGAGTTGTAAGTTAAAGTTCTAAGCTCAAAATCATTGGAGAAGGGATGTACTCTAGTAGACAGTGCAGGAATGAAATGTCTTACCAGGGAAAACTGGGCTGGTAGGGTAGAGGGAGAAGGGAGCAATGGTAACAAAGAGCAGTGTAAAGTATGGAAGATAGAGGAGAGGAGTTGAGTGGGTAGGCTGCTGGCAATCCTGACAGGGAGTATACTGCTACTGCTAGGAGAGCAAGAGTACAGTAGTTCTAGCTTAGCAGATGAACGTACTTTAAGTTTTTTTAGAGTCTCTTGGGTAAATATTTCTTCAATGGAGTTGAGGCAGCGGAGAGTATTTCTTTGGCAATGGGAGTACAGCTCAAGTTAGGTCCGATATCCACCCAGGCAAGAACACAGGGGGAAAGATTCAGGGCAAGAAGCTGGAGGAAGGAAAAGGTGGACAGAAAAGCAAAAAGCAGTTAGTAACAAGTTAAAATGCACTTTATCCACTACTATGGCTTAAAAGATGAGGAAACTACTAAGTGTAAGTATACAGTCTGCATAAAAAGCAATAAAAATATCCAGTTAGGCCAGTGGAACAAGATAAGGCATATACATATACTACGTAATTTAGTAGAGCTAGTAATATGAGCAGAACAAGGTCTGATACACAATGCCACACAACAGCGTTTCACAGAGCATGTGGAGGGAAGCACATTGCTTGTAAAAACCGTCGCTAACTAATAAAGGACTATCTAGAGTCAAAACAACGTGTAACAGTTGAGTTTACAACAGTATTTGTGATCCATAGACAGTGGCTCAGGTGTGATGCAGAATAGTTCCAATTAAAAGGAGATATAGCAACACTTAACTCTCAAATGAGATGGAACATTAACCTAAACCCCTAGAGCAGTGTTAATCTGGATAATCCAACATACCTAGCACAAAATGAGGCTTTAACTGGTAAGACTAGAAAAGATAGCACATGGTAAGAAGCTGACTATCATTTGACTATGGAGAACCTCTCATAAGGTGTATGGATAGTATGCTCCAGTTAGAAAGGCTGAGTACTAGTAGCCTACTATAAAAGTTTTAAAATGTAACTCTATGGCCTTAAAATAAACAGAAAAACATGTAGTAGTTTAGTCTATACAGCCTTTGAGCAAACAGGTAAATCAAGGCAACATAGATGGCGCTATACCTGGAAAGGCAGTCGCTATCGAAAAAACGTTTATGGACAGTCCCTAACAACTAACATCTAACATACAGCCTTTGAGAAAGGTAGAAATGTCTATTAGTATTATCTATGCAGCCAAACTGGTAAATCAAGGCAGCAAAGATAGCGTTTTACCTGAGAAGGCGGTCGCTAATTGAATAAAATCATTTACAGACAAACCAAGGCAGTCTCTGTCTAGCATCTAACATACAGCCTTTAAAAAAGGTAAAGACATCTGTTAGAGTTGTTTATGCAGCAAAATGGTAAAGCAAGGCAGCAAAGATATCACTTTATCTGGGAAGGCAGTCGCTAATTGGGAACAAGCATTTACAGACAAATCAAGGCAGTCGCTAACATCTAACATACAGCCTATAAAAGGTAAAAACAGCTATTAGTGTTATCTATGCAGCCAAAATCAGTAAAACAAGGCAGCAAAGGTGTCGCTCTACCTGGGAAGGCAGTCTCTAATTAAGAAAAACATTTACAGACAAATCAAGGCAGCTATTAGTGTTATCTATGCAGCCAAAATCAGTAAAACAAGGCAGCAAAAGTATCGCTCTACCTGGGAAGGCAGTCGCTAATTAAGAAAAACATTTACAGACAAATCAAGGCACCAGAGGTAGCACTTCAATTGGGAAGGTAGTCGCTTAATAAAACATGTGCAGGTCCATCCATACAGCCGGCATACAGTACAATAATCAACAGCAATGTAACAGATACATGCGAGAGGCAAGCATATTAACTGACGACACACGACAGGCTAAAACAGGTCTAAACACAACAGGTCAAGCTAGTTAATAAAATTCCAAGGACTTTCACAATAAAATGCAGTAGCCTTCTTGTAAACAGTCTCTACTTACAGAGTGACACGCTCTCAGCCAAGGATGCACAGCAGCCAGGAACAGGCGAGATTGAAAATGGCACCCAGGGATGGGGAGGGACCTTTATCACCTTCTGAGAACAGATGGGTCGGGGAGGAGCAGGAGTAAGATACTGGCAGGGAACATAGACTGCGAGCTATGCAGCTACAGTGGGGGGGGCAATCTTACAGCTAAAAATGGAACAGACCAGGGAGTGAGAAAAAAGCATAAGAGAGAGGCTAGAAAATGTAGAGGAGTAAGGAAAGGGCAGGATATGTAGAGTGGGTGAGAGATAGAGAGAGGGTGGGAGAGAGATAGAGAAGAGAGGCATACACTGGGGGATCAGGTGGTGAAGATGTAGTAGAAGAGCACAGAAATAGTATGTGTGAATAATAATTGGTAAGATGGAGAGAAAGGGGAGAATAAGGGGAATAAAGTGCAGAGTAATACAAGGCAGCAGAGCCCAAGAGCAGAAGAGGAGCAAGAGACTATCAGAGGAACAGTATTATTGAAGTGTAAGTAGTAGAAGGTTAAGAGGAGAGGGTCTGGACAAGGTGTGAGCAGTGGGCTGAAGGTAATAGGGGAAGAGTGAGGGACAGAGAAGTGGAAACTGTGAGACAAAAGGAGAGAGTTATTAGGTTTACTTCTTGTCCTTAGCACAAGGAGAGTTGTAAGTTAAAGTTCTAAGCTCAAAATCATTGGAGAAGGGATGTACTCTAGTAGACAGTGCAGGAATGAAATGTCTTACCAGGGAAAACTGGGCTGGTGGGGTAGAGGGAGAAGGGAGCAATGGTAACAAAGAGCAGTGTAAGGTATGGAAGATAGAGGAGAGGAGTTGAGTGGGTAGGCTGCTGGCAATCCTGACAGGGAGTATACTGCTACTGCTAGGAGAGCAAGAGTACAGTAGTTCTAGCTTAGCAGATGAACGCACTTTAAGTTCTTTTAGAGTCTCTTGGGTAAATATTTCTTCAATGGAGTTGAGGCAGCGGAGAGTATTTCTTTGGCAATGGGAGTACAGCTCAAGTTAGGTCCGATATCCACCCAGGCAAGAACACAGGGGGAAAGATTCAGGGCAAGAAGTTTAAGTTCTTTTAGAGTCTCTTGCGTAAATATTTCTTCAATGGAGTTGAGGCAGCGGAGAGTATTTCTTTGGCAATGGGAGTACAGCTCAAGTTAGGTCCGATATCCACCCAGGCAAGAACACAGGGGGAAAGATTCAGGGCAAGAAGTGCAAGGAAGGATGAAACATGGATAAAGGGGTGTGTGATATATCTGTAGGTTTCGTGTAGTGTGATCTGAGTGAGTGCAGTAGCACCTTGCTTGGGTGAGGAGGTATTCCTTGAGCTGCTGTCTGAAGTCAGAGTACTCTTGAATGTCTTGGATTAAGAGGAATGGAGTCTCAAAGTTTAGGTAATAGGATGGAGAATGTCAGTGCAATAGTGTTTACTTTTTGGAGTTAGTAGGGTGGGTTGAGAATGAGAGATACCCATGAGAATATATGTGGGAGTTTTGGTGAAAAGTTTATGAGTGAGAGGTGACAATGTCTCAGGTGAAAGTGCTCTGTGAATTAGTGATCCTAGTAAGAGGCTGGCTGTCAAATGTATGAGTCTATATTACCATGTTGGAAGACGTGTTTGCTGAACACATCTTAATCGACACAGAAATATCACCCTGTTAAAATCCCAAATGGCTGCTTCAGCAAATTTTTCCCAGGGGAAGAAAATTGCTCAGCCATACACAAAAAAATAAAACCTTTCAAACCCTACCTAATGGGAGGCTTCACCCCAACACCCCCGATGTAGGGGGAGCTGTGGCCACCCCCCTTAACTAAATATACCAACTCTGAGATCACACTGCAGTGAGGAAAAGGGCAAATTCCTAATGATGGCCAAGCAATTTTTTCCCCTGAGAAAAAATTCACTGAAGCAGCTGTTCGGGATTTTAAAGGGTCAATATTTCCATGTCGATTAAGACATGTTTGGTGAACACGTCTTTCGACATGGTAATTTAGACCCAAATCCATTGGGAGCCATTTAGTTCTGATGAGAGTTAGGCAGTGGTATTCATTACTGGGGGAGTCATTAAACAACCAGCAGATTTTATTCTAAAGTGTTTGTAAGATGGTGGCATTTTTTCTTTGAGGCTGAAGTCATAATGGGTAACAGTGGGTAGTATACTATATCATGCCTGCACTACTTATGTAGAGAGCTGTGCCTCCACACTTCTAATGCTTAATTATTCTTAATCTGATGTCACAAAACCATGTAACCTTGTGTAATGCCTAGATGTTCTTCATATTTCACTGTTGCAGTCATCACATTTGGGTTATCCCTGCCAGGGTAGCTCTCGGCTGGCCAGAATACCAGAGACTTAGTATTTCTGTGTCAGTTGCTGTTGCTTGAGGAGTGGCGTCAGGTTATCAGTGGTATAAAGTAAAGCAGCTGACGTCATTACATCAGTCTTTCTTGCCATGGAGCCGGAAGCAGAAGCAGTTCACACGAGTGCTGTTTGGCCACTACCTGAGTTTTCATTTCCGAATTGAAGTTGAAGTCTTCTAAAGCTAAGTACCATATTGGGGATCCTTTTTTCTTGCACTAACCGATGTCAGAAAAAGTTAATAATTGTCTCGCCTGTGGAAAGCAAATACCACACCAAGACTTCCACTCTTTCTGCATCACTTGTCTAGGCCCAGACCTCGATGTCCCCCATTGTCACTTCTGTGCTTTGTTTAATGCTAGAACAATCCATCATCGGGCCCTTATTGTAGCCAGATATTTTTGTTTACAGTCCTCAAATTCCGATATGGCTTCAGTAAGTCATCCAACAGCAGATCTTCTGAAAAAATGTAAACATAAAGACAGAGACAGACTGCACAGGTCTAAGTCTACTGACGACACTTCCGTTTAGCTAGTCATAAGTCCTCTGATACTCAGTGAGGCACTTTTGCAACCCCTGATGCCCACTTCAGTTGATTCACAGGCCGCTACCAAGACCTTTTCGGAGTCTGGTATGCCGCAAAACTCTACTTTGTCTAAGGATCCTGTGGTCGTCTCTACCTTGGATGGGTCCAGAGCAGCTGAGCAGGCATCACCTTCCGAGGAAGTCCTTTGCATCACTGAATCTCAACACAAAATGATGTCTTCTTTCTCGACTACTGTTCTTTCAAAAACAACCAGGTTCCTTATGCCCAGGGTTCGAACTACACCCAAGAAACTGACTACACACTCTCAGGTGGCTTCTACCTTGCCTCAGTCTCAAATGCTTAAAATGTCGGAAGACCTTATCATGCTGATCAGGGGAAGCCAAGCTTCCCCTTCAAAAAGGAAAAGAGAGCTGTCTCCAGTAGTTTTGTCTGAACAAGAGTCAGATGAATCTGATGCATCTGACTATGAAGACATGCATCCCCTCTTCACTTATGAGGATCCTGATGCAGAGGAATCCATTCCATCAGCATGTCCCCTAGAGGATTTTCCTTTGGGGAAACCCTGCATACTTTAAGGGAGCATTTCCAATGGGAGAGCCAGGACTACCCTCAGCCTAAAAAGAGACTCAGGGAATTCCTAGACCTTCTGCAACACAGACCATTGGCCATCCCCCCAGTCTTGGATGTGGTGGATGATGTTCTCCTTGAAACCAGCTTAACTCCTGATGCCCTACCTCCTGCTCCCAGAAAACCAGACAGGTACTACAGAGTCCCTGATTCACACAAATATCTTTTTAAAAATCCTACAGCTAACCTTGAGGTAATTTCTCAAGGGCCCAAAGGGATTAAAGCAACCTCTGCTAAGAATCCCATACCCTCAGAAAGGGATTCCCGAGCATTGGACAGATGGGTAAAAAAGTATGCACCTCAGCTACTCTTGCTATCAGGGCACTAAATTGTCAGTTCTGTATGCTTAGATGTTAGCAACATACCTTGGAACTCCTTAAACAAAAATATCTTCCTTTTCTGCTTGGGCAGAATCTAAAGATTTACAAGACTTAATGCATTCTGGAAGTAAAGTAACTAAGAAAGCTTTGCACTGTGGTTTTGACATCCTAGAAGCTTCTTGCAGGGCAGCAGTCACTGGATCTGTCATCAGAAGACATGCATGGCTTAAGGAACAACCCCTGCCAGACCATGTCAAATCTAAATTGTTGGATGCCCCGTTGCACAAAGATAACTTATTTGGTACTAAGGCAGAAGATGTCTTAAGAAAGATGGAAGAAAATACAGATCCAGCCTCCTAGGTTCAGCAGACATTGTTCCTCCAGCACTGGTCCTTTCCTGCTCCGGGTAAACAGGCCCAGCCTAGGCCCCATGGAAGCAGACCCCCTAGACAGCAGCCTCAGGGAATGCAGAGATCTAAGCAGTGGACTGCCTCCACTTTAAAACCAGGGAGTTCTAAGCCACCCCCTTATGGTAAGAACTCACAATGACTCACCTCCTCCTGACCTCCCCTTTGCCCACTTTCACTTGCCCCTAGGAGGAAAACTCTCCTTCACTCAAGCACCTGGGCCACCATTACCAAGGACCAATGGGATCTGAACATTGTGTCCCAGGGATACAAATTCCCCTTCCTACCCCACAAGGGTTTCCAGATCTACCACTAAATCAGTGGGCAGAGGCACAAAATCAAATCCTTTCCCTGCTCTCCTTGAGGGCAGTAGAGCATGTTCCTGCAGAACAGATAAGACAAGGCTTCTACTCAAGACATTTTCTGGTGCCCAGAAAAGAGGGCACCTGGCACCCCACCCTCAATCTATCCATTCTAAACACCTTCCTGGTGATCCCAAAATTCAAAATGCTCACCCTCCAGCAGCTGCTACCCATGCTCTCCAAGGACGCCTGGCTAGCCGTCCTGAATCTAAAATAGGCCTACCTCCATATTCCTATCAGGGAATCATGCAGAAAATATCTCCGCTTCAGGGCAGAATTTCAACACTTTCAGTTCTCTGCACTTTACTTTGGCTTATCTACTGCTCCCAGAGTTTTCACAAAATGCCTGGCTCCGGCCATTGCCTTTTGCAGACAAAGAAATATTCAAATGTACCCCTGCTTAGATGACTGCTTTATTCAAACAGACAGACAGGAAAAGCTGCTCAAGCACCTGGCCTTTGTAAAGAACCTACTAACCTCCCTAGGGTACACAATCAATGGAAAGAAATCAAAACAGGTGCCCACCCAACGGATAATATTCCTGGGAGCAAGTCTGGGCACAGCATCCCAGATGGCATACCTTATGCCAGAGAAACTAATTTTCTGTCAGCCTACTTCTCTCAACTGGCCAACAGGCACCAGCTTTCTGCAAGGAAAATCCTGCAAGCCCTGGGGTTAATGGCATCTTGCATGCTCCTCATTCCATATGCTAGAATGCATATGAGGAAACTTCAATGGTACCTAAAGAGTCTTTGGTGTCAACAGTCTCAAGACCTGGAAACTCTTCTACCAATAATTCCTTGCCTCAGAAAGGAATTTCTTTGGTGGGCAACAGCATGCTCCCACAACAAGGGACTGCCCTTCTCCCCACTCCCCACCGCCCAGACCCTCACCACAAACACATCAGACTATGCTTGGGGTGCACACCTGGATGGCAGGTGCATACAGGGCCAAAGTAGCCCATAGCAAATCCCCCTGCACATCAATCAAAAAAGAGATGATGACTGTGCAGCACACCTTGATAGCTTTTAAACTCCTTCTCTCTCTCCAGGGGTTTAAAAACAGACAGCACCACTGTGATGTGATACATCAACAAGCAGGAAGTGACTCACTCCTACCCTCTATGCAGGCTGGCCATGACCCTTTGACTCACAGCCTCTTCCATGCAACTACAACTGTTAGCACAATACCTACCAGGCTCCCTCAACTCCCTGGCAGATCAATTAAGCAGAAACCTTCTGGACCCACACGAGTGGCAGCTCAACAGAAGAACCTTCACACTAATAACTCAAAAATGGGAAACCCCGAAGGTCAACCTCTTTGCCTCCCACACCAACCATCAGCTCAGCAAATTCTGCACCAGGGAGCATCACTACATGGCTTGGAAAGTGGATGCATTTTCCTTCCCCTGGGTCAACCTCTCAGTCTAGGCCTTTCCTCCCCTTCCCCTAATCCCTAGGGTACTGCTCAAAATAAGGGAGGAAAAACCAAGGACCATTCTTATAGCTCCAGGCTGGCCCTGACAGCACTGGTACCCCTTGCTGCACAGCCTGTCCCTGCTGCCTCCATGGTGTCTTCCTCAGATTCCAAACCTCCTAACCCAGAGGGAAGGGGAATTCATGCTTTCCCAATTGCAGACACTCAGTTTGGCAGCTTGGCTTATTCCCTAGCCCCGGACGAATCTGCCATTCTCAGTAAACAAGTTCTGGATGTTATCTATGAGGCTAGATGCCCTAGCACCAGAAAGTGCTATGCAGATAAATGGAAAAGGTTCTGCAGCTGGATCCAAGCTAAGGGGGCCAATACGGCACAGCCCTCCATACCTCTCATCCTGAATTACTTAGCTGACCTACTACACAGTGGTCTCTCTTTCTCCTCTAAAAAAATTCATGCCTCTGTTATTTCTGCGCATTTTCCCACTGAGCAGCCCCTTTTCTCACACCCTTTGATCAAACAGTTCCTCAGAGGGGCTAGCAACTTGAGGCCCCCCAGAAGGACCCCACCTCTGACTTAGGACCTTAACTTTGTCTTGGAAAATCTCACCCTGTCTCCTTTAGAACCAGCTTCTTCTGCAGAGCTAAAATTTCTCTCCTGGAAAACAGCCTTCCTTCTGGCCATCACTTCAGCCAGAAGAGTCTCTGAGCTGCAGGCACTCATGGCTGTGGAACCCTTCATCATCTTCCATGCAGACCAGGTATCCTTCAGAACTAACCCATCCTTCATGCCCAAGGTGGTGTCCAGTGTGGCTCTCAACCAATCCATTCATTTGCTCACCTTCTTTCCTAATCTCCAGAACAAGGGGGAAAGGATTCTTCACTCTCTAGATATGCACAGATAGCTCAGATTCTGTCTGGACAGGACTAAATCATTCAGAAAGTCTGATCAATTGCTGGTTAGCTTTGCTACAGGGGTAGAAGGCAAAGCCATCTCCAAGCAAACCATTTCAAAATGGATAGCACACTGTATCCATTTCTACTACAAGCAGCATGTTAAGCCTCCACCCAAGGGGGTCAGGACACACTCTACAAGAACAGCCTCCACCACTGCAGCTTTCCTCAGAGGAGTCCCCACCAGGGACATCCTGGAGGCTGCCACCTGGACATCTGTTCACACTTTCACCAAGCATTACCACCTGCCTCTCTTCCCCAAATCCAGGGCAGGCTTTGCCTCTGCAGTCTTGCAGGGCATCCTAGCCAGCCCCTAGCTTCCTTGACTGTCTCCACCCATTTCCTCAGCTTTGAAAATCTACCCAAATGTGATGACTGCAACAGTGAAACACAAAGAACATAGTACAGTTGTGTACACTTACCATAAATGTAGATGTTCAAGTGTATTCACTGTTGCAGTCCTGGTTTCCCTCCCTCCATCCCCTTATTCTCTTTCTCCTTTTACTACCATTCTTCCTTGTTGTTCTCCTTTGCTTATAAAGGACATATTGGTATTTATTTTCCACTGGTGGGGATTTTCCACCAGAACCTGGCCTCCTACTTTGGGGATCCTGACAGGTTAGGGCAAGGAATACTGATGAAATGGCATTAGCTGCCTTACTTTATACCACTGACCACCTGATGTCAGTTCTCAAGTGACAGCAACTGACGCAGAAATACTAAGTCTTTGGTATTCGGGCCAGCCGAGGGCTACCCTGGAAGGAGATAACCCAAATTTGATGACTGCAACAATGAATACACTTGAACACCTACTGTATGGTAAGTGTACACAACTGTACTTTTCTAACAAACCTGAGCACTATACTAGTAACTGAGCTGTGTAAACTCACACAGAAGATTCTTAAAGTGAGGCTTTAAGTGTTCACGTGGGAGCACTAAACCTCCTTTTCAAATACAGTGTCATTTAACATGAATTATTTTAAGGGTTATCAGGATTAAATACTCGATATTCATGGATATTTGAATTTTCATACTTTTGGTCAGCAGTTTTATGAGCCAGTCTTGTGACTGGAAGCAAACCTCTGCCACATGTCATATAAAATAACATCCTTACCATCAAGGTAAACAGATAATTGGAAGGGCAGTTCTGAATTCTTCTTTGGTCTGTCTTGTGTTGACCAGTTCAGGGCTAGAGGCAACATTTGAATATGGTTTTGTGGATAGGCTTGTAATGGTCTACAGATTGATTGACTAGTCATTACCTATGAATGCATGATTCTAAATGATGTGCATGGTGAAAACACTCATAAAGAGCCAGTCTAGAGTGGGATGCGAGTGATGCCTATGAATGAACTGTGAATGAACTGTATCAAGGGTTAATATTTGGCAAGTGCACATCTCATTCCTATGCAACAGGGATCATGCAGAGATATAACATTTGTTCTGTACTTTGACAAGGACATAAACTGTGCATATGCACACACACACATGCACACACACACACACACACACACGCACGTGCGCACACACACACACACACAAACACACACACACACACACACACACACACACACACACACAGCCAGGCACATACACACAGACACCACCGGTCTTAGTATGTGTGCATGTGTGTATGCAAGTAAGCAAGCAAGCAATAACACATGTATGCACATGTTAACCCGACTTTTATTTCTAACTCCCAAAATAAAGACTGCAACAGTAACTTTTTATTCTGAATGTTACTGCAACAGTGTGCCCTAACTTTCCTAATTGGTCTGACAGCACTCGTTACATTGCTGAAGTGTATAACATACTGAGAGTGTTCAGTAAACCACATGCTTGATTGTGTATGTTGTGCATGAGTCATGTACTGTTATGCTTTGTTTTATTCATAAGCGTCACTCATACCAGTATCGCATTTCAAACAGATTCCTCCCTGCAATATATACATAATATCAGTCTGCCTTTATTTTCTTTGTTCTAATAGACCACATTTATGTTGTAGAAAAAGAAGGCTGTAGTCTTGGCAATAGGGTTGTCACATTTTGAAGAGCAAAAATTTTCACAAAAGCCAGTAGTAGATTCAAAACAGGTATGGAGCAGGGAAGCTGCTGTTGGCCAAACATGAATGACTGAAGTCATTCAGTGCTACTTTGTCCAAGTTAATGATACACTCATGCTTCATTTGCTTTTATGCTCTCCATATTTCTAAATGGCCATGAGAAGCTGTGAACACTAAATGGCAGCAAGCAAAGTCAATTTCATGCATACATTAAAGACCTAAGAGGAATGCATAATACTAGCTATCAAGTTTAGCTAAAGGAAACAATTCTTATTTGTCTTGCTTGTCCCTATTATTTCACCATCCACCCAATCCTGGCCTTCCCACACTATCTGGTTTACTTCTTGTTTATTCACTCTTTATGTAGCTTGTCAGCCTTTTCCTTCATCCTTTGAATACATAATATCTGGGCAGGTCTGCACAGTAATAACTTTATAGAAAATAACTGAATTAAGTTAAGGGTCTTGTGGCTACTAGGACCACAGAAGCCATGGGTTTCTAGATGGTCCATGGTACTTTCTAGAGCTTTTTCCAACTTGTTGATACCCTGGTGGTCTAAAACAAAATCATGGATAATCAAAGAAGTGCAGTCTTATTTTTTTCCAGTGGAAGAATAACAGGTTGTGTCTACGACTTAATGCTCAAAACTGACAAAAAGAGTATTTCCCAATATACTAAGAAGACAAATACATACAATGATATACAAAACATATTGGAGAATCATACCTAACCCACCCCCCACAAATGATAGTCACCGTCAATGCAAACATAGGTGTTGATTGGTAAAAAACTGAAGTAACTATCCTATATTTCAAGCTGTTATTGTCATACATGTATACAACCCAGCCACTGGGGATGCACAAGCCAGTGCATTTCTTTGTGCGTTCTCAAGCCCGGATAAATGGGGAAGGTTATGTCAGGAAGGGCATCTGGTGTAAAACCTCTGCCAAATGACATATGCAGACAATACAGATTTCCATACTGCATGGGTCAAGGCCCAGGTTAACTACGACTGCCACCAGTACTGCTAGCCAACAGAGTGCTGGCGGAAACTGGGCTACTGTTGGCTGAAGGAAAAGAAGAGGGGCATCTGGTGTAAAACCTCTGCAAAACAACATATGCGGACAACAATACAGATTTCCATACTGGTTCGGTCGAAGCCCAAGTTAACAACGACTGCCACCAGTACTGCTAGCCAACAGAGTGCTGGCAGAAACTGGGCTACTGTTGGCTGAAGGAAAAAAAGAGGGGGAAGGCATGTGCAAAGGCAGGAAGAGAGGAGGAATGTTAGGAGTGTATTAGTGAGTATAGTAACTTTGAATGTTGGCAGTCTGACTGGAATAGGGAGAGAGCTAGCTGATATGATGTAGAGAAGGATGGTTGATATATTGTGCATGCAAGAGACCAGATGGAAGTGGAATAAGGCCAGGTATATAGGAGGCAGGTTCAAATTGTTCTATCATGGTGTAAATAGGAGGAGAAATGGAGTAGGGGTTATCCTGAAGGAACAGTATGCCAATAGTGTTCTGAAGGTGAAAAGAGTGTCGGATAGAGTGATGTTTATGAAGCTGGAAATTGATGGTGTAATGATGAATGTTGTTAGTGCATACGTTATGCAAGTTGGGTGTGAGATGGATGAGAAAGAAAAATTTTGGAGTGAGTTGGATGAAGTGGTGTTGAGCATACCCAAGGGTGAGAGATTGGTGATTGGAATGGATTTCAGTGGGCATGTTGGTGCAGGGAACAGAGGGGATGAGGAAGTGATAAGTAGGTATGGTGTTAAGAAGAGGAATGCAGAAGGTCAGATGGTAGTGGATTTTGCAAAAAGGATGGACACGACGGTGGTGAATATGTACTTTAAGAAGAGGAAGGAGCATAGGGTGACATACAAGAGTGGAGAAAGATGCACACAGGTGGATTATATCCTATGCAGGAGCACCAGTCTGAAGGAGATTGGAGTCTGTAAAGTGGTGACAGGGGAAAGTGTAATTAGGGAGCTTAGATTGGTGGTCTGTAGGATGACGTTGGTGATCAAGAAGAGAAGGAGAAGTGTGAAAGCAGTGCCAAGAATTAAATGGTGGAAGTCAAAAAAGGGTGACTGTGAGGTGGAGTTTAGGGAAGAGTTAAGACAGGCATTGGGGGACAGTGAAGAGTTACCAAATAGCTGGGTAACTACAGCAGAGCTGGTAAGGGAGACAGCTAGAAAGGTGCTTGGTGTGACATCTGGATAGAGGAAGGAGGACAAGGAGTCCTGATGGTGGAATGAGGAAGTACAGGAGAGTATACAGAGGAAGAGGCTGGCAAAGAAGAAGTGGGATTGTCAGAGAGATGAAGAAAGTAGACATGAGTATAAGGAGATGAGACGTATGGCAAAGAGAGAGGTGGCGAAGGCTAAGGATAAGGCATATGGAGACTTGTTTGAAAGGTTGAACACTAAAGAGGAAGTAAAGGACCTGTGCTGATTGGCTAGACAGAGGGACTAAGCTGGGAAAGATGTGCAGCAGGTAAGGGTGATAAAGGATAGTGAGGGAAACTGCTCACAAGAGACGATAGTGTGTTGTGCAGATGGAGGGGCTGATAAATGAAGAGAACGAGAGAGAGAGAATGTTGGATGATGAGGGGATAGTGAATCAGGAAGTGAAACAGATTAGCAAGGAGAAAGTAAGGACAGCTATGAAGAGGATGCAGAATGGAAAAGCTGTTGGTCCAGATGACATACCAGTGAAAGCATGGAGGTTCTTAGGAGAAATGGCAGGGGAGTTTTTAACCAGATTGTTTAATGAAATCTTGGAAAGTCAGAGGACGCCTGAGGAGTGGAGAAAAAGTGTTTCAGTGCCCATTTTAAGAATAAGGGTGATGTGCAAAGCTGTAATAACTACAGAAGGATAAAACCGATCAGTCACAGCTTGAAGTTATGGGAAATAATAGTGGAACCTTGGTTAAGAAGGGAGGTGATGATTAGTGATCAGCAGTATGGGTTCATGCCGGGAAAGAGAACTACAGATGCAATGTTTACTCTGAGAGTATTGATGGAGAAATATAGAGAAGGTCAGAAGGAGTTGCATTGTGTCTTTGTGGACTTAGAGAAAGAATATGACAGGGTGGCTAGAACAGAGTTGTGGTATTGCATGAGGAATTCAGGAGTGGCAGAGAAATATGCAAGAGTGGTACAGGATATCTACGAGGGTAGTGTGACAGTGGTGAGGTCTGCGGTGGGAGTGATGGATGCATTTAAGGTGGGGGTGGGATTACATCAAGGATCAGCTCTGAGCCCTTTCTTATTTGCAATGGTGATGGGCATGTTGATAGATGAGATCAGACAGGAGGCCCCGTAGACCATGATGTTTGCAGATGACATTGTGATCTGTAGTGAGAGTAAGGACAAGGTTGAGGAGACCCTGGAGAGGTGGAGATATGCTCTATAGAGGAGAGGAATGAAGGTCAGCCAGTGTGAATGAGAGGGAAGATAGAGGAAAGGTGAGGATGCAGGGGTTAGAGTTGGTGAAGGTAGATGAGTTGGGATCAACAGTTCAGAGTAATGGTGTGTGTGGAAGAGAGGTGAAGAAGAGAGTACAAGCAGGGTGGAATGGGTGGAGAAGAGTGTCAGGAGTGATATGTGGCAGACAGGTACCAGTAAGAGTCAAAGTGAAGGTCTACAAGAGGGTAGTGAGACCAGCAATGTTATATGGGTTGGAGACAGTGGCATTTACAAAAAGGCAGGAGTCAGAGCTGGACATGGCAGAATTAAAGATGTTAAGATCTGCACTGGGTTTGACGAGGATGGACAGGATTAGGAATCAGTATATTAGAGGCTCAGCTCAGGTTGGACAGTTTGGAGAGAAAGCCAGAGAGGTGAGATTGCATTGGTTTGGACATGTGCTGAGGAGGGATGCTGGGTATATTGGGAAAAGGATGCTAAGGACAGAGCTGCCAGGTAAGAGGAAAAGAAGAAGGCCTAAGATAAGGTTTATGGATGTGATTATAGAGGACATGCAGGTGGTTGGTGTGACAGAGCAATATGCAGAGGACAGGAAGAAATGGAAACAGAAGACCCACTGTGGTGACCACTAACGGGAACAGATGAAAGAGAAGAAGATTATCGTACATTTACGCAGCATGCCTACTCACCCCTACCTCTCAAAAGACAGCCAACTTCTGTGTAGTACTTTGGTATCAGACTTGGACAAATGACCATAGCAACATATTTTGACTTGATGCAGTCAGAAATATATACACATCATGCCTTGTTACCTGTACCCCCAAACAATAGCTACCAATATACTATATCTGAATTTTTGATTGTGAGGAAAAAGAAGAAGAATCATCAGAGTACTGTAAGCCAAATTGTTGTTCCTAGACAGAATGGTGCCTCTGGACAAGCTGTTGTAACTTTATGTTCAAACCTCTGAAGTTTGACAGTGAGGAAAGTTGAATAAATAATTAGAAATAGTTATTATACTGTCCCCAGCCCCCAAGCAGGCAAGAGTGAGTAATCTTCTGTCCATACCTCTGAGCAGGACTAGTTTTAGACTAGGTGAGACCCAGGGCAAAGGTTGAGGATGAGGCCCCTTAGGAAGTCTATTAATCCCCAACTAATGCTATGATAAACTACTCTGATATGCCATACCTACATGAGGTATATCAAAGCACTTCAAAAACAGCCAGCATTATACATCTGCTATGCATATTGCTGCAGTATCATGGCGATATGCACTATGGATAAAAACAAGGGTTGTGTTGGCTTATGTAAGATGCATAGTGCAAAATATCATAGCACTATGTATGTTACATGAGCCAACACAGCCCACGTGTATGAAATAAGTAACATCATGACATTGCATGCTGTAGGTAATGAGAGGTCAAGTGCAGTAGTATCACAAAGAGCAATGTCTGGATCACTCCCTGAACCATTAATCACAAGAAAGCAATGCATAGACATTGTAGCAGGAAAGCAACTGATAAGATTATGGTACCACTGCACTAGGCTAACTGCCACAAAAACATAGCATGTAGCTGGTCCAGCACTATGCCTTTCATCATTTTGTGAAACACATATTTTATCTGTATAACATAATACTTATTTACAGTCTGTTGTGCTGAAATACATTACACAGTGCAAATCACCCTGAATCCATTACAGTTTGTGTCAAACAGCCATAGCACTTGAGGGACTTCTATGACCTGTGCTATCACAGTACCAAAACGAATGCATAGCACAAAATAGCATACTGGATTTTGGCAGATTGCAGTATATAATTTAGTTTCATGGATTCCAGTTGTTATCAGTAACTGCTCCAGATAAAATTAAAAAAAGCTACTGAGTAGTTGCTGATGTTAGGATGCTAGATCAAACATTAAATATGCAAAAACTGACAGCGAAATATGAATGGAAAACAAAATGCTAGTTGCTTACGTTATAAGACATGTTTTTGATGTTTTCTATTTGTGAAGCAGATCAGCAGAAAATGTTCTGTTTGTTCTGCAAGTACTCCTGTTAAGACATGATAAATAACTCCACATGATAATCCATCACAATACCATATAAATTATAGTGTGAAAGTCATTAAATTAGAAAAGAGATACCGTGAAATCTGAAAATATTATTAGCACCACCTATTAAAAGACTGGAGAATAATATATATATATATATATATATATATATATATATATATATAGAGAGAGAGAGAGAGAGAGAAAGACACACACACACACACACACACACACACACACACACACACACACAGGCACGCATGCACACACACACACACACACACACACACACACACACACACACACATATTACATTATATCACATTATATTGGATATATATTGTTTTTTCTCAGATTATCAATGCTCTAACAAGATACAGCAAAGATCTCACCTGCCAATCCACCTTAGACTGGATTCTAGTATCCCACCCTGCTAATTAACCCTCTTCTGGTCCGCTGTCTAGCTCCCTGAGCAATCATCTGCCAGCTTACTCCCATAGAACAAACGTCCAACAACTAAGAGTACACACTATAAAAAACAGTTAGGAACTCAATTATTTTTTGTCAGTATAAATTCAACAATATCCTACAGGAAATAGACCGGGCACCCCTTAAACAACTACCCCTTAATGATGCTTTACTATACTTTAATAACACCTTCCTTCACATACTTAATAGACTAGCTCCCATTCGTATGAAATGAATTAAATTGAACCCAGCTCCATGAGTCTCTAAGGAATGCAAACACATGATGAAGCAAAGGGACCTAGCCTGGTTAACCTGGAAAAAAAAAAACAAAATTTCAAAATGATAAAACTAATTAACAGAGATAAGAAGTCATATTATTCCCAGCTTCAACTCCAGCATAAAATCAACCCCAGTAAATTTTGGCACTCCATATCTTCTCTACTTAACCCTGGAAGAAATGGAGAGCACACCCTATCACCTGATACCCCTCCATCACAAATAGCCAAAAACTTTAACAAACACTTCATAAAATCAATTTCAGACCTACTAACTAACACCCGTAATACTGGACCCCCCACCCTTCAACCTATTCAGACACTGACACCAAGCCATCAACTACTTCTAACCCTGTCATTACTAACCCCCAAACTCAACATAATGTCATACAAACCACATTCTCATTTCAGCCCATACCCACTGACACCATTAAGAAACTGCTACAAAAACTAAAACCCAGCTCTACTTCAGCTGACAATCTCCCCCAGTTCTACCTCAAGATGGCTGCTAACTCAGTCGCCTACCCAATCAGTATCCTTATAAATAGGTATTTTTCTGAATCAGAAGTACCTACCATATGGAAACAATCTCACATCACCCTCATCCACAAAGGAGGAAACTCTCTTGTTCCATCCAATTTCCATCCTATATCCTTCTTGTCACCCATATCCAAAATTCTCTAGAGAGGTATCCATCAGCAGGTAATTTAATATCTATTGCAAAACAATCTTTTAACTAAAACCCAACATGGCTTCCAACTTAGCCACACCACAGCTACAGACCTATTATCTTTTACAGATATCATGAAGAAGGCCAGAGATGCAGGATGGTAAACAGCCTCAGTATT
Organism: Protopterus annectens; assembly: GCF_019279795.1. Taxonomy (NCBI): domain Eukaryota; kingdom Metazoa; phylum Chordata; order Ceratodontiformes; family Protopteridae; genus Protopterus; species Protopterus annectens. The sequence continues at coordinate 1,655,544,452 of NC_056739.1, read as the reverse complement.
CCTTGATCTCTCCAAGGCCTTTGACACAGTGTCTCACCCCTTACTTTTGAACACATTGTCTAACCTAGGCTTCTCACATAGCACAGTAAAATGGTTTCAGAGCTACCTCAAGGATAATAAACAAGCAGTGAAATGGTCCAACAAACTCTTACCCTTTCTTCACAACCCTACTGGTGTCCCCCAAGGCTCCATCCTAGGACCCCTACTCTTCAGCATTTTCACAAACAACCTTCACACTGCCTCTCACCCTAGGACCCTCATTCAATATGCTGATGATTCCACCATTATCAGCACTGCTCAATCACTACCAGAACTACTCTCAAAAACTCAATAGTCCTTTACAGCAGTAGAATCCTGGCTAGGAAATGCCCAACTCTTTCTTAATCCAAAGAAAACAAAACTAGTACTCTTTCATCCCAAAAACACCTCCCCTGTCATTGACCATTTCAATATCCTTGCATCTGACACACTGCCATAGAAAAAGTGCAGGAAACCAAACTTCTAGGTGTTATCATTGACAATAAACTTTCATTTGACCCCCATATACAGCAAAATATAAAGAAAACTCATCAAAAACTGGGACTCTTATATAGAAACAAACATTTCTTTACTGCAGCAACCAAACCTACCATGGCAAAAACATTTTTACTTCCCTGTCTTCTTTATGGTGCCCCTATCTTAACTAACTTACACAATTCTAGCCTAAGCAAGTTTGAACAGTGCTACAACAAAGTTGCAAAGTTTGCCACAAACTCTAAATATCACACACACCACTGTAAACCACTCCTAGAATTAAACTGGCTGGAACTACCCAACCAACTTGTCTTTCTTCAGCTATCCACTTTTCCCTGCACTAGCCAATCTAGCCGCACCTTACACACCAAATCAATCCCTAAGATCAGAAGACAAAAATCTCTTAGCTGTCTCAAAACACACAAGAAAATCTGGTCACTCTCTGTATTCATACTCTGTCTCTATACATTGGAATTCACTACTTCTAGCTACCAGGTCTATGCCTGGTCTAACCCATTTCAAAGCCTCTTTAAAAAATCATCTCAAAAATAAAATGAAGGTAAATATTCCAGCCACAGGAACCAAATGGATACTAAAAAACTTGTTTACTAGGTTCATAGGTTCATAGGTAGATACTAGGTTATTGGCCCTAGGGCCTATACAAGCCTAGCCAAAAAGGTACCCTGGCTTTTACCACCCAAGAAAATTATTTTCCTGTGCCCCTGTCAAGCAGAAGTGATCCCCGGAGTGAATTTCCTATTACCCATCCAATCATCAAGATTTTTCTTGAAGAGTGCTAATGAGGAGCTCTATTTGACATCAATAGGTAGTCTGTTCCAGAGTATGGGAAGTCTCTGGGAGGAATCTATCCCTCCAGTATGTTGTGTTTATTGTAGTGACAAGGTTTAGGTCCCTAGAGCATATAGCTCGAAGGGATTGGGATTTCTTTAAGTGGAGCATGTCCAACAGCTCTGGGTTTGAAATAGCTTTGTATGTTAGGCAGAGATCACCTCTAAGTAGGTGATATGCGAAGGAGTAAACCTGGAGTTTTTTGAGTTGGTCTGCGTAAGGCATCAGTTTGAGGCCAGTAATCCTCTTTGTGAGGTATTTTTACGGCCTTTCCAGTTGTTGTAGATGTCTTGTGAGGTACATACTAAAAGGGGCGTTGTACTCTATAATGGGTCTAATGAGTGATTAGTAGAGGGGAACAATGGCCTCTTTTTTTCTGGATGAGAATCCTTTTGTGATGAGGTGTGCCATGTAGAAGGATTTCCTGACCACTGCGGCAATGTGATTATCAAAGGAGAGACTACTGTCTACCTGTGTCCCAAGGTCTCTTATTACACTTTTGATGTTAAGTAGACTACAGCCTATGTGGTAGTTCATGGTTACAGAGTTTTTACCAAAGGGGATGACAATGCACTTTTTGGTATTGAGCTTGAGACCATGGCTTTGACACAGGCATCTGTCTCAGTGAGGCCTTTTTGTAGGCTGTCCACATCATTAGGAGTTTCGATTATGGCTCCTAGTTTGCAGTAATCTGGGAATTTAGTTAGCCAAAGACCTTCTGTGTTAGCCTGTACTTCAGAGAAGTAGATACCAAACAGGAGAGGACCCAGGACTGAACCCTGTAGTACTCCACTTGTCACTGGTCTGAAGTCTGATTTGCAGTCTGCTACTTTCACAGTGTGGGTTCTGTCAGCAAGCCAGTTGGCAACCTTCTTGTGACATAGGGATTTATACCTAGTTTAGTGAGTTTATCTATAATTCTAGAGTGGGGGATGGTGTTGAATGCCTTGGCGAGATCTAGATAGGCTGTGTGAACCACCTTACCCTCATCTATGGCCTTGGTGACTACTTCAAAGAAGTCTATCAGGTTTAGGAGACATGATCTGCCTTTTACAAACCTGAACTGTGTGGGGTCCAGAGTTTGGAGATCACCAATGTCTTTGTTTATGAGTTCCATGATGATACATTCCATGGCCTTGCAGACCAGGCTCATCAGGCTAATGGAGCGGTAGTTCCCGGGGTCTGTTGTGGCCCCCCCCCCTTTGTGGAGCGGGATAGCCGTTACTGTGCACCATTCAATGGGCACAAAGCCTGAGGTGAGGCTATGACTGAACATGGTACTTAGGTGGGGTGCCAGTTCATTCTGTAGTTCGTGTAGAAGGCAGCCTGGGATGTTGTCAGGTCCCATGGATGCTCTGTTCTTGGCTTTGGAGAGTGAGATTTTTATCTGTGCAGCCAGGATTACAGGAACTTTGCATTCTTCTGGTATAAAGTTGGGCCCTTTAGGGTGTGAGAGTGGGTAAAGTTAGCACTGAACCTATCTGTCAGGATGTTGGCAATATCAGTTGGTTCTGTATATTTAGTGTCATTTTGCTGTAACTCAGAGCAGATCTGAGTGTTGCCATTGAGATTATTGACATAGCTATAGAATGCTTTGTGGTTGTCTTTAGAATCAGTGGCGATTTTGTTTTCATAACTAGCTTTGGAGGATTTTATGAGGGATCTCAGCTTCTTACTGAGGCTGACCAGGGACTTCCTCCAATGGTGGGATTTTACTCTTTTTTCCAACAATTTCTTTCTTCTGTTGCAGAGTTTGTTTATAGCAGAAGACCACCAGATTGTCTTCCTTTTTTTGGAGGATAGCATCTTGGTACTGTTAGGGATAGCACGATCCATGCACGCGTGTAAGTGCTTATATAGTGCATTTGTGTAGGATTTAGCAGTCGTACCTCTATTGTCCATCTGCATGGATGTCGTGAAGTTTGTCACTTCTGTCTTAAAAAGCATGAAGTTGGCTTTGGAGAAATTTTTTATGGTTGTTTTCCTAATGGGGGGTGGGAGCAGGATGTGGATATCTAGGGTGATTAGCTTGTGTTCGGATCTGACCAATGAGGAGCTGACCTCTGGTGTGGAACACCAGTCGCCCATGATGGTGATGACCAGGTCTAGGATATTGCTGACCCTGGTGGGAGTGTGGATTAGTTGATCCAAGGTGTTGGAATTGATGATTTTCAGAAAACGTTGAGGAAAAGAGTTGGTACACGAGTAGTTTTCCCAGTTAATGGTAGGGTAGTTGAACTCACCCATTATTAAAGTGTTGGGTTGTACCTTAATATTTTCCAGTGTATCAAGAAAAGATGAGTGGGAATCCTGGGGCATGGTGGAGGGTCTGTAGCAAGCTACAATCTGGATTGTGGTTTTGCCCAGAGTTAGTTGAACTTGGATAATCTCGGATGCATTATGCTGAGCAACTAGCTTGGAGGTGTGGATATCCTTAATGAACATGGATACACCTCCATCTTTAGTGTTTCGGTCCGGGTTTTGTGGCCGAAAGGTGTAGTATGAATTGTAGCCTGGTAATGCAGGGGTGCTCTCTGGAGCTTTGAACCAGATCTCTGTCACTGCACAGATGTCAATGTTCTCCATTTTAAGGAGTGCCTCGAGTGAGTGCATTTGGAGTTTTATACTTCTAGCATTGAGTAGCATTACCCTCAGATTTTGCTTGCTTGTACCTGTTACGGTGGAGAATTTGTTATTTAAACCTTGCCTAAAAAAGTCACTATAGGGGTGGCAAGAGCCTCTGTCAGTATCCAGAATCCCAAGGACGACAGGTGCAGGCCATCTCTGGCAAAGAAGCGTGGTCTGTCGATCATGTCATCCCAGGCACATCCCAGACACAACAGACTTAGCACTTTCAAATTATATATAACTGGCTCTGCTCCTGCATAAAGCCTGCCCAGTACTCAGGTTTTCCTCTTCTGTCACATTTCAATCCCTCACAGACTGCAAGATCCTAAAGCTGTTCTAGCTCCTTGTCTGCTTCTATACCATATCCTTAAGCTACCACTCAGGATTTATTGCTTCTATTCTTCTTAACTCTCTGCCACTATATGTCTGCATCACTAACTTTCTGGCTGCTATTTTCCTAATAAACTTACATTCTATTTTACATGTACTACAACAGTCAATGTCACGCATGTTGCTACCTATGTACTTTTTTTTTTGACACTATCTACATCATGTATGATGAGAGTGACTATTAATCATTTGTAATGTTTTAACTGTATAGAATTGTCTAGAGGTGTAGTAATATATTACATCTTGTAGCAGTTTATTCCTTCAACTTATTTTTTGTATAGTATTTCTAATGCAATCTTTATTGTATTGGATTATACTGTATTTGTATTGTACTGTATGTGGAGTTTTCTACCCGGGCCTCTGCTGAAAATGGGTTCTGTACACCCAGTCAGATTACCCTGGTAAACAAATGTCACATAAATAAATAAATATATATTAATTCAGATTCTTTACTGAAGAGTTGCAAATTAAAACCTTAGAGCTATACAGCTAAGTACTATTGCACACTTGAAAAAGACCTGTAATCAGATAAGCTAGTGTTTCATCTTACATGAGCTGTGCACAATTGTCAGCTGAGCCTTCACAGATGAAGGAAAAAAACTGTCTTTCTGCTTTATTCTTGTGTTTCCTTTTGTTAGCAGGTATATAAATCAGAATGATGAAGCAATGGTTACCATTGCAAAAGTGCTCACAATTTTGTATTAAAAAATATTTTACTTTGTTGTGGTTCAGCTTCTTTATTCCAGCTACCTTCCTACTGGGCACCTGTGTTTCAACATTTTCAACTTCTGGGCTGGTTTGGATTTATTTGTTTGCTGCTTAGGTATATAAATGTATGTAATAACTCTACAATGTTCATAGGTTCATAGGTTGGTACTAGGCTAGGCAGAAATAAGAACTGATTAATTAAGGACTCATTCATAAGACAGAAGAGGTCACTTAAGGTTAATCACTTGTTAACAGAGGGGGTGGAGCTAGGAACTAAAATTTCTATTTAAGGAGTAAACTAAAACATTTCAGAGCTTTACCAGAAAGGCTCATCCAGACTCTGCTACACTTTGCTGTGAAGGAAAGGTTAGTTTGCTGTTATTTTTTGTATTTCTGTATTGCCTTTCTATATTTTGAATACTGTAGTTTGTTTTCTTTACCTTGTGTTTTGCTTGCATTCTGTTTTAACAGCATATTAAAACTTCAAAAGAGACCACAGCTCTCTCTGTTCTGAGTCAGGCAGAAATAAGAACTGATTAATTAAGGACTCATTCATAAGACAGAAGAGGTCACTTAAGGTTAATCACTTGTTAACAGAGGGGTGGAGCTAGGAACTAAAATTTCTATTTAAGGAGTAAACTAAAACATTTCAGAGCTTTACCAGAAAGGCTCATCCAGACTCTGCTACACTTTGCTGTGAAGGAAAGGTTAGTTTGCTGTTATTTTTGTATTTCTGTATTGCCTTTCTATATTTTGAATACTGTAGTTTGTTTTCTTTACCTTGTGTTTTGCTTGCATTCTGTTTTAACAGCATATTAAAACTTCAAAAGAGACCACAGCTCTCTCTGTTCTGAGTCAGGCAGAAATAAGAACTGATTAATTAAGGACTCATTCATAAGACAGAAGAGGTCACTTAAGGTTAATCACTTGTTAACAGAGGGGTGGAGCTAGGAACTAAAATTTCTATTTAAGGAGTAAACTAAAACATTTCAGAGCTTTACCAGAAAGGCTCATCCAGACTCTGCTACACTTTGCTGTGAAGGAAAGGTTAGTTTGCTGTTATTTTTTGTATTTCTGTATTGCCTTTCTATATTTTGAATACTGTAGTTTGTTTTCTTTACCTTGTGTTTTGCTTGCATTCTGTTTTAACAGCATATTAAAACTTCAAAAGAGACCACAGCTCTCTCTGTTCTGAGTCAGGCAGAAATAAGAACTGATTAATTAAGGACTCATTCATAAGACAGAAGAGGTCACTTAAGGTTAATCACTTGTTAACAGAGGGGGTGGAGCTAGGAACTAAAATTTCTATTTAAGGAGTAAACTAAAACATTTCAGAGCTTTACCAGAAAGGCTCATCCAGACTCTGCTACACTTTGCTGTGAAGGAAAGGTTAATTTGCTGTTATTTTTTGTATTTCTGTATTGCCTTTCTATATTTTGAATACTGTAGTTTGTTTTCTTTACCTTGTGTTTTGCTTGCATTCTGTTTTAACAGCATATTAAAACTTCAAAAGAGACCACAGCTCTCTGTTCTGAGTCAGGCAGAAATAAGAACTGATTAATTAAGGACTCATTCATAAGACAGAAGAGGTCACTTAAGGTTAATCACTTGTTAACAGAGGGGGTGGAGCTAGGAACTAAAATTTCTATTTAAGGAGTAAACTAAAACATTTCAGAGCTTTACCAGAAAGGCTCATCCGGACTCTGCTACACTTTGCTGTGAAGGAAAGGTTAGTTTGCTGTTATTTTTTGTATTTCTGTATTGCCTTTCTATATTTTGAATACTGTAGTTTGTTTTCTTTACCTTGTGTTTTGCTTGCATTCTGTTTTAACAGCATATTAAAACTTCAAAAGAGACCACAGCTCTCTCTGCTCTGAGTCAGGCAGAAATAAGAACTGATTAATTAAGGACTCATTCATAAGACAGAAGAGGTCACTTAAGGTTAATCACTTGTTAACAGAGGGGTGGAGCTAGGAACTAAAATTTCTATTTAAGGAGTAAACTAAAACATTTCAGAGCTTTACCAGAAAGGCTCATCCAGACTCTGCTACACTTTGCTGTGAAGGAAAGGTTAGTTTGCTGTTATTTTTGTATTTCTGTATTGCCTTTCTATATTTTGAATACTGTAGTTTGTTTTCTTTACCTTGTGTTTTGCTTGCATTCTGTTTTAACAGCATATTAAAACTTCAAAAGAGACCACAGCTCTCTCTGTTCTGAGTCAGGCAGAAATAAGAACTGATTAATTAAGGACTCATTCATAAGACAGAAGAGGTCACTTAAGGTTAATCACTTGTTAACAGAGGGGGTGGAGCTAGGAACTAAAATTTCTATTTAAGGAGTAAACTAAAACATTTCAGAGCTTTACCAGAAAGGCTCATCCAGACTCTGCTACACTTTGCTGTGAAGGAAAGGTTAGTTTGCTGTTATTTTTGTATTTCTGTATTGCCTTTCTATATTTTGAATACTGTAGTTTGTTTTCTTTACCTTGTGTTTTGCTTGCATTCTGTTTTAACAGCATATTAAAACTTCAAAAGAGACCACAGCTCTCTCTGTTCTGAGTCAGGCAGAATTTTTTCCCTCCCTCCCACCCATTTAAGTTGTCTTGTTAAATACCACTGTCTTTCTAGTTGCCCGCCTCTTATGTTAATCTGACCATATATCTCATTTCTCTCTACTTTCACTGGCTTATGTGAGTAATCACAAAACCATCACTTTTGAAATCCCACCCTTCAATTATTTAAATTTATTGGCCATCCTACAGTATTTCATAGTACCAAAATACAAAAGTAACCACCCTTTCAGTCCATCTTGCTGTTTTAAAAATAGTAACTCTCCACTAAACCTTAACTTTTTAAACAGGTAAAACTCAAGTTACCTACTTTCATATCTAACTTCTCTAGTGCACACTGCAGAGTGCATTCTTTTCAATCTTACCTTTAAGCATCCCTGTTACTAGCACTTTCTCTAATACCTAAAAAGATCATCTTTACTTGACTCCAAGTAGACTTTTCTCTATCTGTTAAACCTAGCACTTGCTCCTACAGTACTTATTACCTTGATACGGCACTCTTATAGATAGCACCCCAAAAGGCAAACCCCCATTTCTCGGTCACCCACGTCCCCCGAATCTCTTTTAAAGTTTTTTTGTCTAGTCCTTCTAGCATGTCGAGGGATCAGTTGCTAGTGTCCTCTCCTGCTCAGCTGGTGAACCTGGGAATATTGAGGCAATGTTACAATTGCCTCATGTACACAGACAACCCTCTCCTCCTCCCACAAAACACAAATACATGCGAGAGATGCAACTATACTGCCAAACTGGAGGCTGAGCTCTCTCAACATAGGACTGGCAAGACCAGTCAGGAGGAGAAGGTTACCACACACACTATAGACCCAGTCTCACATAGTACCATCACAACCTCAAATCATACACATAAACACACAAAGACATACTCGGCTCTGATCAAAAATCTACCAAAACAGCAGAGGCCACCAAAGCAGACACCCAAACAACCACCACCTCAGAACACAACACCTGCAACACATAGACCTCACAGTCAGAGTGTCAAACAGTCACAGCCCTTAAGGCCAAACACAATGCCAGACACACTAGTCATTGGTGACTCCATAGTCAGACACACTGACGTCCCGCTCTCCAGACTGAGTAAGGAGAAGGTCACAGTAAGCTGCCTGTCGGGCGCTAGAATCCGCCACATAACGCAAGCACTCAGGTCTCTCAACAGCAGGTACAAATACGACTCAGTCATTGTCCACGCTGGTGTAAACGACCAGAGACGTACCTCCTTGGACTACATGAAAAGAGACATTGAGGAGCTCTCTGATTATGTAGCCCAGGCAGGTATGACCCTGACCTTGAGCAGTATCCTACCTTCACCAAGAATGATGCCACAATACAGAGATAAGATGATCAGCTTTAACAATTGGCTTAAACTCTGGTGTTATTCAAAGGGGATCCAATGTCTGTCTGCCTGGGATGACATGCTGGACAAGCCACGCTGCTTCGCAAGGGACGGCTTGCACCTGTCACCCCTGGGATTCTGGATATTGGCAAAGGCTCTTGCCACCCCCATAGTGCCTTTTTTTAGGCAAGGCTCAAATTCTAAACCTACCACCCTAGAACACAAAAAAGGAAAAAAACTAAGGGTAATGCTGCTCAATGCCAGAAGTCTAAATCTCAAAATGCACGCACTCGAGGCCCTTCTCAGTATGGAGAACATCGATGTCTGTGCAGTGACAGAAACCTGGTTCAAGGCTCCTGAGAGCACCCCAGCACTATCAGGTTTTACCTCTTATCATGCGTTCCGGCCCCAAAATCCGGACAATACCAAGAAAGGAGGGGGGGGTATCCATATTCATCAAGGACACCCACACCTCAAGACTGGTGGCAACGCATGATGCACTGGAGACCATCCATGTGCAATTAACCATAGGCAAGACTGCTCTGCAAATTGTAGCATGTTACAGGCCACCCTCACAAACTCAGGAACCTCACATGGCCTTCCTGAAAACACTAGAGGGGATAAATGTATCACCAAACACCATCATACTAGGTGACTTCAATTACCCTAATATAGACTGGGAACACTACTCAAGCCCAAACACCCTAGCCCAAAAGTTCCTGGAATTCATAAACTCAAATGCCATGGAACAACTAGTCACCATCCCCACAAGTGGAGAAAACATACTTGATCTCATCATCACGAACATGGGAGCACAATGTTCAACACCGGAAGTATACCCCTCACTGGTGAGATCAGATCACAAACTAATCTCGCTGGAGGTCCTCATCCCACCTCCACCTGAAATAAAAAAGACCACAGTAAAGAACTTCTCGAAAGCAGACTTCACACTTCTAAAGACTAGTGTGGTCTCCTTTAAGGCCCCCGAGCCGGCGGAAAACAGTACTCAAGCCGCTGAATCACTTACAAATGCCTTCTACCAGCACCTGCAGGACTGCATGGATAAGGCAATCCCAAGCAAAACAAAGACTCTTTGTACCAAAGGCAAGCGTCCAGTCTGGTGGACCCCAGCCATAAACAAACTCTACAACAAAAGGAGGAAGCTACTACAAGATAGAGCAAAATCCTCAAAAGGTAAGACACCCTTGATCACTATAAGTAAAAAACTAAGAGCTCTCATAAAATCATCCAAAGCAAATTTTGAGAGAAAAATAGCTAAAGACTCAAAAGACAATCATAAGGCCTTCTTTAGCTATGTTAGAAACCTGGGAGGAAACTCCCAGATATGCTCAGAACTAGTTCAAAATGATGTGAAGATTACTGATCCTACAGACATTGCCAACATACTGGCTGACAGGTTCAGTGCAAACTTCTCCCCTCCCCAAAAGGAGAGATATCTATACCAGCGATTGCAGCCCCCAAACATCTCCAACGCCCAAGTGAGAACTGCTCTCTCCAAAGCAAAAACACAGCATCCATGGGACCTGATGGTGTCCCCGGCTGTGTGCTCCATGAACTCAACGAGGAATTAAACCCACAGCTAGGACAGCTGTTTAATCATAGTCTTACCTCTGGATACGTACCCAGGAAGTGGTGCACTGCAACTGTGGTCCCACTTCACAAAGGCGGTGCCTCCACCGACCCTGGAAATTACCGGCCCATTAGCTTGACAAGCCTTATCTGCAAAGCCATGGAGAGGATCATAATGGACCTCATAAATAAAGACATAGGGAATTTGCAGAATTTGGATCCATCCCAGTTTGGCTTTGTCAAAGGCAGATCATGCCTTCTAAACTTGGTTGACTTTTTCGAAACAGTCACCAAAGCCATTGATGAGGGAAAGGCAGTCCATACAGCCTACCTCGATCTGGCGAAGGCCTTCGATACAATACCCCACTCGGGTATCATTGAAAAACTCATCAGCTTAAATGTTAACCCCGCTTGCTACACTTGTGCCTCAACAGAGGCACAGCAAAATAATGGGTATAGTTCCCCATACTAAAGGGGTGGCGTAAGCCACAAAACTATGGGCTAGGCTTGTAAATGCCCTCGGGCAGATAGCCTAGTATGAACCTATGAACCTATGAACCTATCAGCTCTAGGGCCTATACAAGCCTAGCCATAACAATTCCCTGGCTATTTCTTCCCACATTATTTACTTTCCTGGACCCCTGTTACTTTCCTGGACCCCTGTGCTGACCATGTGGTAAGATTAGCAGAAATGTAGCATAGTATACTGCTTGCATTGAACACGGAGGTAAAAAGACTGATGAGAGAAAGAATCTTATAGTCAGGTATGAAATGCTGTAAAAGAACTGGAAATGAGATTACTTGACTGCTTGTATAGTTCACTGTATGGCATAAGTAAGGACTACAAAAGCTCTATAGAGTGGTTTGAAAGTTAATTGCTAAAACTTTGATACTTCATTCAGATAAATAATACATTTTTTGCTTAGAGTGACAACATGGCATTGGTGACCTCAGTTTGATTTTCAGCTATGGCACTTTAAAAGCAAAAAGGGGGAGGGAGAGGATTGAAGAGGCTATGGCTGATCACTTATCTATGGGATTGGGGGTGTTACATGCCAAAAAGAAATGTAGTTGCTGTGTTGCCCTTCACTGGGGAGTATAGCAGAGTGCATGTCAAGTTAGAAGGAGGCAGAGCCTTCAAGCAGGCAAAGTGCTTAACCATGGGATATGGTCTAATTTTCGCAAGTGCACTCCTCTTAAGGGTAAATTTTAGATAAGCACATCAGCATGTGGTAGGGACGTTCCTGTAACAGGTCAAGTTGCCTGGATGCAAGTCTGGTACAGCATGATGGTCAGGACATAAAACATGTCAGTTCAGCCAGCAAAGGACACTGTCTCCTCAATCAACCTGACCTTTGTTCTAGCAGCATGTGTGGATAAAAGACCAACAAAAAATAAGGTGTTTTTTTATGATCTATCCACTATCAGTAAATCCTGAAAACCATGGTATTATCTGTTTAACTGGATTATCTGTAATTACAATTTAGATTTTGAAAATCTCATCCTGCTAGCTGGAGATTTACCATAAAATGCAAAGTGTGCATGTCAAGAAAATATCTTGCACATAGGAAGCAACTCCTCAAATATTAATATCCATAAAATAAAAATTATGATTATTCATCTTCAAAATGAAATTGAGAACATGTTTTAATATTACTTACTTAATTAATTAATTGTTTTAAAATGCCAGAAGACTAGTGATCCCCCTCCACATAAACATACGATTCTGGTCCGAAAAAGGCATTTTGTAGTATGTTCTAGCATCTTATCTGGTGCCATGTGCCATTCCCTGCTCTCAACTCAACTCTAAGTTGAGGACCAAAAAAGAAAAAGGGATTCTCTATCAAACTGTAGCAGGCCGCTTGCTACAAATGTAATGAGTGGCCTGCTAAAGACAGAATGCTGCACAAAACGTGTTTCAGAACCTCAGCAATGAATGCATATACAGTATGAGCATTCATTTCTAAATGCCTATACTGTACTGGATCTAGGACTATTGAAAGAAAGTTCAATAGTTCGAATCCAGAATAACCGAACGCACTTTAACAAAAGCATTTTCACTGAAAAAGCACTTTCGTTAAAGTCGGTTCGAAAAAAAAAACAAAAAACAATAAATCTTCTTTTATGCAGGGGGGCAAGCCTCCCTGCACCCCCCAGACACCCCTTACTTTTATGTTCTCACTCTGAGGTCGCACTACTATCTATCTATCTATCTATCTACTATCTATCTATCTATATATATATATATATATATATATATATATATATATATATATATTTATATATATATATATATATATATATTTATATATATATATATATATATATATATATATATATATATATATATATATATGTATATGTATATGTAGAGAGAGAGCAATATTTATATTCATATGGAAGTTCACTTTGCTGAACATAAGAACATTTATTTACTCAAAATGTGGTGGACTGTGTTTTATTTTATACAATAATAATTTTCCCAAATGCACATTTTGTCAAAAGGTATAAGTTGGTCTGTGTATTTGGGTGCATGTATTTGTGTGTACATGTCTGCACTTGCAGGTTAAGTTTAGAGTATGGGCTATATTAGGGAATAGTTAAATTGCTTTGCTTGTGCACTTGTGTATGGGAGATGCGTCTTGAGTGTTTTGTGTGATTGCACTGGTAGGAAAAGGATTTTCTCAGAAGGGACGGTGCAGGTCTGGGATTAGAATCAATGGCGGGGTTAAAGTTAGAATTACTAGACATGAGAAGGTGATGCACTGGGCAAAGCTTCGCATTTTAAGTTATTTACTATGCTAGCAGCAATTTAAAGAAATATTATATACTGTTCTTAATGCAGATGTTAAACAAACATATAAACATTATCACCACTAGATAGCAAATTGTAGCTCACCAGCACAACGAAAAAAGAAAGGCCAGTGATTACCTTTATGTAGTTTATTAAAAGTCACGGTCTTGTGTACCAAAACACAGTTAGTCACTACAGATAAATGTAATTCCACAAGTCTTCTTAAATCAGGCACAACCTCACACAATAAAATCCTGTTATCGAAACTTCAAAAAGTGCACGTAAAATTGTTGTAAAACAAACTCCTCTAGCGCCTTGGCTCTTCAACCTTTACAGAGTATATCCTTTCTTTTACTTTCCACTCTTAAAACTATAGTTAAGAAAAATTAACCAATCACTACCCTTGCACTCATTATCTTATTGAAGGAAACACTTCCAGTGACATCCCCTATTCAGTCCTTTTGCAATTAAGGTATTCAATTTTAAAATTAAAGTAGACTCCATTTTCCATAACTTCTTTTTTATATCTAAGTCATTTAGAAACATTTGTCCTATATGGACAGACTAAGAAAACTCTATTCTTTGTCTCATATCGCCTACTTAGAGGCGATCTCTGCTTGACTTACAAAGCCATGTCTGACCCAGCTCTGTTAGAAATGCTACATCTAAAGAAATTCCAATCCCTCTGCACCACATGTTCCAGAGACCTCAACCTCATTATCACAATCAACAGAACATGCTGGATGAACAGGTTCATAACCCAGAGACTACCCATGCTATGGAATAGACTTCCGATAAATGTCAAGCAGAGCACCTCCCTGGCCCTCTTCAAAAGAAATCATGATGAGTGGATGGGAAATAGAAAATTCATCCCAGGGATCACTCCAGTGGCTTTACTCAATAGAGGCACTGGGAACTAAGGTCGGGTGGCACGGTGCCAGGGTAATCCTATGGGCTGGGCTTGTAAAGGCTCCAGGGCCATTAGCCTAATATATACCTATGAACCTATGAAGCCATCATCTGTCCTCAGTTATGTATTCACTCCCTCTTGTTCAAAATGTTTTATATAACATTCCTCTCTCGGGTTGATATTTTCTTGGTACTTCAGTTTTCCTGCTATGTATGTTGTTTTTGAACATTAATCAAGGACTAATTGAATTCTTATATCATCTGAGAATGTTCTACATATTTGCAGTTGTGCGTTCAGGTGTTTTCTTGATAAGCTGTACAGTTTTAAACAATCCACAAAAACTAGACAAGATGTGAGTGATCAAGGGTGGTTTGCGGAAGCCAAGTAATAACTATAGCTTAGTATTTTAATTAAACAGCTCAGTAGGTTAGCTGCAAGGCAAAATAGCTGTGGTGACAAACAATCTCCTTGGAGTACTCAACTACCCCCATTTGGATTCTTATCCTTGGGATCATAATTTGTCCTTTATCATGACTCTCAGTTGTAAAGTGTTTTGCCACTGTTACATAGTGATTGTGTCATAATTGATCAGTGTAGGGGGCATTTTGTACATCTGTAAGCATTCCATAATCAATTTGAGCTTTTTATGTGGCATGTCTAATGTCGAAAGGAATGATGCTTAAAGTTAATGCATCATTAAGAAAGAAATAGAGATGTCTTAATCCTGAGCTCCCTCCATACAGTCTGACACGCTCTTCAAAGAGCATTAATTAATTTTTTTTATTCACTGAGATTCTTAGAAGTACATTATACTAGAGCTTTTGAAACGAAATTTAACTTCCAAAGAGATATTGTAAATCAGTTCATAATGTCCCTGATGGAGGGAAAATATAACATACACCCACAGCCACTAATAAATCAAGTGTAGAGCTAAGCCAGTAAGGAAAATATTCAGCATTTTTTGATGACAAGTTCTAGTGCACATATTGCTAAAACTTTTGGCATTCCACTTGATAGCAGTTAATGTTCTAACAGAATCAAATGCAAAACATGCTACCCTGTTTGCAACAATAATTCAGATTTGGCAGGAAGATGTTTTGATGCATAGCTTAATATAACAGATGCAAATGCTGTTTCCTAGTTTGTCTGTGTGAGTGTGTGTGTGTGTGTGTGTGTGTGTGTGTGTGTATGTGTGAATAGCTGTGGATGAAACAAAATGCATTATTTGTGTATAACCTAATATCGTTTTGTTAGTTATTTTTTCAGTACTTTAAGTACGTGCTTCCTTCTAATATGCATTTCTCATGCTCATTAATACAAAATCAGTTATCACTTGTATCCCTAGGAAATTTCAACAGTATGCAATGATTACTAAATTTTTAAAGTGACCCCAAAACAAAGCCATGCCAGTACTATAAACTCTGGGAGACTGAATCAAAGAAGCATAAATTCAGCATAGATCATTTTATCTTCAAATCCTTTTTTACAGAATGATTTGTAGCACTTTAAGTAGAACAAACTGTATAAACATTCACAAATTACTTTGCAAACCAAGCCTAGCCAGCCATGTACATGCTAAGCACTGATTGTTAACAAAATTATGCAGAGTGTAGATAGTGTGGAGCAAAACAAACTATAAATCACTGAACATAAGATTAGTCAGGAAGATCTGGTCATTTGCTGACTCTCAAATTATAGATGCAACGCATTTTTGAAACAGAAGATACTAATGCTTTTTTCAAATGCACTAGCAGCTTGTTCATTTTGTTTTTCAAGCCTCAGTAAAGAAGTGTTAAATGAAGGGTTCTCCTTGTGTTGTAGCTCCTAAAACTGTTTACATGCTTTTACAAAAAATCAGTTGTCAATACCCATTCCTGAAACATGCAGCTGCTGAAAGTATATACCTTTATGTTACACAGATTGATTGTGTTTTGTTAAGCTTGAAACTTTTAAAGACTGACATCAGCTAAAAAAAACACACTGTGGTGCCGGACAAGGTTTTAGCCGACATACGAATGCTTTATAGAGATATGTGCAGGCCATCCCTTGCAAAGTAGTTACTACTGTCAACACTCTCATCCTAAGTTTTATATATATATATATATATATATATATATATATATATATATATATATACACACACACACACACACACACACACACACACACACACACACACATAGATATAGACATACATAAACATATGGGTCTACTTTGCTTTATCAAAATTTCACATTACTGAAACCCAAATCATGGAGACCACAAAACCGAAAGTGCAGTACAGCAAAATCTCACTGTACCGAAGCACACTTTAACAATGATCACCACTTCCAGCATCCTATATATATAGGTGCAGTGTTTTTCTTTTATTGTTTAAAGTATTACCGGGTAGGGATGATATACAGCACTTGGAACTTCTTGTTGTAGATAGCAGTACAGTGAGGATAAGGACATTTACCCTTTTCCCTCTGTAGTGCGATCTCGGAGTTGGTATATATAATTTGCAGGGGTGTGAGGGGTGCAGCTCCCCATATGGGGGGTGCAGGGAGGCTTGCCCCCCTGCAGAAATGTGTATGAAGGTTAAATTTATGCTTGGTTTTCTTTGAAGTTCTTTTGTTTGAGTGATGTTTCGTTGTACTGCAGTTTCAGTTTTGTGGTCTTCGTGATTTGGATTTCAGTAATGTGAGATTTCAATAAAGCCACGTAGACCCCCCCCCCACACACACACAGATACACACACACACACACACACACACACACACACACACACACACACACACACACACATATATATATATATATATATATATATATATATATATATATATGTATATAGATCTGCCTCATATGATTGAAAGCTCATATGATCAACAACCATTTGACTGACACCAAAACACTGAAAGCTCAAAACACCTAAAGCTCATATGATCAACACTCATAACACTGACACATGAAATCCAAAGCATTATGCCCTTTCTCCACTGTAGCAATACCCTGGAGTAGGAATAAATAGGGGGGAGGGGCAAAGCCCCCCACATATGTCATCAATTTTAAACATACATATGGATACTTTTAACGGAATTGACTATATTCATGTAAATAATGTGGGGGTCTATACCCCCACACCCCCCAATATGGGGGGGCTGTGCCCCCACACCCCCCTAACTATTTATTCCTACTCCAAGGTCGCGCTACAGTTCTGCTGTATCTTTGCTGGACCAGGCAGAAGATCTATAGGAATAATATAACCACAGCTTATAGCTGAAGATTTTCTTTGCCCTTTGTCAAATTATTTAGTATTTTAAGAAACAGAGAATACATGAGAAACCCATTACCCCTGTGATGCCCCTGCACTGGCCCAATAATTAAGGAGTCTCGATCCCCCCACTAGCACCAGTGAGGGACATACACACTGGGAGGGTGACGCCCTTACGCCCCATTGTGGCAGGACAAGGATGGGTTACTGAATATATGTCCATGTATGTAGAAAAAGAGTTGAAAGGAGTACTACTTAATATATCTAGTGTCTTAAGAGATACAGATGACTTTTTGAAGATGTTTAGGTCGACTATGGATACATTGTCAGAAAGAACAGATCTTCTATTGACTACTATGGATGTAACAAGCTTATTTACTTCAATACCTAAAGAATATGGTATTGAAGCAGTGAGACGAGTAATAGGACAAGAAGGATTTAATAACAATAATGTCAATCTCATCTCTCTTAGAAATAATACTGAACACGAACTTCTTTATTTATGGACCCTTGATATATTGGCAGCATTGGGGGTGTTGCCATGGGCACCTCCTGTGCCAATAGTTATGCAAATATAGTTCTTTCTGATTGGGAGAAGAGATACATCTTAAATACCACTAATCCATGATATGCTCAGGTCAAATACTGCAGTCGTTTTGTAGATGACCTATTCCTGCTTTGGGAAGGGGATGAGAACCAATTTCTGTTGTTTATGCAATATCTTAATGACACAACCACATTCTTGAAATTTACAGGGCAATGTTCATGCACTTCTGTTAATTTCTTGGACATCAATATTCTATTTGATTATGAAAGGAAAGTTCAGACCTCTTTGTATAGGAAACCAACTTGGAGAAATCATTATCTGCATAAAAACAGCATGCATCCCAAGCACGTTACGAATAATATAATGAAAAATGAACTTACAAGGATCACAAAAAGATGTACACAAGATGCAAACCTGCAAAAAGAAATAGATGACCTGAAGGAACGCCTACACAAGCGTGGTTATACTGAGAGAGATACGAATTCAGCAATGAATATATTTCATAGAAATCAAGCAAATAGATCAGAGGTTAACTTAAAAAAGAAAAATCAAGAAGTATCCTCTATGCCTCTAATGATTATGCATAGTACAGATAATAAATTTGTTAAAGATATAATATACAAGTACTTGCCGATTCTTACTCAAGATGTGAAACTTCGTAATATAGTAGGAGATAAACCACAATTATGTTATAAAAACAAAAAGAACATCAAGATGCTCTCATGTATGAAAGATGGATTCTCTAAACCTAAGTTAGTAGGGCGCAAAGGCACTTTTAGATGTGGGAATTGTTCTGCATCTGAACATATTGATACTAGCAATATATTTAAACATCCGGAAATGGAAAAAAGATTTTACTTTTCATTGCAAAGCTACATGCACTTCTCAGAATGTCATTTACTTGGCAACCTGTAAAAATTGCTTATCATTTTATGTTGGCAAAACTAATCAAATTTTTAGGAAAGAATACTTCGACATCTCAGTGATATCTGCAGAGGAGATTTGCATAATGCTTTAGCACTACACGTATCCAGATTTCCAACTCATAGTTTTTCATTTAAAGTTATTGAAAAAATCTATGTAGGGAATAAGAAAGGTGACTTAGTTAATAGAACGGAGTTATGTTAAACTAAACAGATCATTAACCTGCGAGCGGACCACCCTCCAGGGATGAATAATGTTATTCCCTTAAAACCAAATCTAAAGGCTAGAAGACCTACCATTGGTTGATTGAAGAGGCTTGGCGCAAGACCTAATATGGCTCTGCACAGCTGATGTCATCAAAGGTGTTGTCAGTGATTCAGCTTACTATTGGCTATGAGTTTATTTTAAATAAAGAGTAATGGAGTCCCGTTTTTATGACCTGATGAAAGTTTATCCGAAAGCGCTTATCGTGTGAGTGTTGGGACGCATTTCTTGGATTTATTTGATCCATCTTTTACCTAAAGAAAATTTTTTGTGAGTGGTGTGAAGCCTCATATAGGAAAGTCAAGTAGCATCTATCAAGTAGCAGTGTCGAAGGACTGTGCTAAACTGAATGGGATTACGTAAGACTATTTAAACTCAGGCGTTTAACCTAACATCTTCTGAGTTTTACTGTTGTAATTGAAGAACTATTGACGCCAAGGAAGAACCGAATGGTTTACTAAACCTGAAAGGCTAAATCAAGACACGCCACTTGTATCTATTTTATAATTTGTATCTCACAACGGATACAGTGTTTCAATATACTGGGATTGGATGCTTGTAAGTTAAACTGAGCACTTTTAATCAAGTACTCCTAACTTTTATGATTATATACTTAATAAACTTCAATTTAAAAAAGGTTCAAAGAAGATAAAGCTACTTTTTGCATTGGTGCTGGCATTGTTGACACATTAAACAGCTCAGCCATGGAGTAGCGGCTTGATAAACATAGTTTTTATATTTTTTTACTTGTCGTTACTTTAATAGTGAGTAATGCATTTATTTGCATAATATCGTTTTGTTAGTTATTTCTTCAGTACTTTAAGTAAGTGCTTCATTTTAATATGCATTTCTCATGCTCATTAATACAAAATCAGTTATCACTTGTATCCCTAGGAAATTTCAACAGTATGCAATGATTACTAAATTTTTAAAGTCACCCCAAAAACAAAGCCATGCCAGTACTATAAACTCTGGGAGACTGAATCAAAGAAGCATAAATTCAGCATAGATCATTTTATCTTCAAATCCTTTTTTACAGAATGATTTGTAGCACTTTAAGTAGAACAAACTGTATAAACATTCACAAATTTCTTTGCAAACCAAGCCTAGCCAGCCATGTACATGCTAAGCACTGATTGCTAACAAAATTATGCAGAGTGTGGATAGTGTGGAGCAAAACCATTATAAATCACTGAACATAAGATTAGTCATGAAGATCTGGTCATTTGCTGACTCTTAAATAATAGATGCAACGCATTTTTGAAACAGAAGATACTAATGCTTTTTTCAAATGCACTAGCAGCTTGTTCATTTTGTTTTTCAAGCCTCAGTCAAGAAGTGTTAAATGAAGGGTTCTCCTTGTGTTGTAGCTCCTAAAACTGTTTACATGCTTTTACAAAACATCAGCTGTCAATACCCATTCCTGAAACATACAGCTGCTGAAAGTTTATACCTTTATGTTACACAGATTGATTGTGTTTTGTTAAGCTTGAAACTTTTAAAGACTGACATCAGCTAAATAAAAACACACTGTGGTGCCAGACAAGGTTTTAGCCGACATACGAATGCTTTATAGAGATATGTGCAGGCCATCCCTTGCAAAGCAGTTATTACTGTCAACACTCTCATACTAATTTTTATATATATATATATATATATATATATATATATATATATATATACACACACACACACACACACACACACACACACACACACACACATACACACACACACACACACACACACACACACACACACACACATACACACACGCACGCACGCATACATAGATATAGATATAGACATACATAAACATATAGGTCTACTTTGCTTTATCAAAATTTCACATTACTGAAACCCAAATCGCGGAGACCACAAAAGTGAAAGTGCAGTACAGCAAAATCTCACTGTACCGAAACATACTTTAACAATGATCACCACTTCCAGCATCCTATACAAATACAGGTGCAGTGTTTTTCTTTTATTGTTTAAAGTATTACCAGGTAGGGATCATATACAGCACTTGGAACTTCTCATTGTAGATTGCAGTACAGTGAGGATAAGGAAATGTACCCTTTTCTCCACTGTAGTGCGATCTCGGAGTTGGTATATATAATTTGCAGGGGGTGTGAGGGGTGCAGCTCCCCATATGGGGGGAGCAGGAAGGCTTGCCGCCCTGCAGAAATGTGTATGAAGGTTAAATTTATGCTTGGCTTTCTTTGAAGTGCACTTTGTTTGAGTGATGTTTTGTTGTACTGCAGTTTCAGTTTTGTGGTCTTCGTGATTTGGATTTCAGTAATGTGAGATTTCAATAAAGCCACACAGACCCCCCCTCCACACACACACACACACACACACAGATACATACACACACACACATATATATGTATATATGGATCTACCTCATATGATTGAAAGCTCATATGATCAACAACCATTTGACTGACACCAAAACACTGAAAGCTCAAAACACCTAAAGCTCATATGATCAACACTCATAACATTAACATATGAAATCCAAAGCATTGTGCCCTTTCCCCACTGTAGCACTACCCTGGAATAGGAATAAATATGGTGGAGGGGTGAAGCCCCGCACATATGTCATCAATTTTAAACATACATATGGATACTTTTAACTGAATTGACTATATTCATGTAAATAATGTGGGGGTCTATAACCCACACCCCCTAATATGGGGGGCTGTGTTCCCACATACCCCCTAACTATTTATTCCTACTCCAAGGTCATGCTACAGTTCTGCTGTATCTTTGCTGGACCAGGCAGAAGATCTACAGGAATAATATAACCACAGTTTATAGCTGAAGATTTTCATTGCCCGTTGTCAAATTATTTATTATTTTAAGAAACAGAGAATACATGAGAAACCCATTACCCCTGTGATGCCCCATGCACTGGCCCAATAATCAAGGAGTCTCAATCCCCCAACTAGCACCAGTGAGGGACATACACATTGGGAGGGTGACAAGTACACACACAGTAAAGTACAATTTCCCTTAAGAGCACACAGAGATCACAGTCAGTCTGGGACTGGTTTCTTCCTCTTTCTCTAGATCCCCAATAAGACTTCCCACTGGCAGAGCTATAGAGTTGATTCCTCAGCCATGGTTCCATGCCAAGTCCTTCCAGCACTCTCTCTGTCCAACCAATGCTTCGTGTCCCTGTCCAAGTAGCTCACACATGCACACACACACACAAACACACTCTTTGAGATTTGATTTATACACAAACACACACCTGGGAAAGACTTGCACAGGTTTACTAGCTATGCCTCCTTATGCCCTGACTATAAGGTAGATATTACTGCTGCCAGAACCCCTTATCAGCTACTTTAAGGCCCTTACCAAATGGTGACCAATCCTACTATGCAATGTTACTATTACCCAAGGTAAGTGTGACCAAGAGCAAGGCTATTTAGAAATGGCTTGTACAGTGTCATCAAATGCATATGTAAGTACTCTAAGAGCTTAAATAAGTCTCACAAATATCAGCCAAAAAGATAGGTTTAAATATATTTTAATATAATAAATAATAAAAGAAGAAGACAATACTCAAACAACACAGTTACTTCAGAGTTCAGAATCACAGGAAATATTTTAAAACAACATTGCAGGACAGTTTCAAATAAATACAGAAAACATCTAAACTAATCTTTACTATTTTCCTATCTATATCTAAGAGAAATTACTATACCTTAGACTTACTTCAGAGCAACATGCAGGCAAAAGTGCGTGAATGTTTCTATGTCCAAGATAAGATACAAAATGCCCCATCTTTCTCTTCTGAGAGAGTTCTTAAATTAATAATAAACACTACTGCTGGGTTAGTGTTAATGACATTGGTATTTGTCACCTGACTTCAGTTCTCAAGCTAAACAGACACTTAGAATTTAACACCTTTCTGTCAAAAATGCATATCTCTCAGAAGTTTGCTCAGAACTGGAAGTCACAAAACAATAAAATACCTTTACATGTTAGACCTAACAATTATTTCTGTTTCAGACAATAGAATAACTTCTAGCTCTAGATAATTCCCAGGGGTCAATAAACTCCATATTCCTACACAGAGTGAATGGTGTCTGCATCCACATAGCCTTAACAGCAATGCCTCTTACATATTAATGAAGGTGTGCTACTGGGAACTGCTCTGTGGACATGAACACTGAAAAAGTGCAGGAGACGTGTTTCATTAGTGCTCACAGATCCAACACATCCCCTGCACTCTGAAAGTGACATACGGCACTTTCTAAATACTTTCAGTATCTGTAGACACTGAAAGAAGGAATTGAAATGGGTAGCAATGCATTGTCACGGACATTGAAAGCAGGAATTGAAATGGGAAACAATGCAGGGAGTGAGTGGCAGGTACTAGCACACACCCCTGCATTGTGAAAGTGCTGTACAGCACTTTCCATACTTCTCAATCTCTTATTGCAAAAAATATGGACAGAATATAAAATGATGGGGGATAAATAGGGACATATTTTAAATATTGCCCTTACAAACTTAGAAAATGAATAGAGAAACAGGTTTTGTATTAACATAACATGTGTGGAAGGATTAGAAGACTGAAACTCAAATGTATGCCATTATGTAGTGACTTCAATCCTGATATTGCCCATACAGACTTAGAGAGTTGATAGAATGACAGGAAGTGTACTACCAAATATGAATTACAGTTACTATTAATACATGTAAATAAAGTGCTTGCATTATTTTTTTTTCCATTCTAAGTTAAGTTTAAGTATAGCTGAGTGAGTTTGCATGTCACAGCTCTCTGCTCAGCATTGCTTAAACATCTCATAGCAGCTAAATACAAACGTATAGGTAAAACCTTCAATGGCAAGAGATTGTAGTGGTTAGAATCCTGGCCCTGTATGCAGCAGTTCATGGTTCAGGTACCAAGACAGGCCCTTTATTTTTACATGGCAAAGCATTGTTAAAATTAGTGTTTTATTTTAAATTATGTAGTAACTGATATTTGTTAATGAGAGAAGTGTAGCTGGTTTAAAATGGAAGTGTTAGTGCATATAACATGTGAAATCACCCATTTATACACAGGTGTCTCATACAGTATAGTCACACCCCAAGGTAATGTAATATAAGCACATAGGGTGATGTCATGTAAAATAAATCATATACACTGAATAATATGTCAATAATGATTCATTAATTTCCAGTTCTGATATTTTTTCTTAAATGAAAACTGAGCAATGCTTAGCAGTGCTAAGCTCTGCTCAGCTGGTTTGAGCATTGCTTAGATGTTAATTCTAAGCAGCAGTCAGCCCAGCTAAGTTGATTTGTACACTGCTAACCCCTGCTCAGCATTTTCCCCTTTAAGCACTGCTCAGCTCAGCTTAGTGGATTTGCACACTGGTAAGCTGTGCTCAACATTGTCAAAATGGTCCAATGATGGGAAAGGGTGGGAATATGGCCTTATTTAAACCACACAGGCAAGGAATACAGCCAGAACCTGTTGTAGTTAGATCTGCGTAGGAACCATGTCTGCCCTTGGAGAGGGAGCACACTTTCGGGCACAAACCTAGGGCATTCTGGAGTCCATGGTCATGGCTGGACTCCTCATTGTACACCATGATGACGGACTGCTGCAGGCCCAGTACCAGGGCTCATAATACAAAGCAGAAACCTGGGACCATCTGGCTCATGATCTCACCAGTGCTACTGAAATCCCCTAAATTGGTGACCAGGTATGGCATCATTATGCTGACCTAAAGCATAGGAAGGTGGTGCTCTTGGCCCAGTGGATGCAAGATGCTCAAGCATGGAATGCTCCAGTAGTTTGTAAGTATCCCATCCATAACTGTACCAAATTCTAGCCTGAGTGTGTGATAGGCAGGTATGCATAATGTTTGTTTTTTCTCCCTACAGCTGCAGTGGAGAGGGTTTGTGATGTGGAGGCCTTTGCCAACAGACTGTCAGGGCTGCACCAACAAGCTGGTTTGTACAGATCTATCTTGCAGTAAATAATGCAATAAATAAGAAGGAGTATATTGTTTACAGCCAGTAGGTATAGTATGTTATGTGTCTACTGAATAAATACAGTTTGACAGACTAATATTGTTCTACAGGATATGCAGTTGTAAAGCACTGTATCATATTATTAAAATAAAGACATACCTGGTTTGTTGTTGTAGAAATAGAATGTGTACAGGTTCTTCATAGCAAATACGGCTTTCAAAGCATGATTTAACTGAGGTCATTGTGAGAACCAGCTATTATGCAAAACTGTAGGTTATGGAGCTGTAAAACAAGATATAAATGAAATATGAAATATGTTATGCACTAAGATATGAACCCTGAATAGTAATGCCTAATGTATTATAGTGTGCCCCCTGCAGCATTGCCTTGTGCTAACCTTTGCTTTCCAGGTTGTATTATTTCAAAGGATTAATACACAATACACAATACACTATCTGTCATGCATGAATCTCAGGATTACAAGGTCAGACTGTCTAACTCACAGAGTGTTGGGTAGAAATCAGTCAAACAAGAAACAGCAGTTCTCCAGTAGCTCAGTGTGATGAGAAATAGCCTTGTTGTTCATTTTAGCACACCCAGACATGGTTTGAGTCCAGGGAGTGGTACTAAGATGTGTGCTTATATACACTCAAGAAATCTTGGTTATTTGCAGAAAGAGTCAGATAGTAGTAACAAATATTTTCTCCACAGGACTTACAGGTAAAGTAATGTTTGTAGTAGCTGTATGAAGGGTATATTAATACACTGTGTACAACTGTTCCACTGTCCAACCTCATGCCTGCAAATGACAGCAGGATAGGTACACACAACATGCACTCTTCCTGATACATGTCTCTCAAGTGTCATGTTGTTATGGCTAGTGGTCACTGCTGCCAATAACCTTAGACACAGATAGGAATCCAGGTAAAGTATGCCAGTAGCAGATTTACACAACATTAGTGCAGGGTACCCCTTCTTTGTCAGATATGTAACCATGACATGTAGAAGCCCCTTCTAGTAATGTACCCATAGTTGTCACAGTCTGCCCTATACCATTACAGGTGGACAGTTTAACAGGTGCGTATGTACTACAGAAGCTATGGGCCATAGGTAGATGTAAAGTGAGGGCAGACCTCTAGAGTGCTGAGCAGCACTGTTGTGAAAAATAGAAGCCTATACAGTTGTTAATAGACTCCCCCCCATCCCTCATCTGCATCACTAATTATTATTCATATACTATGGGTATGTTTTTCTCAAAACCTAATCTTGGGACTTGTGTTGTATTATTGTTCATATATTTACTTGGTTGCATATTAACATACCTTGTTCAAATACCATTGTTGGTGGCCTTTTGCCATCATTGTAACTGGCATGCTGTTACAATGCTAACTATTGTTCCCTTTATGCATGTGTTCTGTTTGTTATGCAACTATTTCAGATATGTTGTTTTAGGTTAATTGGAACATGCATGCATGCTGTTATAACTAATTTTGAAATATTTCATTCATGACAAACCAATATATCTTGGAAAACGTCAACACCATAGCACGTTTGGGAAGGCAGATTCCATCAGATCCTCCTGTCCCACCTCATCTTCCTGTGGCACCAGGCCCCAGCACATCTGGGACCCAACCTGGAACTTTCTGCTCCACTGCTCCTGCGCCACCTTCATGTGGAACCACTTTAGGGGATGGGGCCCATCCCCCACTGGGTGTGGGAGTGGAGAGTAGCCTGTCACCTGCCACAAGTTACGGGGTATGGTGCACAGTGTCATCTGCTCTGAGTTGGATGGACAGCTGATCCAGATGGAGGGCTGCCTGATGCACATGGAGGGGCAGGCTGCCCCTGTTGTCCAGCCCCCAGCACAGCCACCTTAGAGGCCATGAAGGTGCAGTGATGACTGGCCATGGGTGGGGACCTCTGTCCCACTGTATCCTTTTGGGGGATCATGGGCTTCTGATTCCAAACCACATTCCCTGTCCAAGGAGTTTACCCCATAGGTGTCACATACCTCCCCTGTCTGCTGTTTTGTGTGTCTTGTCTGTCTCTGAATGCAACCTATCCTACCCAACCTACCTCCCCAAACATATCTATAGCCCTTATCCAACATCCCACTCTCACCTTCATAAAAAATGGGCATCTCTCACACAAAAAAAGTAATTGCCCCATACTTAGCTCTACATTTCACCCCCATGTCCAGTGACATCAATCAGTCTACACTCATTACTGCACAAATGTATGTTGCCACCACCCCTCCCTGTGGAGTGTGAGGCTGTAAATTCCAAATTTTCCACATCAATCACAGCTGTTGCTGCAGAAGAAATGTAGAGCTATGGTCCTTTCCTAAACCCATCCTGCACATCCCTAGCTGCTTTTCCTAATGTTTTACCCCATGTTTGCCCCCCCATTTCACTACTTTCCTATCACCCTTTTTTATTTATTTAAAATTAGTGCAGATTTTAAGTGGGAATAAGTGTTGCTAAGCAAATCTAAAGGGACTTAGTCATCTCTTAGCATCACTTAACTTCACGCAAAACCACGCAAACCCACATACAACTGCTTAAAAATGCTTTAATCACTCTGTTTCAATCAGCACTTGTTCTGCCCAGCAATAAAATAACCAGCCTTGCCAAGTCTTGAACCCAGAACTCTGTGCACTACACTCACAGCAATGTACCACTACACAATCTGAGGTGTGGAAATTTGCAATGCTTTTACAAGCATATCATGCATTATGGTCATTTAACATTATTGAAAAAGTCATCACTACCCAGTCTTGGGCCCAGGACCCTGTGTACTACAATCACACCAACATACTGCTACACAATTTGAGCTGTAGGAATTTGCAAGGCTTTTACAAACATATCATGCATTACAGTCATTTAACATAAGGGGAAACATACACATCCCTGGTAAACCTTAAACTCATGATCTTGTGTACTCCAGTCACAGCAGGTACCACTACTCCA
This sequence comes from Protopterus annectens, assembly GCF_019279795.1. Taxonomy (NCBI): domain Eukaryota; kingdom Metazoa; phylum Chordata; order Ceratodontiformes; family Protopteridae; genus Protopterus; species Protopterus annectens. The sequence continues at coordinate 1,655,516,193 of NC_056739.1, read as the reverse complement.
CATGAGCTGAGAGAATTAGTACTGCTTCAGTAAATATATCATGCAGGATGGTCATCCAACATTAGGGAAAAACCTGTGGCATTAGTAATGCTTTATATATACATATATATATATATATATATATATATATATATATATATATATATATAATAGGTATTAAGCTATACACACACACACACACACACACACACACATATATATATATATATATATATATATATATGTGTGTGTGTGTATGTATGTGTGTGTGTTTATATATATATATATATATATATATATATATATATATATATATATATATATATATATATATATATAAATATATATATATATATACTCAATCTCTTAGTGCAAGATATCTGCACAAAGCCTGACAAAGTGGGGGGATAAAGGCCAAACAATAGGGACATATTTGAAATATGGATGTTATAAGCTTAAAAGGTTGCTAGAGTATCACGGTTTTTAACATAATATTTTCTGATAGATTTCAGGTCTGAAACACAAAAGATTGTCATCATTTAGTGATCTCAATGCTCACATCATCCCAATGATTTGTTAGAAATCCACAACTGTTATGGGGGACAAACCTAAAATATGAACCACACATCTGGACAGTCTATAAAAATCTAGAGAGTGGAGAGGTATGACTGTAGTCATGTAACAGATGGGAAAAACACTGAGAGCTGCCACCTATTTCACCCAGCACCTTCTGAACTACAGTCAGACCAATACAACACTACCCCAAATCAGCTCTGGGGAATTACTCATGCATTTGTAAATATATCATGCACTACAGAGATGTGACTGTAGGGAAAAACAGACATCAGTGAGAAATGTTCTACCCACAACCATTTTCACCACAGTCACAGCAACATACCAGTAAGTAAACTGACCTCTAGAGTATAACGGCTGAACAAACATATCCTGATTGCCAGTCATACACTACTCCTACATATATTCCTCCAAGTCACAGTGTACTTGGAATCCTGAGATGTTACGGGACATTTCTCAGTCTGCCCCTACAAACATATACAGCTGATAGATCAACAACAACTGTAGCAGCATGCACAATCAGATAGAAAAGGATCTATGACACTCACATCTGCCCCTTTCCCTACTCACCCCAACAACCATTTGCACACTAAACTACTGCACAATCTTGACAGTCTGTTAACAATGGCCAGACATACATAACTCTCAACTGTTCAGATTTGCACAGAATGTCCTGGGTGTGGGACCATATTTATGGATGCTGCCTCATAACATTTCTGGGATTCTGCTAAATCACTGGGATAATATCAGGAATTATGCAACTAAATAATGATATACCATACCTCTGAACCTCTTACTGCAATACATCTGGACAAAGCCTGACATACTTGGGAGACAGAGGGTCAAAAATAGGGACATATCTTAAATAACAGTGTTATAAACTGAAAATGTTGCTGGTGTTACAGTGTTTGTTGTAACATAACTTTTCTGAAGGATATGAAGTCTGAAACACAAATGGATGTTATCATTTAGTGACTTCAATCCTCACATTATCCCACTGATTTGTCAAAAACAGAAATTGTCTGAGGAACAGACCAAACATAAGAGGCAAACCTCTGGACATTCTGCAGAAATCTGGACAGTTGAGTGGTATATCATATACATATCACTGTCAGACTTCAAATCACACAGAAAATGCATGTCCGGACAAACCCTGTTAATCTAGCAATCTTTTAACTGTATAAAAGCAATACTTACAATCTGTCCCTAATTCTGGAACTTTGTGCCCCATTGTGTTGGGCTTTCTCCACATTTCTTGTTCTAAGAGGTATTTCCACATACCTTCTGTAAAGCTGTAGCTCCCACATCTTCATAATGTCATCCTCACAGGCAAAGAAAAGGGGCAAGGCCCACATGAAGGACTTAATTATAGCACTGTGTTGCTATAGCATTGGCTAATGGAAATACATTACAGCTGTTCTGGATGCAATTAGCAAGTGAGAGTCACCAATTGGTGCACAGGCCATCACCTGCTCATGAGCATTACCTACAAAAGGCAAGCTGCTGCCTATGCAAAACTGGTCTTAACCTTTCTACACAAGGACAGACTGTAACTACATAAATCAAAACATTTGCATTATTCTGAGAAAACTCTTCAAAACTATAACAGGTATGTCAATCAATTAACCATGTAATGGAATGCAGCAGGGGGGATGAAATCATGTGAAATAGGAAGTTAAACAATAGGTCTCAACAGGACTTGCTGGACTGACATGTTGCTGTCCAGCACCTATGGCTATTCCGGCTGGCTCTATCTGCAGTGACATAGATCACAGCTCTGGCTCATGAGTCACCCTAGCAAAGGTCATATGACTACTACTGGAGTGTCTGTTGTCGAATACTGCCTGTGACACTGCCAGGCCTGCTACCTGGGATGTTGTAAATATTCATATGTCACCCGTGTATACTACTATGATGCATATGCTTGTCTTGCAAATGTATGAGACCTATATAGGGTATGTGCATAGTAAACAATTGGTGCAGAAGTGTGTGTTGAACTGTATGCTATATACTGAGCTCATACCTTTCAACTGTCCAGAGTATTGGAGACTGACCACATGTTTGCCTCATATTTGTAGACAATGTCTCTTATAGTTGTGTTTTTTTCAGGTAAATAACTGGAAAATCAGTAAAGACTGAAGTCATAACATAATAGCATACATTTGAATGTCAAATGTCAGATCCTTCAGAGTATTCCTGTGAATGCAAAACCTACTTTGCTAGTAACTAAGTGTTATAGCTAGCTATATAAAGTGTCACTATTTTCTGGCCTTTGCCCATTTTAATGTGTGCCTTTGTCCAGATGCCTTGCTCTAACAGGTTGAGAGGTGTGACTGAGCTGCAAGAGTGTAAACACAGTGTGCCATGCTGACAAAGAACAGAAATGTATATCAAGTATTACCTGTGCACATTTATGTATTAATAGTAGAAGCTGGAAGCCTCAAACATACAGACATGAGTTGCAAAACATCAAGTAAATAGGCTGTACTTGTTTTAGAAATGTGTTATCTTAGTTCCAGTGCATCAAACAGACATAAATGTCTACAACTACAGGTTGTTGTATTGCCTTCAAACATAAATAATTACTAGGTTGATTATAATTTCTGAGTTGAAACTGGAAAAGTGTTTAACTGTGTTCTGACTTCCAGTGCTACACTGACCTCAGACAGATATATACACCTGATGCAGAGAAGTATGTTATTTGCTGTTAGCCTGTGAAATGAAGGCAGGTAAGAAACACTGATGTAATATGAGATAACACAGCATTAATGCGGATTATTACTTTCAGACCTATCACACACAAGCAGCTTTGCATGTTGTGTAGAAACTAGGCAAATGTGATATAATTTACATATACATGGCAATATGGTATATCTGTCTGATGTTTGTGTTGTCTGCATTTCTTTGATTATCAGTCATCTCTGCATGTAATTTAGATTTGAGTCTCAGTATTTAAGCTTTGATGGCTTGTATTTTGTATGTTATTGTAGTATTACATTTGTTTGGTTAGATGTATTCTGTTCTGTTGTACTTTTAGCAGTTCTTGTTTGGGTCTGTTAACAAGGGTTACCAAAGAATTCCTTTGAAATGTGAATAGCAGCAGCTAAGTAGTGGGAGTAGCTGAGACAAAGCATTGCTCTCTTATTTACAAATATCTGTAGCTAGCTGAAGTGTTTCTGTGTTGTGCAGTGCTCTGAGTATCAGTCATCTCTGCATTTAATGTTGATATGAATCTGTTTAGTTATGCTTTGGTCACATCTATTTTGTATCTTATTCCAGTATTACATTTGTTTTAATAAAAGTTTTCTGTTATGTTGGAGTTGTAAAGGTTCCCCTTTGTTCTGTTCAAATATTTGTTGGCATGTGACTGGGCTGCCCCTACTACAAATCTCATTTTGAACACACATCCCAGTTGTAGCTCATCAACTTATCCTACTGAGTAGACAGATATCATTAGGGACCCCACCCCACCCCCTTCATTTCTCAACCAGACATTATCGTGTTTCATCCCTTCCCGCATAACCTATAAACAAAAAACATTTTACTGTATTTCTGTCTATTCCAATTGTATTACTTCAATTTGTTGTCACTGCCTGTTCTTACAATGTCTCAATTGCACTTATTCTGCTGCATTTATTACTGCTTGTCAGTAGCCTGATGTAATTCTGTTATTCTAAGGCTATGCATTGAAGCACATGGGCTTCAGGCCAGTTGTTTTACATGAAGTGGTTTTGTGGTCTGCACTGTTGTGGGAGGGGAGGCTACATTATGCCCTTCTGAGCTACAACTTGTTGGTTAAAGACTCATTGTAACTGTTCATTTGAATTCTGTTTTTCTGACATTGGTATGCCTTGTTTGCTGTAGAATACACTACATCTTGACATGCTGAATATAACCTTGTTTCTATAACTTGAACACTAATCCAGGCCATTATTTTTGGAGAGGGTATTCCTGCACCATAGTGGCAGGGTGTGCAGTTAGAAGTTGTGTGACCGAAGAGTGGTGGAACAGGGCTCTGTTCTGAGCTTTATTATAGGTTGACTGGTTAATCCATTTAAATTAATTTGCTCTTGTTTTGCTATTGTCATATTTAAGTGTGTATCTGTTCACCTGTGATACATGGACCTAAAAAGATTTTAAATATCTTTAGCATAGTCTGGTTACAGGCTTTGCTGCAGTCACATCTGTTTGTGAGATTCTTGTGTTTCCTGCTATGACATCTAGTGTTGTCCAGGGCCTGCCTGCACTTACTGGGAGTAAGTGAAATGGTTGGCACTGGTCTGCCATATGATGTTGAGCTAATAGCTCAGGGACTATGGTTGATTGGTCACTCCCAGTTTTCTTATTTTACCTTCATTTTGTGGTATTTAAACCCAGCACGTGCATGGCTTTGTGCCTTTGTGCAGTTTTAACACTTTGAAAGGTATCTGAGTTGCATTTCTTTCCCTTACCTGCACTCCTGTGTGAGTGAGGCCTTCGTCTGCAGGTAGTGTCTTGATGTTATCCAGCCATACTCACACCTATAGGTGCTATCCTCATGTTGTACCCACTCTACTATCCCTGCCCTTTCTTCCACAGATGCTAATAACCATGCTCTCTCATGATATTCCAGTTGATATGGGCATCCTGACACCGTGCAGCCACTGCCTTATGTACACAGACAACTGTGTGCTACTACTACCTAGGAACAAAATATGTGAGAGATGAAATCACATTAAGAGCCTAGAATCCTTGCTGTCTCAGTCATATGACAGTACATAGTTTCATAGTTTCATAGTATAGTACTAGGCTATCTGCCCTGGGGCATTTGTAAGCCTAGCCATAGTGATGTGGCGTTTGCCACCCCATGAAATGGCACAAAAATGTACAGAATATATCTAGAATACTGTGCCTCTGTCTAGTAGTGACACAGTGAAGGTCCCCTTATATAATAGAATTAGTTTACTGTGCCCCTGTCTAGCAGTGACACAGATGTGACCCCTGGGGTAAACTTACGATCTCCCATCCACTCATCAAGATTTCTCTTGAAGAGAGTCAGTGAGGTGCTCTGCCTAATACAAACTGGGATCCTGTTCCAAAGCATGGGAAGCCTCTGGGTTATGAATCTATCCCTCCAGCATGTCCTATTCATACTTGTGCCGAGGTTTAAGTCTTTAGCTCTCGTGGTCCTGATGGATTTGGATTTTTTGAGGTGGAGCTTGTCCATCAGATCCTGATTGGACATGGCCTTGTACGTCAGGCAGAGATCACCTCTGAGCAGGTGGTATGCTACTGAATAGAGCTGAAGTTTCTTTAGTCTGGCAGAATAAGACATATGTTGGAGACCCTTGATCCTTTTGGTGAGGTACTTTTGTGGTCTCGCCAGCTGTTGCAAGTGCCGGGTGAGATACATACCAAATGGGGCATTGTACTCAATCATGGGTCTGATGAGGGAGGAATATAGGGGTACAATGACATCCTTGGATCTGGATGTGAAACCCTTCATGATGAGGTGTGCAAGGTAGAATGTTTTTCTAACCACTTTGGCAACGTGGGTGTCAAATGAGAGGTCACTGTCTACTTGGGTCCCTAGGTCTCTGATTACTTTTTCTGTACTCAGTGGGTTGCTGTCTATGTGATAATTTGTGGGTACTTTGTTTTTTCCAAAAGGGATAACTATACATTTTTTGGCATTTAGTTTAAGGCCGTGACTACGGCACCAGTTGTCCGTTTCAGTGAGGCCTTTTTGTAGGATGTGTGTATCTGCTGGTGTATCGACTATGGCACCTAGTTTGCAGTAATCTGCGAACTTTGTCAGCCACAGCCCTCCCATGTTTGCTTTAACATCTGAGAAATAAATGCCGAACAAGAGGGGTCCAAGGACAGATCCCTGTGGGACACCACTTGTGAGTGGCTTTGAGTCTGACATTGCTCCAGCAATTTTAACTTTATGGGTTCTGTCCTTTAGCCAGTTTGCAACCCATCTAGTGACATAAGGGTTACTTTTAAGCTGTTTAGCTTATCTATGATGCCTGAGAGGGGTATTGTGTCGAAGGCCTTAGCCAAGTCCAGGTATGCTGTATGGACTGCTTTGCCCTCATCCATGGCTCTAGTGACTGTTTCGAAAAAGTCAACCAGGTTTAAAAGGCAAGATCTGCCCTTTACAAAGCCGAACTGGGTGGGGTCAAGCATCTGTAGGTCCCCTATGTCTCCGTTTATGAGTTCCATAATGATTCTTTCCATAGCTTTGCAGACCAGGCTAGTCAACCTTATGGGGCAGTAGTTTCCAGGGTCTGTAGAGGCACCCCCCTTGTGGAGTGGGACCACTGTTACTGTACGCCAGTGTTCAGGTACATATCCCGAAGTAAGGCTAAGGTTAAATAGCATTTTTATGTGTGGGTTTAGCTCCTCTTGAAGTTCACGTAACATGCACCCCGGGATACCGTCAGGTCCCATTGATGCTGTGTTTTTTGCTTTGTTTAGGGCGGTTCTCACTTGGACATCTGAGATGACAGGGAGATTACATTCAGCTGGGATAAGTATTTCTTCTTTTGGGGGTGAAGGAGGCGGGAAATTTGCACTGAACCTGTCTGCCAGAATGTTAGCAATATCTGTGGGCTCAGTGTATTTTTTGTTGTTGTGAACCAACTCTGAGCATATCTGAGGGTTTCCGCCCAGGTTTCTAACATAGCTGAAGAAGGCTTTGTGGTAATCTTTAGTGTCCTTAGCGATTTTTCTCTCAAAGTTTGCCTTGGATGTTTTTATGAGAGAACGTAATTTTCTGCTAATGTTGATCAGAGATGTCTTCACTTCATGGGATTTCGCTCTGACGTGCAGTAGCTTCCTTCTTTTGTTATACAATTTGTTTATGGCTGAGGTCCACCAGACAGGACGCTTACATTTGGTGGAGAGGGACTTGGATTTGTTTGGGATTGCATGATCCATGCATTCTTGGAGATGTCCATAGAAAGTATTTGTGAAGGATTCGGCATTGTGGGATGTGGTATCCACTGGCACAGTGGGCTTAAAGGATACCATCTCAGTCTTAAGAAGAGTGAAGTCTGCTTTTGAGAAGTTTTTCACTGTGGTCTTTTGTGCTGGGGGTGGAGGTGGGATATGTATATCCAAGGTGATTAGTTTGTGGTCAGATCTCACTAGTGAGGGGTATACTTCCGATGTGGAGCATTTTTTCCCCATGTTTGTGATGATCAGGTTTAGTATATTATCTCCCCTAGTGGAAGAGGTGACTAGTTGTTCCAGTGCATTTGAATTTATGAATTCCAGGAACCTTTGGGCTAGGGTATTAGGGCTAGAATAATGTACCCAATCTATGTTTGGGTAGTTGAAGTCTCCCAGTATGATGGTATTTTGTGATACATTCATATCCTCCAATGTCTTCAGGAAGGCTGATTGGGGTTCTTGAGATTGGGAGGGTGGTCTGTAACATGCTACCAGTTGTATAGCAGTTTTGCCTATGGTTAGTTGCACCTGTATGGTCTCTGATGCTTCATGTGTTGCTACTAACCTGGAGATGTGGGTGTCCTTGATGAATATGGACACTCCTCCCTTTGGTTCAGCCCGGTTTTGGGGCAAAAGCATGATACGAGGTATAGCCTGGTAGTGCTGGGGTGCTCTCAGGAGCCTTGAACCAGGTTTCAGTTACTGCACAGACGTCGATGTTCTCCATGCTGAGGAGTGCATCAAGTGCCTGCATCTTGAGATTTAGACTTCTGGCGTTGAGCAGCATTACCCTTAGTTTTTTTTCCATTTTGTTTTCTAAGGAGGTGGGTTTGTCTTTTGAGCCTTGCCTAAAAAGGCACTATGGGGTGGCAAGAGCCTTAGCCAATATCCGGAAGCCCAGTGGTGACAGGTGTAAGCCATCCCTTGCGAAGCAGCGTGGCTTGTCCAACATATCATCCCAGGCAGACAGACATTGGATCCCCTTAGAATGACACCAGTACTTGAGCCAATTGTTAAAGCTGATCATCTTGTCTTTGTATTGTGGTATCATTCTTGGTGAGGGCAAGATGCTGCTCAGGGTCAGGGTCATACCAGCCTGGGCTACATAATCGGAGAGCTCCTCTATGTCTCTTTTCATGTAGTCCAGGGAGGTACGTCTCAGGTCATTCACACCAGCATGGACAATGACGGAGTCATATTTGTACTTGCATTGTAGTGACCTGAGTGCGTGTGTTATGTGGCGGATCCTAGCTCCCGATAGACAGCTCACAGTCACCTTCTCCTTGTTCAGCCTGGTCAGTGGGACATCAGTGTGTCTGACTATGGAGTCACCTATTACTAGTGTATCAGGCAAGGTGTTTGGCCTTAAGGGCTGTGATTGGTTGACACACTGATTTATTGAAGTATGTGTTGCGTGTGTTTTGTTTTGAGGTGGTGGATTTTTGGATGTCTGCTTTGGGAGCCTCTGTTGTTTTGGTAAGTTTTTTATTAGAGCCTCCGAGTATGTCTTTGTGTTTTTATGTGTTTGGTTTGCAGTTGTGGTAGGTCTATGTGGGACTGGGATTGGTGTGTGTGTGTGGTTGCCATCTCCTCCTGTCTGGTCATGCCAGTCCTGAGTTGAGAGAGTTCAGCCTCCAGTTTGGCTATATAGTTGCATCTCTCACATGTATTTGTGTTTGTTGGGAGGAGGAGAGGGTTGTCTGTGTACATGAGACAATTGTAGCATTGTCTCAAGATGCCCAGATTGACCAGCTGAACTGGAGACGACGCCAGTAATCTACCACTCGACATGCTAGAACAGTATAAGGGAGTGGTATACCTTTAAGGGAAGCGGGTATCCACAGGGGTGGTAAGTAGATGTAGTGCTTTACATAGTACGAGAGTGCTTACTTAGTAGAGAAGTATTGAGAACAAGTGCTAGGCTTATAATACAGTGAGTAGTCTGGTTATACTAAAAGTAGAGCTTCCTTAAGGGAAAATTTGAAGAACAGACTTGGTGGAGCCAGAAAAAGTTTAACCTTGTTTAACCGGCGCTGCGCTATACACACAACCGCGTGACTGACAGACCATAATCCTTTGTCAGAAATGGCTTTCATCTGTCTCCCCTGGGCTTTAGGCTTTTGGCAAAGGCACTTGCCTTCCCCATAGTGCCTTTAGTAGGCAAAGTCATGAGCAGATAATTACCAGCATGAAAGCTTATTATAAATTGAATGTAAAGGTAATGCTGCTAAATGCTAGGAGTCTTAGCATGAAACTAAAGTCATTGCAAGCATTCCTTGTCCTGAGGATTCTGACATTTGTGCAGTCACTGAAACCTGGCTTGAAGCTGTGGAGAGCACACTAACCTTGCCAGGTCGCTGTTCCTACCATAATTTCAGACCACAAATGGAGGGCTGCAAAGCCAAATGAGGTGGAGTTTTAAACTTTATCATAAACATACACACCTCCAGACTGGTCAAACAGTATAATGCACAGGAGACATCCCAAATGCAGTTAACTGTTGACAAAACACCTATTCAAATCATAGCTAGCTACAGACCTCCAAACATGACTCAGGACACCGACTACACCTATCTGGACTTACTTGAATCAGTCAAGATTCAGCCCTCTACCCTGATCCTGGGTGACTTTAATTACCCAACCATAGTGTGCATGACATATTTTACCTGAACATGAACACACAGAGAGTCCTCATCTTTGTCAGTGCCAATGCATTGGATCAGCTAGTCAACACCCCTACAACAGGTGGAAATATCCTGTACCTGGACCTAATCAACATGAGTAGCCACTGTAGCACTCCTACAGTGTCATCCTCCTTGGTAAGATCTGACCATAAAGCCATCACTTTTGAGGTTGCCATCTCCCATGCCACCCCCTTTGTCAGGGTCAAACAAAAAACACTTTTCCAAAACTGACTATAAATCTCCTCAGAGCAGGCATAAGCAGCTTCACAGTCACCATCCTGTCAGTTGGAACTAGCAGTAATGTCCACGCCTACACCAAAATACTATATGAGCACCTACATACCTGTATGGACTCAGCAATACCTGACATGACAAAATCATCTCCCTCACGGTAGAGTAAACCTCTGTGGAGGACAGCAGCAATGCACACACTCCATAATAGGTGGAAATATTTGCTGTACAGGGTCAAGAAGGAGCAGGTGCCAAACTGGAAGCAATCTCACTTTTGTCTGAACAAGCAAATAAGGTCACAGGTGAATTACCCTAAGGCTAACTTTGAGCAGAAACTGGACACATCCACCAAGGCCAGCCACAAGGCCTTCTTCACATATGTCTGCAATCTCAGAGGCAACACCCAAATCTGCTCTGTAGTGACAGTCAATAACAACACATATGCATATGGCATAGATATAGCCAACCTGCTGCAGACAGGTTAAGTGAAAACCTCACCCCCCTGTCCTCCATAAATAAACATAGACATGCGCAGAACCTTCCCCCCTGTCCTTATCATCAGAGAGCAGGTCCATAATGCCCTCTTAAAGGCAAGAAACTGAAGTTTCCATGGGGCCTGATATCATCCGTGACTGCATCCTACATGAACTCATGTATGAGCTCTCGGCTCCATTACACATTGTAGACAACCAAACCATGAGCACCAGTGTCATCCCATCTGCATGGAGGATGGCCACTGTCATCCCTCTACACAATTGTGGAGCAATCCACTGACCCAGTCAATCATATGCAAATCAGCCTAACTAGCCTGATCTGCAAGGGTATGGAAGGCATTATCAAGGACCTTATAAACAGGGACACTGGCAACCTCAAAAAGCTTGATCCCACACAGTTTGGTATTGTCAAAGGGAGACCAGGCCTGTTAAACCTGGTGTACTTCTTTGAAGCAGTCAACAAACACATGGATGAGGGGAAGATTGTGCACACTGCCTACCTTCACCTAGCCAAAGCCTCTGACAATAATGTCCAGTCGGCCATGATAAATAAGCCTACACAATTAGTCATCAACCTGTATGTTACCAGATGGGTAGCTAACTGGCTCAATGATAGTACCCACTCAGTCAAAATAGTAGAACCCACCTCTAGTAGTAGACTTTTAAAGAGTGGTTTACCCCAAGGATAGGTCTGGGGGCCTCTACTCTTTGAGATATGTTCCTGAGGTTTAAGACAAAACCAGTGGTCTGTAGCTGACCAGGTTTACATATAACTGCAAGCTGGCCACTGTCTTACATTGCCCTACTGATGTCAGCATCCTCTAAGAGGCCCTTACCCAAATTAATGACTGGTGCTAGAAGCATTGCCTCAAACTGAATGCCAGGAAATGCATCATTATCCCTGTTGTGGTAGATGTCATCTAGACTAATTATGACAGTAATAACAATGTATTGAGCATGCAATCAGGTGTGAAGTGACTTGTGCACCAAGAATGATAGCAACCTGACAGTTTCCCACCCCATTGGCACCAATGTATGGAAGGCTGTCTACATGGCCCACCTCACAAATAAGGGTATGTCATCCAGGAACAAGGAGGTCATAACATCCCTGCACCATGCAACTTTATCAGACCCATTACTGAGTACAATGGCTCCTTTGGCATGTACCTTGCCAAGCACATGCAGCAGTTGCAGAGACCACAGAGGTTCCAGACCAGGAAAATAAAGGGTCTGCAGCACCTATCCTATACAGATTGGCTGAAAGCCCTGTCCCTCTGCTCAGTCTCATACCGACTGATCATAGGTGACCTGTGTCTGGCATACAAGGCAATTTCCAAACCAGCCTTGATGGAGTTTCTGAATATCTGTAAGACAAACCCCAGTCACCCAACCTGCACGCAAGGCCCTCACCTGGTCTGTGATATGAATAGTACTTGCTGGCAGGATAAGGTTGTGTCCCAAGTAATACACTGTCTGTAAAATGCATCCCCCCATGTCTAGCAGAGTACCTCTATAGCCATCTTTAAGAAGAAGCTAGATGACTGCATTTGGAAACAGAAAAGACATCCCTGGGATCCCACTTGTGTCCCAGCTGGACAGGGGAAACAGGTGCTGACTTTAAAGGGATAGGGGCAAATATCTGGGCTAGGCTTATGAGGGCATCTGGGCCAATAGCCTAGTATCATTCTATGAACCTATGCACCTAATACTTTACATGTTTCCTATATGTATTGCAGACTGCCCTGCAATGTTGTCCTAAATGAATCACTGTGAGTCTGAACTGTGTAGTTAATGAATTGATAGAGTATTCTCCTGTTCCTTTATTAGTTATTATCACATATCATTAAACCTTGTCATTGTGTCTAGTCTGTATAGCTGTAAGTCAACTCTTATAGTACTTGCATATGCACTTGGTGACACTGTATAGCTCACTCCAATAGCCTTGGTCTTGGGCACACTTACCATTTTGCTAATAGGCTCATCACACAGTAGGATTTGTCACCCTTTGTTGAGGGCCTTATATTAGCTGTTAAAGAGATGGATTGTGACAGAATTACCTTAAAGTCTGGGCTGAAGGGCCCATAGGTAGCAAAGTTGTGCCAGACTTTACTAGGAGTGTGTGTGTGTGTGTGTGTGTGTGTGTGTGTGTGTGTGTGTGTGTGTGTGTGTGTGTGTGTGTGTGTGTGTGTGTGTGTGTGTGTGTGTGTGTGTGTGTGTGTGTGTGTGTGTGTGTGTGTGTGCCTCTGTGTTACCAGAGTGGAGCATGACCTGCACTCATGCAACAGTCCCAGCAGTGTGGAGTGTGTGATTGCCTTGCATGCAAGAGTGACATAACTCTTGATGGGTATGTATGATACCGGGTAGAGAGTTGGCCTCATAACCTACATGTGTATGGTAGATGTCTGATGGGCTGCTTATGGCCTAGTAGGGAACCTCTGTGATGTCCACAGCTGCTGCATGTGCCATTTGATGTGAATGATGAATGGAGGATTATGTACATCAATGGTCCTCACTGGGGGGAACATGAAACATCAGGATCAGGAGTGCAATGCATGCTGTAATTCCAGTATGGTGAGACTACCCACACACATACTGTGCTGATAGATGGCAGGGGTGTAAAGTGGGTGTTAGTGGTGGATAGTGCTAGCAAATGTGCATGTGCAGGATCTGAACATAATGGTGCCCAATATATGAGGCCCTGTGATGTGCTTCCCTGTTCATGTCTTTCAGGTGCAATGCCACGACAGCAATTACCACCATTTTTGGAAGCTGAAGCTGCAGCAATAGTAGATGCCTTAAGACTGCACCACACAGTGCTGCTCAGCAAGAGCACCCAGCAGTGGCAATAACGGCCCACCCTGTGGAACGACCTACTGGAAACCATCAACAATCTGGGTCATCATGGGCATACCTATGAGCAGGTCAAGCAAAGGGCAACTGATCTTATTCACCATGCCCAGCAGAGGGATGCAGCTGTGGCCAGGGACTGTACAGCCACAAGTGGGGGTCCTGCTATGCAGGCCCCACTGACACCTACAGAGGAGTTCCTTGACAACCTTGGGGCAGCCACCGCACCACAGGAAACCACCCACTCCTCTGTCATGGAGGTGGGTGGCACCCAGACAACAGGAAAGAAGCATCCAGGTAAGGCCACAGTGGATATCACGTCTATACTTTATCATTCATACTGGCATCCTTGGAGTATCTAGAAGCATATGTCAGGTTAAACTGCATTTGTGAGTGGGGTTTTGTAGTGAACACTAGTGCACATCTGTAGTGAATGACAGTAAATTGTGTAGTATCAGAACCTGTACTGTACATGCTCAGAAATTCATCCTTTTCCTGTACTAATGCAACATGAGAGTGTACTGACAATACCTCTCCCCCACAACTATATACGTCCCTCTGTTCTGGCTGGGGAACAGGGAGAACAGAGGGAACATGCTGTTGAGGGCCTGTCCAGAGTGTGTATGTTGTGGTCTGATTGTGTGTCGTGCATGTCATCACTCAGAGACTGTGAGGTCTGTATAATGCCTTTGTGCCACCTCACCTGAATGTGTCTGTGCACACGGTTGTGCATGTGTGTGTGTGTGTGTGTGTGTGTGTGTGTGTGTGTGTGTGTGTGTGTGTGTGTGTGTGTGTGTGTGTGTGTGTCTATCAGCAAACATTGTACTGCAGGGTATTAATTTTCATACGTTGTCTTCCCCTCACAGGTGAAGATGGGAGTTGGTGTCTCCCCCCCTTACAACTTGATGTCAGTGTCTTAGCAGACTCTGATGATGATGGTTGTTATAGTGAGGCACAGGTGGGGTTGTCAGGGGCTGAATCAGTGCTATTGGTTGGTATCTGACTGTCACCCACAATGTCCCCACACACAGTCAGTATGGCCACACATACCCAGTCCCCAGCAGCCACAGATAATGGACAGTTGGAGGTTGGTGGCATATAACAGGCTAATGTGGTGACTATAGAAAGTGTGAATGTAGACACTAGCCATAGCCAGAGAGCAGGTGAGGACCCGCACAGGTAGATGGGCAGGGATAAGCAAAGGTGGACTGCTGCCCATCAAGCCACTGTTGCAAGTGTCACAGCAGGTGTCACCAGATGCAAGTTTCTGTCTGTCATGAGGTACAGGTACATGCTGACTGCAACACCAGACAGATGCTCAAGGTCATTAATGCAGTACTTCCTGCTATGTGGGATGACCTCCATGGCATTGGTGATGCCATACATTATTTTACTGATGTCATGGACAGCTATTGGGGTGAGACATTTTCATTGCTTGACCATGCAATGTTTGTTCACACTCCCATAGTGGCAATACCACCAGCACCACTGAAAGGAGGGTGCTGTCCACACCACACCAGAGAAGGCTATGGGCATGTGGTCCTGGCGGGTCCCATCAGGGACACAGATCCAGTAGACAGCAGTCACCATCAGGGAGTAGTACTGTATCTGACCTTAGGCCTGGTGGTGCCAGTAAGACTCCTGGCAGAACCAGTTCCTGTGTCCCTGGAGGGAGACAGTGAACTGTATATCCTGCCATGTATGGTCCACAGCTGTCCAACATACCCCTGTGTAGGGCAACCACATGGCTTGATTGTGTGCATACAAACACTCACACATCCCTATCATAGGCAGGTCACCACCAGACATGCGCAGCTCTTCTGCATGGCCCAGTTGAACATCATCCCTCCAGGACAAGTCCACAAGACACACACACACACACACACACACACACACACACACACACACACACACACATGATATCAACCATATGGCCCAGCCTAGGCCTCTGGCAAACCCACGCCACACCCTGTGCATGTGATGATATCTGTGACACATCCCTGTTATCCATACCATCGATGCAGGGACATGCTAATATGGGTCTGATGCACAGGGTGCATATAGTACAGGGTACTAATGCAATGCTGTGCAAGGTGCTGTCTGCTGGCAATAGTTATGAGTACACATGAAAGTGTATGTATCTTTTTAGCCATGATGTTTTATTGCTGTTAGTACGGCTGACTGACTGAAGTCTTACATACTGTATTTTGTTTGTGTTCCAGGTGTCTGTGTGTCTGCAGGCTGTGGGCCTGCTGACATTAGCAACAATGAGTATGATGGAGTGGAAACACAGTGACCTTTTCATAGCCAATGAAACAGCTGCATATGTACATGTTTACCAGGTGTGAATGCATGCAACAGTGTGTGAAGGACAATTAGGGTGGACAGTGTGACTTTGCATACATACCCCTTGACACAGTCAGTTAGCCTTCATACATGTCACATTGGTGTTCTGTAGCACCACTGGTTCATACATACAGAGGAGGTTATTTGAGTACTGGCACTCGGTCCCTTACAAACTTAGCCATTACTCTAACTGCAACAATTTCATGTATCAGCACCTGTTGCCCCTGCCATTTCTGTCCCATCCACTCAACCTTGATGCAATTGATGAGGGTATGCATGGTAATGTGTATGACAGGTTTGGAGTATGTATTCCTGACACAGGTCAGTCTGTGTTAGTCTAACCTGACAATCACCAGCATCTGTGTCTACTATCTCACATGCAAGTCTGGCCTCTTGTGCTGGTAGTGCACACAGAGTCATAGTCCTGTACATGGGGCACCTGTTGAAGTGGGGAATAGTATGTGGCTGGAGTGCACCATCTTTCCCTCATCCATGCCTTTGTTGGCTGCCTCAGGGAAGTCATCCAGAATTCACTGACATACCTACTCTGAGAATGGCAGACATTTTGCCAATGTCCCTCTTAATGAGATCCATGATAATCCATTGCATGGCCTTGTAGATGAGGCTAGTTAGACTAATGGGTATTTCATTTCCTGGATCAGTGAACACTCCACCTTCATGTAAAGGGATGACAGTGGCTGTCCACCACTCGGCTGTGACAAAGACCGTACTCAGGCTTTGGGTGTGTAGGGTGCATACTGATGATGCCAGTTCATGCCTGTGTTCATGTAGGTTGCAACCTGGGATATATTCAGGCCCCATGGAGGCTGTCCTCTTGATTTTGAGAGGGCAGGGAGTGATAAGAGTGGGGTGTTCAGGTACTGGGGATGTCCTACTTTCCTGATAGGGGGAAGAGGGGAGACATTTCCACTGAATCTGTCAGCCAGTGGATTGGATATATCTACAGCATTTCTGTATGTGGTGTCCTTGACCACCAGTTCTGCACAGATTTGGGAGCTTTCTTTGGGAATGCAGACATATGTGAGGAAGGCCTTATGATTGTCTTAGATGTGGGCAATTTGGACAGGGAGTTGCCTTTAGTGGATTTCACTGGTGCTCTTATTTGTTTGTTCAGGCTAAGGGGTGATTGCTTCCAATTGTGCACCTGCTCCTTCCCGGTCCTGGAGAACAATGTTATCCTTTTGTTATATAGTTCCTTTATTTCAAATGTTTGCAAACAGGTTTACTCTCCCTTGCAAATGGTGATGTTGTCCTGTCAGGTATTCCAGATTCTGTGCATCTCTCTATAAATGCTGGCATAATAGTTTTGTGTACATTTGGAAGTTGGTGCTTGTTCCTCTAGTGGGGTAGGGGGATATTCATCTGTTTATACCATCCCTCTGGTGGTTGTGATTAGCTTGTGTGACATTTTCCTTTTACCATGGCTAGAGGGGGAGGTCAGGAGAGATGGTGATTTGACATGTGACCGCTTTTCTGTTGGATCTTGCCAGGGGGGATGATACCATAGGGGTGTTGCAGTGGTTGATCATTTTGATTACTGCCACGTCCGACATAGGTATCACATCTTGTGGAGGTATCAAGTGGCTGTCCTAAGGATGTAGCATTGATAAGATGGGGAAATCTCTCTGCATTTCTGTTCTGGCATGGTTGGATTTCCAATCAATGGTTGAGTAATATGAGTCAGCCAGGATCAGGGTGATGGGTGGAACCTTGATGAATTTGTAGAGGGCCAGATATGTGGGGTTTCTGTCCTGAATCAGATATGTATGCCTGTAGCTACGCATAATTTGCACAGGGGTGTTGTCAACAGTTGGCTGCACTTGGAGTGTCTTGTGTGTGTCAGACTATTTGGCCAGCCTGGAGGTGTATGCCTGTCTAATATATATTTATACTCCTCCTTCTTTGCCTTTGCAGCCCACAATTTGGGGTTTGGCTGTGTGATAGGATGGGTGATCAGATAAGGATGGGTTTATCTCCATAGCTGTGGGCCAAGTTTCTGTGAATGCACAAATGTCACCATCTTCCAGGGCTATGACTGCTTGCAATGAGTGCATTTTCCTGTTTAGACTCCTAAAGTTTAGTGGCATGGCCTTTAATTTGCGTTTTGTTGAGTGTTTTATGTTGGTAGTATGGACCCCATGACTTTCCCTACAAAGACACTATGGGGGAGGCAAAGGCCTTTGCCAGAGGCCTAAAGGCCAAGTGAGACAGATGCAGGCCATCTCTAACAAAGCAGCGTTGTCTGTCGATCATATGTTCCCAGGCTGCCAGGCAGTGAATCTCCTGGGATGACACCAGTAAGTGAGCTAAGTGCTATTGACAATCATTTTCTGTTTGTATTGAGCCATCATTCTGGGTGATGGTAGAATGCTGCTTAAGGCTAGGGACATACCTGAATGGAACACATATTCAGCAAGCTGAATCATGTCTGTCTTTCTATAGTCCAGAGAGGTACATTTGACATCGTTCACACTGCCATGGACCAGACCAGAGTGATACCTGTACCTGTTGTGGGATGAATTGAGTGCATGTATGATATGGCAGATTATGACACCTGACAAACAAGTAACCATGACTTTCTCCTTATTCTGCTTGGTGAGAGGCACATCTGTGTGTCTCACAGTGGAGTCTTGTATGAGTAATATGTTGGGTGTATGGTAAATTCTTAGTGTTTGCAAGACCCTGGTGTATGGACTATACATGGTCGTGATGTGTTAGTTTGTGGAGTTCACATGTGTTTTTGCCACTGAGGTGTCCTTTGTTTGGGTTTTTGTTTTGTTGTGGACCTCCACTTAAATGGGTGTACGTGTTGTGTATTTGTAGGTGATGTTTACTGACTCCATACACTGCAGGGCACCTATGTTAGTGCACAATTTATTCTGGTGTGTATATTCTCCATTTGTCTGGCCAGTGGTTCCCCTTCCCTTTATGTGTCTCCATTTGGCCTTCTGTAGTCCAGTCACAGGCTTTGCCCACAGTGGCTGCTGTTATGTATTTGTAATTCTGGTGTGGACAGGGTAAATGCTGTAACATCACACACAAGAATTATGAAATTCACACCTCTGAGTGTACCTATTTAGCAGGTTGTCCATCATTGCACCACTACATGTGCTGTGGTCCTCAGACAGTTTGTGTTACTATGTTATTATGAGACTACATGTTGGCCTAGCTGTCAAGCCATCACAGTCTGACATCTGGACAGGCTCATATATGACAGTCAAACAAAGGCCTACACATGGGGACAGGGTGTTAATACTGTTCTGCCAAACATAAACAGTTGGTAAACCAGTTTGGTATTTGCTTGCTTTCTCTTAATGGTGTGATGTCTGCTTCTCTACTGTCTTCCATTGATGTTTTGACATGACCCGTTCTTGTTTTGCAAATAGTTGGCAGGCAAATGCAATGCTAGGACAACCAGAACAGATATACAAGGCATACCTGTGCTCCTTCTCTGACAACTTGTCATTCCAAGGGTATGGATGTTGGCTGGTGACATGTTGTCAGTACCTGGCAGTACACTGACCTTCAGGTATCTGCTGTCCTAATAGGCACCATATCTCTCAACTTCTTAGATCCAGGCATCTGGACAAAGCCATAAGTAATTGAGGGACAAAGGCCTAAATATAGGGACCATTTTTAACTACTTGTCTTACAAACATAGAATGGTGATACAATAACAGGTTTTGCATTTGCATGTATTTTTCGAAAGGGTATGAAGTCTGAAACTACAATTTGTCATTATTTTCTAACTCTAGTATTTTGTGATTTGCCATTGATTTGCCAGAAAACCACAATTTCATGATAAACAGACCAAAAATATGATGCAAACCTCTGGACATTCTGCAAAAAGTCTGCACAGTTGAGAGGTATGCTAGGCACTGTGTAGGTTACTCCGAGCTGTGTACTGTCAATATGTGTGGTCCCCTGTCCCTGACCTGTCCAGCTTTCCTTCAGTAACAGATATTGACATCTGGACAGTGTGTACAACTCCTACTGTAGGTGTAGTCAACATGCAAAATAGTTGGCACTGCAGTTCTTGGAACACGGACTCTGTCAACCACAGTACTGTACCTAGGCCACTGAGACATAACAGCCAGGAGTAAGTGCTGGCCACATCCTGATAATATAAACCACACATATACATAACTCATTGACCCCTGCATATTGGGGACATGCAACAAGTTATCTGCAGAAGCACAGCACAAACACAAGACCAAAAGTACCAGCACTGACCCTGCTGATACCAATAAAGGCTGTCCTTCTGTAAATTTCTTCTATTCAGAAGAATAACATCCAAATAACTCCGCAGGCAGGCTCCACCAAAACAGTTAAAGTATCTATTTTAAACAAGCAGAATTAAAAAATAATAACACTGCAGATTAAGCTAGTTATCAAGTTGACTGGGGCAGCCCTGGGAATGTATGCCCTGCTGCTAATACCCTATAAACATTAGTGTTACTGCATTTCTATGGGAACATGGGTATATTGGGAGGGCACACCTGTCAACTGTATACACTTGTACAGACTGTGCTGATGTTGGCTTTATATTTTGGTTCCATTTAGCATAGTAGTGTGGCTGTCTTGGAGAGTAGAGGCATATCACTAAAGACCACAGGTTAGATTGTAATAGTAGACATTTGGGTTTCAGACTTCTTACCCTTCAGAGCCTTAATGCAACTGCAAGACCTGCTTTGATATCACTGTGTAAGTCTGCAGGGGAAAATGTTATCATTGTCCCCATTTGTGAGCCTTTGCCAGACATTTCTTTATGGTTTTCTATGGCTGACTTGCTTGGTGAGTCTGAGAGGTGAGTATGGTACCCCCATGTTGACATCCATGAATGTGACCTATGACCTCCCATTTAATTAGCCCCCCCACATATGTTGCAATGGTATTTTTCACCTTGGGGACAACTGCATACTCTAGGGAAGCCAGTACTGGGCAGACATTTCCTGTTGTCCCACATAGCTGTCAGTTGTCTGCTACTATCCCTGTAAGCCACCCCATTCCCTTGCATGCATGCAGTGATACCATAGATATAGTACCACAATGTACTACTCCATTCATTTATTGTTAAGAAGAATGACTTACCTTGTGCCTGCAGCAGTTGTGAGGATGGTGCTTGAGGGCTGACTCTGTTGGTTGCACACAATATACAGCCTATACATGGTAATGTATAGGTAGTGTGATGTATTTGGCATTCATATTATTGTGCGAGAGAGTTGGAGAGAGGTGTCAGTCCCTGGGTCCCTACAGTGTCAGTGTGTGTGCTATGCATTGCCTTTTTGCCAAGGCCTGGGCATACTGGGCATGCCTCCGTTTGCCTACAGGAGCAGGCTCAGGGGGCTCCTCCTTCAAGTCTCCCTGTGCCTGTGGGGATCTTGACAATGGTTGGGGGGTTGTGTGGCCCTTCTCTGTGATGTTCTTACCACAGCTGTTTCCACAGGATCATATTGTGTAGCATGGCACATACTATGAACATGTGTGTACATGTGGCTGGAGAGTACTGCAGGGCTGCACCAGATATGTAAAGGCAGCGGAACTGTGACTTGAGCATCCCAAACGCATACTCTACAATGATCTTGGTTTGTGGTGTGCCTCATTATGGCATTCCTCAGTGTGTGTGTTATTTGTGTGTGTGTGTGTGTGTGTGTGTGTGTGTGTGTGTGTGTGTGTGTGTGTGTGTGTGTGTGTGTGTGTGTGTGTGTCTGTGTGCATTTCTGATGGGTGTCATCATCCATGGCTCCAGTGCATATCCAGCATCCCCCACCAGATGGCCATATGGACTGTCTCCCCTGGCAAATGCCTGGCACAGATGTGAAGCATGCCAAATGTGGGAGTCATGATAACTACTGGGGCTGCTAGCACACACATTCATGATAATGCCCTGGGCATTGCAGATGACCTGGCAGTTGATGGAGTGATAGCTCTTGTGGTTGACATAGACTCTACTTTCTTCACCAGATGGTGCCTTGATGTGGATGTGTATGCAGTTTATGGCACCCAGTACCCCTGGGTAGTCTGTTACATGGTGGAAGAGATGCATTTTGCTGGTCCCCTCCTCAGGGGTGTTGAGGAAATATATGTACTCACCAGTATGTTTTCGCATGACATCCAGAAACTGGTGGAGTACCTTGGATGCAGATGTCTGTGAGACCCCCATGATGTCCCCAGTAGGTCTTTGGAAAGCACCTGTTGCTAGAATTCTTAAGGCTCCACACACCTTTGTTTCAACTGGGATGGGTTCCCCTTTGTTGGCTCTGTGTCTGAGGTAAGGCCAGCACAGCTCAATGAGTTGCTGTAGTATGACCCTGTACACTATCTCCAGCTCATGTAGCTCCTGAAAGGTTACCCTGGGTCTGAATACTCTTCTCCTCCTCAATCTGGGCTGATTGTCAGCATCATCCTCATCACCCCCCTCAGTCTGCAGCACATACAGATGTAGCAAAGCAGCATCAGCAGCCCCTAACATTTTGTCAGTTAAAATTCCCAAGCGTGTTCACCAATGGTACAAAGTTTATGGGAAAAACCAGACTGAAAGGTGTTTGCATACTTTATACTGATGTGCTGCAGATACTGCCTGTGTGATTGGCTGACTGATACATTCCACCTGCCAGCTATATTATTGATGGGTTTGAATGAGCCACTGTGAGTGGCAGAGTCTGTATTAGTGATTTGTAGTTAATTGCCTTTATTCTGCTATTTCCTTTTTTTCTCTCAATTCCTGCTGTGTTTAAGCCCCATGGTGATCCGCACAAATTGTTTTGGCTAGTGTAAACATTTCTGAGCGAAAAGGACCTCCCTTGGACATGAACATACTCATTATTTCTTGAAGGAGCTAAGCATAGCTAAGCAGCCTCAGACACACACCCTTGTTTAGCTGTGATTAACTGAGTGCAAATAGAAGTTGTGGAGCTCTGATGTGCTTACACCAAGCATGACACACCCTTTTCATGTCAGCTGCTTCTTCAGCTTACACCACTGAATTAGAGCTCCTACATAGTTAGGTTACCCACAGACACGGTCTCCCATTTTGCCATTCAATAAATTTAGCTCATTTACATACCCCACTGCCTTAGTTCCTAGTTACACCACTACACCAGAGCCTATGTCTTTAGCTACCACTGTTACCTGTTATTGTTATGAGTCTGCCTGCTGCCCTTTATAATGGCAAAATCCATTTTTCACATAAAACTGTATTTTTACATTTTTTTTAATTTTCTGCATGATCACATTTGTGCACCACTGCGCTCCTCTTAAAGGGCCAAAATTGGACAAAAAATAAATAAATTTGATTTTTATAATTTTGAAACACTTTTGCATGCCAATGGCCATATTTTTGGCCATTGGCATGCCTAATACTTATAATACATGCTTTGCTTTGAGCTGTCATGCCGCCATTTGGATTTTTGCAGAAATGTACACGGTTAGTAACCGAATACATTTCTGCAGTAGGACACGGTTTCAACACAGATGCCTGTCTACTTGCTGAATCACTAATTCAGCTCATTTGCATGGTTTTACCAACAAATGATGTGATGAGCATTATTCCATGGTGACCCTGTTAGAATAGTGCTGAGAAACTCCTGCACACCCCCAGCCTTGTTTACTGGATCGCACAGGCTCTGAACACCATGTTCCAGCCATGCCACTATTCTTACATGGAGTTTAGCTCCGTGTAATCTTTACAGAATCCTGGGGATTGTGTCTGCTTGCTGCACTAGCTAACTTTTATAGCACATTGTAAATCACTTTTAATTTCACATTTTCTTGAAGTTTTGCAAGTTAACTCTGTATATTCTACTATAAAAACATACATTTGCACAGGTGTATATTGTATATTAATTTCTGTTCTTTTCCAGTAGGGTACACTATGGTTACATTCTTGAAGCTTAGTATATAACATACATTTCTGTAAAAATATCAGTATTCATAAATGACATATGATTATTCACAAAATTCCAGATAGCTGGGCTGGCAGTGTCACATTTCTCCCCGCCTCGAAAACTCAAGATAATTTTTCAAGTGCCCCTTGAGAAATGTTGCTTGAGAGGGTAAACCTATCTGAGAATACATTACCCCAATGCCTGTCTTGAAACCCCATCTGCGTTAACATTGCTAACCCCACTGTGGTGCTGCACTGCCATATCATTTGCTTGCAACCCTAGGATCCACTTTAGTAACTTGGCATTTTGCTGGCTGGCTCAATGTAGCCATGTTAAGGGATTGTGGTCTGTAACTACCATGGATTTCCTTCTGTACAGATAAAGCTGAAGTTTCTACAGTGCCCACACTATGGGTAGGTATTCCTTTTCCACAGCTGCATAGCATTCCCCCCTGGGTTGCAGCCTATGACTGAGATGTAGCACTGGGTGCTCTTCTCCCTCTGAGGAAACCTGGCTAAGTACAGCCCCCACCCCATGGATTGAAGCATCCACCTGCACAACAGATTCTTTGCTGTAATCTGGACTGGCTAACACAGGGGGCCACCCAAATCTCCTTTAAGCTTCTGGAATGGCTGTTCACATGCCGTGGTCCACACAATTTATCTGGCCTGTGTATTCTTGTCAGGTCTGTGAGGGGAACAGCTATGGTACTATAACTGGGGACAAACATTCTGTAGTACCCCGCTGTCCCTAAGAATGCCTTCACCTGCTTTTTGGTAACAATGGCAGGCCATGCCTGAATGGATTCCACTTTGGCAGGTTCTGGCCTGATATTGCCACTACTCACTCTATGTCCCAGGTAGGAGACTTCTGCCTTACCTACCTGACACTTATTGGGCTTAGTGGTCAACCCTGCCATTTGTAGTCTGCCCAGCACCTCCCTGACATGCTGAAGTTACTCTTGCCAGGAATGGCTGTAGATGGCAATATCATCTAGGTAAGTAAGGGCAAAATCTCCTGCTCCTGGTAGGATATGATCTACCAGCCTCTGGAAAGTTGCTGGGACATTTTTCATCCTAAAGGGCATCTTTGTGAATTCGTACAAGCCAAAAGAAGTCACAAAGGCTGTCCTCTCTGTAGTACTGGAGTCAAGGACACCTGTCATTAACCCTTGGTAAGATCCATAGTTGTAAGATACTTAGCCACACCCAGCTGTTCTAGGGCCTCATCTGTCCTAGGCATGTGGTAAGCATCTGACTATGTGTGACTATTTCATTTCCTGTAGTCCACACAGAACCTGGTGCTGCCATCCTTCTTTGGTACCAGCATCACCGGGGAAGCTCAGGGACAACTGGACTCCTGAATTACCCCTCGTTCCAACATTTCCTGTATCTCCTCCCTCAGAGTCTGTTTAGCTCTCTCAGGCACCCTATAAGGGGCCTGCTTAATAGGCCTTTGTGGTCCTGTATCCATATGGTGCTGTCCCAGTGGGTGCAGCCTGGTTTCCCAGTGAATGTCCCCAAACTCCTGTAACACTGCTCGGATTTCTTGAACCTGGGTAGGGGATAGCTGCTGAGATATTGCTACCCCTTCCACTGAGGTGTCAGTCCGAGCCTCACTGAGGAGATCAGTCACCAGATCCCCCTCAGACTCCTCCTGCAAGCTACTGCAAATCCTCAGCAAAAGGCCTCCCTATCATGGTAAGATTTTATCATGTTAACATGGTACAATTTGTGCTCCTGCCTCCTACCTAGCAGTTCTAAGCAGTTATACCATGTAGTTAACAACACTGACCTTCCTTATCACCTTGTAGGGTCCCTCCCAGGATGCCTGCAGCTTGTTGTGTCTGACAGGAATGAGAAACATTGCTGGCTGCTGAACAGCATACTCTCTAGCTCGAGCACTCCTGTCATACCACACCTTTTTCTGCTGTTGAGATTCTGCTAGGTTCTCCTGGGCCAAGCCCATAAGTTCCCTGAGCCTTGTCCTGAGGCTTAGGACATGTCACAACAGACTCCTTGTGGAATTCACCCTCCCACTAATCTCGAATCAAATCTAGATGTCCCCTCACCCTATGCCCATACAACAACTCAAAGGGTGAAAAAACTGTGGATTCCTGGGGCACCTCCCTGTAAGAAAATAACAGATAGGGCAAATATTTGTCCCACTCCTTCTTAAACTGGTCTAC
Source organism: Protopterus annectens (assembly GCF_019279795.1). Lineage (NCBI taxonomy): Eukaryota > Metazoa > Chordata > Ceratodontiformes > Protopteridae > Protopterus > Protopterus annectens. The sequence goes on along the minus strand of NC_056739.1, from coordinate 1,655,490,005 downwards.
AAATGCCCATAACATCATTTTGAGTGTAGAGTTTAACCTCTCAAAAAGACCATTAGTCTAGGGTGTTATGGGGTGGTCTTTAGGTGCTTCACACCACAGTACTTCCACAGACAAGCCAGCAGGTCTGACATAAAATTGGCACCTCTGTCAGTCAGCATTTCTTTTGGGAAACCTATCTTGCTGAAAATCTATAACAAAGCATCTGCCACCTTTTCTGCCTCAGTGGAGGACAGCTCCACTGCCTCAGGGTATCCTGTAGAATAATCTACTACCACTAGGATGTACATTTTCCCTGTGAAACTTGCATTATTCAGAGGCCCCACAACATTCATAGCTACCCTCTGAAATGGCTCCTCAATCACAGGCAAGGGGCATCAAAGGAGCTTTCACCTTGTCTCCTGCCTTGCCTACCTTTTAGCACTGCTTACAGGTTACATCTCTAGAAATCACAGGCCAATAAAAGTTCTGCATAATATGTCTCTTTGTACATTTTATGCCCATATGACCTCCAAAGGGAATATCATGGGCTATGGTAGAAGTGCCAGACAGTAGGCTCTGGGCACTACCAACTGCTGTATTCTCTCACCCTCTAGCCCACCCTCAGGGGTGTACACTCTATGCAGTATCCCTTTGTCCCAGTATACTGATTACCCCTTCCCTTGACAATCAGGTGTCTCACTAGCTACCTCCCTCAGGCCTTGTAATGTAGGGTCTGAGAGCTGAGCCTGTCTCAACTCTCTCTTAATAACCCATCCCAGCTCCTCTTCCACAGGAAGTCTGGCATCCTCTGACAGTGATGCCTCACTGTCAGCCTGGGTACTACTACTCACCTCTGCCCTTGCAGTCACTCTGTCCAAGGGAACATCAGTACTGACAAGCAGCTGTGGTTCAACTTCATTCTCACTGCTACAGGGTAGCTCCTTCCCTAAAGTAACTATCTCATCAGTCCTGACTGCAAGTGTGAAGTCTGTCTGGGTCTCCCCCAGGATACCAGACCCACATGCTTGTCTCCAAGTCTGACAGCATCTAACTGCATGAACACATGTTACTGCATTATCAAAATCAATCCCTATCAGGACATCTGCAGGGATATCCTCAAACATGCATACTTCCTGGCTTCCTTTTCCACCCTCCCAGTCAAGGTGAACCCTAGCCAAAGGTATTTGGAATGGGGTCCCTCCTAAAGCTCTAAATAGAGAAGACTGACCAAGCAAGTAGCACTCCTCTGTAACCATTGCAGGCTTCACAATGATTAGGTCAGAGGCTGTGTCTCTCTAAGTCATAGCCTCTTTCCCATTCCCTAAGATAGGATATAACCTCTTGTGGTAATTTGGTACCCTTGTTGTCTCAAGACAATGTACTGCTGGCATTCTGTCATTCCCACTTACTGCTTCTCCCACCTTTTGTTCCCCACCTTGCCTCCATAGACATCTATATGGTGCATGGCCCCACTGGTTGCATTTAAAGCATTTAACCCTTTGTCCTGGATGTGAACCTAAACTAGTGGCTTCCCCTGCTACTGGTGGATTCTGATGGGGCAGTCTAGGCTGCCAACCATGGATCCCCATAGACCCATGAGCAGCACCCATTGCTACTTTCCTGTGCAATGATACCCTGCTTGCTAGGTATAGGGCTCCCTTCTTACCCAACTCATCTGCAGTAGTGCATTGTCTGTCAGTTAACCAGATTCTTATGTCCTTAGGCAAAGTGCTAAGGCCCTCTTCATTGGTTCATAGGTGTGTACTAGGCTAATGGCCCTGGAACCTTTACAAGCCTATCTCATAGATGTGCCCTGGCATTGTGCTGCCCAACTTTAGTGCCCAGTGCCTCTATCAAGTAGAGCTACTGCAGTGATCCCCTAGTGAACTATTTCCCATCCACTCATCAAGATTTCTCTTGAAGAGAGTCAGTGAGGTGCTCTGCTTGACATGTATGGAAAGTCAATTCCAGAGCATGGGCAGTCTATGTGTTATGAATCTGTCGCTCCAGCATGTTCTGTTGATTGTGGTAATGAGGTTGAGGTCTTTGAAGTGTGTGCTGTGGAGGGATTTGGATTTCTTTAGATGTAGCATTTCTAACAGAGCTAGGTCTGACATGGCTTTGTAAGTCAAGCAGAGATTGCCTCTTAATAGACAATATGAGATAGTGAATAGCTGGAGTTTTTTGAGTCTGCCCATGTAGGACATGAGTTTAAGGCCTAGGATCTTCTTTGTGAGGTACTTCTGTGGCCTTTCCAGCTGTTCATAGGTTCATAGGTTCATACTAGGCTATCTGCCCTGGGGCAATTATAAGCCTAGCCCGATTCTGTATGGCTTACGCCACCCCTTGATTTGAGTATACTGTGCCCTTTTTAAGGTTTAGTTTACTGTGCCTCTGTCTAATAGTGACACGGGAGTAATCCCTGGGACAAACCTACGATCTCCCATCCACTTATCGAGATTCTGCTTGAAGAGATTCAGTGAGGTGCTCTGCCTCACATGAACTGGAATTCTATTCCAGAGCGAAGGGAGCCTCTGGGTTATGAACCTGTCCCTCCAGCAAGTTCTATTTATTTCTGTGCTGAGGTTCAAGTCCCTCGAGCGTGTGGCTCTAAGGGATTTAGATTTACTTAGGTGGAGCATGTCCATTAATTCTGGATTTGACATAGCTTTGTATGTCAGGCATAGATTGCCTTGAAGTAGGCGGTATGCAACTGAGTAGAGATAGAGTTTTTTTAACTGAGCAGCATATGGCATCTGTTTGAGACCCTTGATCCTCTTGGTGAGATACTTTTGGGGTCTTTCTAATTGCTGCAGGTGTCGGGTAAGGTACATTCCAAAAGGGGCATTGTATTCTATGATGGGCCTGATGAGGGATGAATAAAGGGGCACGATTACCTCTCTTGATCTAGATGTGAAACCCTTCGTGATGAGGTGGGCTATGTAGAAGGTCTTTCTAACCACTTTGGCAATGTGGTTTTCAAAGGAGAGATTGCTATCATTTTGGGTCCCCAGGTCCCTAATAACTTTCTCTGTACTTAATGGGTTTCCGCCTATGTGGTAATTTGTGGGAACATTGTTTTTGCCAAAGGGTATGACTATACATTTTTTGGCATTTATCTTTAAACATGGCGCTGGCACCAGTTATCTGTCTCTGTGAGACCTTTTTGAAGGATGTTTGTGTCAGCTGGAGAGTTGATTATGGCGCCCAGTTTGCAGTCGTCTGCGAACTTGGTGAGCCATAGTCCTCACGTTGCCTGTACCTCGGAAAAGTATATACTGAACAAGAGTGGTCCCAGGACAGAACCCTGTGGGATGCCACTTGTGACCGGTTTCGAGTCTGACATGGCTCCAGCAACTCTCACTCTGTGGGTTCTGTCCTTGTTGCATGTGTCTAGTGATGTACATGCTAAATGGGGCATTATACGCGAATATTGGCCTAATGAGGGAAGAGTAGAGAGAGAGATGATGACCTCTTTCGTCCTGGATGCAAAACCCTTGGTAATGAGATGTGCCACATAGATGGACTTTCTGACCACAGTGGCAATGCGGTGGTTGAAGGAGAGGTTGCTGTCAATCTGTGTCCCCAGATAACACTTAAAGTGTTCAGTAGGCTCCCATCGATGTGGTAATTAATGGGAACTGAATTTTTCCCAAAGGGGATGACGACGCATTTTTGGCATTAAGATTAAGGCAATGGTTTTGACACCAGTCATTGGTCTCAGTGAGGCCTTTCTGTAGGATGTCTACATCACTTGGGGAGTTAATAATGGCTCCCAGCTTGCAGTTATCTGCAAACTTGGTCAGCCAGAGTCCCTCTGTGTTGGCCTGGACTTCTGAGAAGTAGATGCCAAACAAGAGAGGACCATTACTGATCCCTGTGGGACTCCACTCCTCACTCATTGGCATTCTGACTTGGAGTCCACTATTTTCGCACTGTGGGTTCTATCTGTGATCCAATTTGCAACCCACCTATTGATATAGGTGGTGATGCCTAGTTTGGTGAGTTTATCAATAATTCCAGTCTTGGGACTCTACATTTTTCTGCAACGGTTTCTTACTTCTGTTGTAGAGTTTATTAATGGTAGGGGACCATCAGATTGGCTTCCTTTTTTTGAAGGAGAGTGTCTTGGTTTTGTTGGGTATGGCTGGTTCCATGCATTTATGTATATGTTCATACAGTGCACTGGTGTATGATTTGGCAGCCATGCATCTATTTTCCATTGACAAGGGTACCGTGAAGTTAGCCACCTCTGTTTTTAGGAGCCCAAAGTCAACTTTGGAGAATATTTTCATGGGTGTTACTTTTGTGGGGATGTGCGTGCCCTTCAAAAGTGGTGACCTCGTATCCACACACCCACCTTTGCAAATAAGTGCTTAAACATATTCAGACACACTTTCATCTGCCTTGCGTCTATGCTCACAAAACTTTTTCCTATAAGCTTCAGGTGTTAACTTAAAACATTCTAGAAAACACATTTTGACTGTATTATAATTTAAGCACTCAGTATCAGACAGCTTAGAAAGTACAGTTACAGCTTTACCATGGAGTAAGGGAGTCAGGAACTGTACTCAGAGTCCTTGGTCAACATTATACTGTTTACATACCCTCTCAAACATATGAATGAAACTATAAAATTATCTCCCTGTGCAAATTGTGGAAGAAATTTACTGACCTTTGTTGCTTCTGGAGTACAGCTACTCCCTTTCCCAGTACCTCCATGACTCTGGCAAAGAGTCAGTGTCAGAAAAATATGTATTAATGTATGTGTTTGGTGCTTATTAGAAGCTAAAAGGGTTAACACATTTCATTCTATTTTATGTACAGCTTAGTCTTGAATGAAACTACGAGATGCTTTCTGCAACTGCAAGATGCTCTCTGACCTAGTATTTGCTAGCACAGCAAAATTCATGTTTATGCCTTTTGGAAATTTATTGAGAAGCAGGTGATTATCTGCTAGGTCAGGAAAATAATGAATAGAACAATGCTGTTTTCTATAATTTTATTGAACTTGAACAATCAGCTCTGTTCGTGTATGAGAAGTTGCACAGCTGCAGAAAAAGATAGATACAGTTAATCAAAGACTGCTTGAAGAAATGAACTATAATCTGTACTTGCTTTGTGCTCAAATTAGCCATAGTACCTTGAATGGTAACATCACATAGTGAGAAGATGTATCTGACCGGTGGTCTCCAAGGCCACGTTGTTTTTCTTAGGAAGTTTTTTCATAAACTTGATAGTGTCAGCAGAAAATCATGGACAAACAGCTGCTATGAAATAATATTGTAAGAACTTGTGATTTGTTATGTCAGCTTAGTAGGCAATGTCTTGTAAGAAATGTATAAGAATGGCTTCACTTCCTGATTCTAGTTAGACAAAGTCTGTATTAGTACGTTTTTGTCTCCTTGCTGCAAGAATTAAAGTGCCTTAACCTGAACCTGCCATGTATTGATCTTTTTGAAGTTGTTTTTTCCTTTGATAGATTGGTCCTTTGGACTGGAAACTCCCACTTCGTCTCAGGTCAGATGGGCCAGGTGGCATGAAACTGTACGGAGAATAAACCACATCGGTTCTTCTGCTCTGAAAGACCTCTGACTAAATTGTCGTTCAAAAGAGGCCAGCCACTGTTCTGATCTGCGACTGAAGGATGAGTTAATAGTTTTTCCTCGAACCAGTCAATCAATCACGGAGGCTCAGGTAGGGAGGAATTTACCTTTTTTCTGTTTTAGATCAGGGACTTGATTTGTATCATCTGTCAGGAAATTTGTTTGTGTACAAGTCAGGGACAGGAAGATTGCAATCTTGTCATAGATCAGGGAAACAGAATAGGTAGGCAGTTATTCTAGATAAACTGTGAAAAAGAGAAATCGTTGTACCACGTAAAAATAAGAAGGGTTACGTAACATTTTAACAGTTAGAACAATATGGGAAATAAGTGCACAAAAAGATCCCAAGATCCGCTGTTAACTGAAGATGCAAAATATATGCAATTACAGCGTGCGGACAATGTTAGGTACTATACAAAATGGGTTAATAAATATGAATTTGATTGCAAATTAGAAAAATCCTCACTTATTAAACTTGTCAAACAGCTTAAAACCGACGCAAAAGGTCAGGTAAAAAAAGCAACGTCAATTAGGCATTCCTCAGGCACACAGGTGGATTGAGGAAGCAAACCGTAGGGAACAAAAGAGTAATAATTCAAAAACAATGTTTCTAGATAAACAGGACAATAATTTGGTAATAGCATCAGCCCCTCCCCCCCTCCGCTTCCCTTACCAGAATATGAAGTGAGTGGACAAGCTGGTCCACCTCCGCTATACCCGGCTGTCCCCACAAAGCCAAGACCGTTTGTCAGAGATCCCGTCAAGACTAGGTCTCGAACACGTAACTTAAGAGGGGATATTGAGTTATATGAAATGAACAAAAATTCACGAGCTATGAGTGAAGAAGAGATATGTCCGCTCATAGAAGTACCAAATCCTCAAGCAGGACAGGAAGGGCAGGACCCAACTCTCCTGATATATAGACCATGGACACCGGAAGACATCTGGAAAGCCACAGAGGGAATTCTCCATTCAAAAGTTAATTTTAGAAAATTCTTAGAAGACTTACAGGGCATGAGGTTAAGTTATCATTTAAATGGAGAAGAAGTAGAAAAAGTAGTTAGTCAAATCGTAGGTCCAGATTGGCATATGATCAGTGGCAACTGGAATCCCCATGACACAGAACACAAGCCACTCCCACATAGCAACGCAGAGCTGGATAACAGAGTAAAAGGTCTTACAGACCAAATCTCTGAGAAATGGAAGCCTAGGGCAGACTGGACTTGCATTAATCAATGCATCCAACAAGAAGGTGAAACTGTTGACAAATATTATGCTAGATTATTAGAGTGTTTTAATAACCACTGTGGAATGCAGATACCTGAAGACCAAACACATGATTCCCCATATGAGCAGCAGCTAAATAATGCATTTTTAAAAGGCAGTATTTTGCCTATAAGTAGCTTTCTTACAAAGCACATGGTAGACCATCGTACAAGTAGATTACAGTCACTACTTGAATATGCTAGACATGCCGAAAGGCAATTTAACAGTAAAAAGAAAAAGAAAGCCCAAGTATTTTCTGTAGAAGATGGAGCAGAAGTTTATGTAGTACAGTCCGGAAAAAAGGGCAAGAAAAATGCCCAGGGAAACAAACAATCTAATAAGCAATCAGAGTTTGAAGAGAGAAAGAAAAGGGGTGAGTGTTTTAAGTGTGAAAAAAAGGGACATTTAGCAAGGGATTGCAAGCAAAACAAGAAGGTAGCCATGGAAGTTAAGGAGGGTGAGGACTGACTATATGATAGTCAAGAATCACTAGAAGGGAATAACCAAGAAAAGACAAATGCAAGTGTGATAGAGGGAGTAGAGGATGTGACAGAAGAAATAGAGAAAGTGCAGGAAATCGCAGATAGTGAAGAAAGTGAAATTTTAGACTTAGCATTATTGAGCCTAGAGCTCTGCTTAGTAGATACGAAACTGGAAGTTACACTTTTGGTAGATGGGAGGGAAGTTAAATTTCTGTGTGACTCAGGGGCATCGCGGACCCTAACACATCCTTCCAAACTACCAGAAAATTCAGAATCACTCGATTACATATTAGTGAAAGCAGCTAATGGACATCTGTATCGGGAGCCACTCTCCCATAACATAGCAATAATTGACCCTGTTTCAGGGATGACCCAGAAAAGCAAAATTGTTGTTTCTGCAAAATGCCCAGTAAACCTTTTGGGCAGAGATCTTATGCAGATATATGGCATAGCAGTAGTTCCAACTATGCAGGGTATGGAAGCACAGTGACAAATGGATACTTTTGTAGTGCGACCGAAGGGTGAAACATTTTATTGGTACAGCCAGGACTTGGTCACAACTGGTCCAGGGCCAGTAACCGAAGAGCTGATGAACGTAGCCATCAGTAAGTTCCCCTCCCTTGACACTGATAAACAGCATTTGTTGCACTGTACTCTGTATTATTGTAGCACACCAGGACCTGATAAGGAATATGAGCAAGAACTGTTTAGAAACCATGCAAACAGATTAGTATTATGTAATATGTACTGGGACACAGAAGGGAACAGTGTAGTTAGCTGCTCATTGACCCAGGAATTCTTTGCACTTTATAAATCTAATCGATTACCACGTTAGTTTTACTAAGGACAAGAATGTGAAATGGGCAGACCTAGGAGAAAAAGTCACAAAGTGAGAAAAACAGACGGAGTTAGAACTGTTAAAACAAGGAGTACAGAAGCAGAAGTTAAATTGGATAACACAGACACACCCAGCTGTACACTTGCAGTCTAGCGAGGACAGCTGATTAGCACTATTACTAGAAGAGGAAGAGAATGCCTTACGGAGCATATCAGAAACTCTCTGGTCAACAGGGAAATCAGATGTAGGACTCATTCGTACAGCAGGACCAGTTACTATCACACCAAAATCAGCATTTAGACCACAGAAGAGACAGTATCCCTTAAGGAAAGATGCAGAAGTAGGAATCAAACCTATAATAGCAGCTTTACTTAAGGAAGGAGTACTGCTAGAATCTTCCAATTCACCATGTAACACACCCTTATTTCCTGTCAGAAAAGCAAATGGAGAATGGTGTATGGTCCAAGATTTACAAGCTGTAAATGACGCAGTAATACCTAGAGCACCTACGGTGCCAGATCCACACACCCTACTGAATAATTTGAAGCCTCAACAGAAGTATTTTTCTGTGGTAGATATTAGCAATGCATTCTTCTCGATACCGATACACCCTGACAGCCAACATTGGTTTGCATTCACATTTCAGGGGAAAAGGTATACATACACGCAACTACCACAGGGATATTGTGAAAGTCCAACAATATCCTCACAAGAGATGGCAAGCAACTTGGTGGGATTTACCCCACCAAGAGGCAGTCAGATTTTACTTTATGTAGATGACATCCTGCTGGCAGCCCCCACCCAGCAAGAATGCAGAGAAGATACCATAGCATTATTATGTTTTTTAGCCACTCAAGGACAAAAAGTAAACAAGAACAAGTTGCAGCTTTGGAAAAAGCAGGTTAAATACCTGGGATATATAATATCCAAAGAAGGCAGAACATTAGATGAAGATAGGAAAATAGCACTCTTACAAGCACCCAAACCGACTACCAAGAAGGAAATGATGTCCTTCATGGGTACGACTAATTTCTGTCAGAGTTGGATTCCAAACTATGCCTTGGAGTCTGCTCCACTGACCAGCTTGATATACAAGAAGCCTATGGCAGCATACAATTTATTACAATGGACACCAGAAGCAGAATCAGCTTTTTGCAAACTAAAACAATTGATAGCATCCTCATTAGTTTTAGGATTACCAAACTATCATAAACGCTTTTTCCAAACTGTACATTGTAAGCAAGGTTATATGACATCAGTGTTAACACAGCAACATGGGGAAAAACTACCCCCCATAGCTTACTATTCATCACAGCTGGACCCAGTGGCACGATCCCTGCTCCACTGTGTACAAGCAGTAGTCACAGCTGCAATGGCAGTACAGGCTTCAGCCTCAGTAGTGTTGTTCCACCCTCTCACATTGAGAGTGCCCTATGCAGTCACAATTATTTTACTGCAAGAAAAAGTAGCATATCTTTCTCCTGCTAGACATTTTTCCTATATGACTATACTGTTGAGCCAACCTCATATGACAATTGAACAATGTACAACTTTGAATCTGTCTACCTTGCTCCCAACCCCTGCAGATGGCACACCACACTGCTGCCTGCAGGAGATTGAGCAAAAGACACTGCCTAGAAAAGATCTAATGGATGCTCCCTTGGATAATGCCGAGGTGACATATTACGTGGATGGCTCATGCAGAAGGGGTCCTACAGGGCAGAACCTAGTAGGGTATGCAGTAGTTTCTGATACTGAGATTTTAGAAGCAAAGTCTTTACCACACAACTTATCTGCACAAGCAGCAGAATTGATTGCCTTGACACGGGCATGTACCTTGGCAAAGGGTAAATGTGTAAACATTTTTACTGATAGCCAGTACACTTTTTCTACTGTACATGTTTTTGCGCAACAGTGGAAGAATAGAGGAATGATAACATCTACTGGCAAACCGATTAATCATGCACAGTTTATTTTAGATTTGTTAGAATCTATTCAGTTACCTCAGAAAGTAGATATTTGTAAATGCATATCTCATACCAAGCAACAGGATAGGATTTCAAAAGGTAATGCGAGAGCTGATACAGCTGCAAAGCAGGCAGCTTAAGCTTCAGAAATATTTCTTTTGAGTGAGGAATTACAACCTTCTGAGATTTTAGATTTAGAAATGTTGAAAACAATGCAGACACTTACTACGAAAGTAGAAAAACAGAAATGGATAAAACGAGGAGCAATTCTTGAGAAAGGGCTTTACATCTCCAAAGAAGGAAAGCTGATTTTGCTGTCTAATTTGTTTAGATATGCAGCTTTGTTAAGCCATGGGCAGTGCCATGTCTCAACTGGGGGGATGGTACAGTTAGTGAATCGAGTGTTCACAACATATGGATTTATAAACTACACTAAAAATGTTTGTGCGGCATGTCATGTTTGTAATAAGCATCATGCACAAGGGGCAATGAAGCCTAAGCAAGGGAGTTTCCCTGCACCACCGTACCCGTTCCATACTATCTGTATCGATTTCATAGAACTGAACGAATGTGAAAATAAGAAGTATTGTCTTGTCATTATAGATATGTTTTCCAAATGGGTGGAAGCTTTTCCGACCAAAAATCCAGATGCAGCTACTGCTGCAAAAATTCTTGTTAGGGAAATTATTCCTAGATTTGGCATACCAGAAAAGATCTACAGTGACAATGGCACACACTTTGTAAATCAAACTATACAACAGTTGAGCCGATATTTCAGAATTTCTTTGAAAAACAATTGTGCATATCATCCACAATCTGCAGGACTAGTAGAGAGGCATAATGGGTTTTTTTAAAGTAAACTTAGGAAGTTAATTAGTGAGACACAAAAAAATTGGGTGCATTGCCTGCCTCTGGCACTGTTAAGCATGAGAACTGTTCCAAATGCAAAGGGGTTAACTCCTTTTGAAAAATTATTTGGGAGGGCATATTATATACCTCAGTGGAAACCTCTCATGCCTGCAGACCAGGAGGCTGACAGTTCACTCGCAGAATATATGAGATGACTTTAAGTAATAAACAACTTTTGCTGTTAAATTCTGTTTCAGATAAAGAACAAACCAGACCATCAGAAGCAGCAGTAGTCCCAGGCACGTTTGTCTGGGTGAAAACCGTAAAGAAGAAGAATTGGACGTCATCGAAGTGGGAAGGACCATACCAAGTGCTATTGTCAACACCCACTGCAGTCAAAATCACAGAGCGAGCGTCCTGGATTCATCTGACACACTGTAAACTGGTTAAAAACTTTGAACTGGACAAAAAACTTGTTACTGTTACACAACAAGAACAAAATGACCAGATATGGAGCAAATAGAAATGCAGAACAACCTCATAAGTATTGCATGATCATTCTGTTAGCTATACTAATAACAATAATCTTTTTGCTGTGGCCTTTAATTTTTCCAGCCACACCAGCTAAACTGAATAAACGTGATACGTTACTCATAGACTGGCATCCAAACTTTAACACGTACCAAGCGATCAAACATGTGTATGCTGAGACTTTTAATGTTTCAAATTGTTGGGTTTGTACAGCTATACCAACAGCATACAGGGTATCATTAAGGACTGCTGTCCCCCTAGGGGTCAATGAGACCTGGGAAAATTTGATTTTTGATACTACAACTGTAAAATCACAAGACAAAATAGCATTGCACCTGCCTGTTACACAAAAAGGAATTGTGTGTTTTTAAAAAAATGATACTGTTCAGCTGGGTTGGAGCAATTGTAATGTGACTGTTCCTTACAAATGTTATACCAAAGCTAATAATGCAGGTTCTATTTGTGATACAAACTATGACTCATTTCTTGAATCAATGCACAAAACAATTAATCTAGTACAACATAATCCTATTCTTTTTAAGCAACTATCAATCATTGATAGAAAAATGTTTCATGCAGGGCAAGTATATATTAATACTAAAGTAGAGGATTGTTATTTTGTGTGTGGGAAAAAGGCATACAAATGGTTACCTGAGAATTGGTCCGGCAGTTGTTTTTTGGGTTACCTGGTTCCGGCCATATGACACACTGCAGTTCTGCCTCGAGGAAGAATTCGAAATGTCAGAGAGGTCACCAAGAAACCTGGAAATCCAATCAAGAAACCTGAGAATCCAGTGGGACAAATCGAAGCAGGCTGGAGAAACCATAACTTCGTAAAAAACAAAGATAAACTGACACACATGGACTTGAGTGACACTATTATATCGTGGGCAGGTATAGCTCCTGCATATGGCACAGTAAAATCGATTTGGAAGCTGAGAAAACTGTCCAAACTTTTCGAAGTAATGAGCAATGCAACTTTTTCTGCTCTCGAATTAGTAACTGATGAACCGAACGCTATGAGAACTGTGGTGCTTCAAAACCGTATGGCTCTCGACTTCACCCTAATGGTGAAAGGCGGCACTTGTGCTTTAATAAAAGAAGAGTGCTGTTCGTATATTCCTGACAACCAGCATGAGATAGACAACCACCTTGAGGTAATTCAGCAAGTGTCGGCCATGACCAAAACCGGCCCAAACACACTGACGGATTTTTTCCAGAATTTGTTTAGGGGAGTGGGGTACCATACTAATGAACATCCTGATTGCCATTTGTGTGGGATTACTCCTATTAGGAGTGTGTGTTTATTGTGGTATTCCCTGCATGAAAAGATTAATTAAAGATTTTATAGACATGTCAGTTTCTGAAACTTTGTATCAAAGTACTGAATTTGAAGAACTGTTGAAAAATGAAACACTTTCATAAGTTTAAACTGAATGACTCTCAACTGCAAATTCTGAACGGAAGAGGTTAGGAGAAGAATCAAACTGTTTATGCTTTTGAAAATAGAATAAAAAGTATTAACAGGGGGGAAATGTCAGAAAAATATGTATTAATGTATGTGTTTAGTGCTTATTAGAAGCTAAAAGGATTAACACATTTCATTCTATTTTATGTACAGCTCTCTGACCTAGTATTTGCTAGCACAGCAAAATTCATGTTTATGCCTTTTGGAAATTTACTGAGAAGCAGGTGATTATCTGCTAGGTCAGGAAAATAATGAATAGAACAATACTGTTTTCTATAACATTATTGAACTTGAACAATCAGCTCTGTTCATGTATGAGAACATGCACAGCTATAGAAAAAGATAGATACAGTTAAACAAAGACTGCTTGAAGAAATGAACTATAATATGTACTTGCTCTGTGCTCAAATTAGCCATAGTACTTTGAATGGTAACATCACATAGTGAGAAGTTGTATCTAACTGGTGGTCTCCAAGGCCAAGTTGTTTTTCTTAGGAAGTTTTTTCATAAACTTGATAGTGTCAGCAGAAAATCATGGACAAACAGCTGCTATGAAATAATATTGTAAGAACTTGTGATTTGTTACATCAGCTTATTAGGCAATGTCTTGTAAGAAATGTATAAGAATGGCTTCACTTCCTGATTCTAGTTAGACAAACTCTGTATTAGCACGTTTTTGTCTCCTTGCTGCAAAAATTAAAGTGCCTTAACCTGAACCTGCCATGTATTGACCTTTTTGAATTTGTTTTTTCCTTTGACAGTCAGCATCTCCTTTTCATGTTGCCTCTGCTTCTCCTTTTCCTCAGCTTCCAGACATTGCAGTTTCTCATTTTCCTCAGCCTTCAGACATCTCAGTATGTCTGCTGCTTCTATTTCCAAATGCTTGGCCTCTACCTCAAGTCTCTTTATCTCCAGATGGATTTTTAAGTCCTCTGCAGAAAGGTTGAGCTGTCCATTCTCCGAGAGTTGTATATCTCCACGGCCAGTCTGAATGCCCTCCAGGTTGCTATTCTATGATGCAGCTGTGACTAAAGCTGCAATCATGTCTGCTTTAGTCAGATTGGCATACACCAGTCCTTCAGCTTGGCACATCTCAGCCAACTGGCTCCATGTTAGCTTGTCATACTCCTCTGCTGACATGCTTGCTTGCTCTCCCTGACTAACTAAGCTAATAAAAAAAAATAAAACAATTGTGGTATGAACTCTGAATGTTCACTGCATGGCTGATTAAAGGAGTACTGCACCCACAGACTCAAAAAACATGTTTAAAACATCATGGCATGATGTTTCCTACACTTTAATAGCACTCTGGAATTATTTACAGGATTTTAAATATTTTTATATGTAATTCCAGACTCTGACCACCTGGAGGCTGGCATATTGACGTGGTTTGGATAAATCAGGTTGCCATCCAGTATCCCAGAAATCATTGGCTCAAAAACGTTACATCATGCAGGCCTCCATTTGCCTAAAGTTCTTGTCATTTCATAGATGATGCATGCGTACAAAGTACTGAGTAAAATAGAACAGTGTAAGTAACATCCGCTGCTGCTGGATGACTACTTAAAACAGAAACAGAGCAAATGCCACAGAACACACTCAAAGTGCTGTTTACTGCTGCCTTTTTTTCTAATTTAGTTTAAATGACACTAATTTGTGAGACAATGAATTCCAGTCCATTTACTTCTCCCCTCCCACATAACACTTAGCTTCCCTAGCTGTCAAAGTCCTGAGGGTAATTTGCCCTGGTAATTCCATTGATTGGCAGATCTCAGCAGGGTGCTTGACCCATGTAATTTAATCTTTGCTCTAGCATTTCCTTTGTTAGAGGGGACATTTTTTTGCTGCACTATAGCCATGGCCTTACTTGACTGCAATCACATCCAGTAAGGTCTTGCACCAAGGAGCTAAAGAATAAAACATTTATACTATCAACCAGTTTAGATCTTTATTAATTTAAGTGCTAAGGTATCACTTCATGCTTCCACCTTGTTAAAAATTGAGATTTACATGTGCAAAGTATGTTGGTATGCAGTGTTTGCCTTCATATGTTTTTACTCCACTGGTTGGTTTGCAAAAAAAAAACTTTTGCAGTGTCCCTGGATTTGTCTTTGTACATACAAACCACATTGCTATATTTTCCCCTTCCTTTTTCTTGTGTCCAGAAGTCAATTATAACAAAGTAAAATTTTTATTGATTTTTTTTTTTAATAAAGGACATCAAGGTTAACTTACCTTGAATCAGATAATGAATGCCACTGCAAAGAATCACTGTTGAAATATTTGTGCATGGACAAAGTCTCTTACTAAATCTATTTGCCAGCCTCCAGTTCAGTTGGTGCTATGGCTTTAATATACTGGTGTGTTTGCTCATGCCTTCCAAATATCTCCACCATTACATACCAGTTTTGCAGTGTAGTAACCACCTGACATGCCCATACACCTTTAGCCATCAATATGCAGCTACTTCTGTTCATGTGAGTATGAGAATTCATTTTCAGACTTAAGGTGTGGAAGCTGCACTGAATAATTCTAGGTGCTTGTTCAGGTTTCACATGGTGCTTGCTTAGAGCTACTCTCATGTTAAGCCACTATGAATATGTTGCACTACCACCTCTGATACCAGGGTAATGTTTTAATCTTTCTATTCCCGCACTGCACACTAGCAGTATCTGGTGCAAATACAAACGAGAAGTATGCAAGCGATACACCACCTAAGCATCATTTGCCCTGCAGAATGTACAAGTATGCATACCAAATTTCTGTGTTTCCAAACATTGGTGTTACTACACTACTACTGAATAAAATGAACAGCACTCAGGCTGGGGGAAGGACAATGGAGCCATGACATCACTGAATGGGTGGGTCTTATTATTTTAGTTAAAATCAGATGACGGCTGTGGTGATGTCACTTTGGGGGAGGGAACTGATTAAAAAAAAAAAAAAGTACCTGCACTGCCTGGCCTCGATGATGTCAGTAATTGGGCGACTCCAGCAAGCTTTATTCAAACATGAGAGAATCATTTTGTAAGTGAAACCATCACAGTATGAGAAGGTAGGCTTTTGTTACAGAAATAAGGGGAATTATAAAAATTGTAAATGCTTTATTGTTGTTGCTTTACAGAGGACAATGTAAATAGGGAGGAAAAGGGCCGTGAAGTTGAAGAATACATTAGAGAAACCTGTTGTACTCCTTTAAGAAAACAAACACCTTTAGTGACCACTGTACACAGGCTACAGGAATTCAATAACCACACCACTACAAGCCAATTAATATGTGATGTGGCTAACCCACTGCCAACCAGTTAATATGTGATGTAGATATTCACCACTGCCAAACAATTAATATGCGGTGCTCCTACACTGGCCCAGTAATTGCGGAGCCTCAATCCCCACCACTAGCACCAGTGAGTGATGTACACATTGGGAGGATGACAAGTACACACACAGTAAAATACAATTTCCCTTAAGAGCACACAGAGATCACAGTCAGTCTGGGTCTTGTTTCTGCCTCTTTTTCCAGATTCCCAATAAGACTCCCCACTGGCACAGCTATAAAGTTGAGTGCTTAGCCAGGGTTCCAAACCAAGTCCTCCCAACACTCCCTCTGTCCAACCAGTGCTTTGTGTCCCTGCCCAAGTAGCTCTCACACACACACACACACACACACACACACACACACACACACACACACACACACACACACACACACTTTGAGATTTGATTTATACATAAACACACACCTGGGAAAGGATGGCACAGGTTTACTAGCCATGTCCCCTTATGTCCAGAATATAAGCTAGATATCACTGCAACCAGAACCCCTTATCAGCTACTTTAAGGTCCTTACCAAGGGGTGACCAGTCCTATTGTGTAATGTTACTATTACCCAAACTGTAAGTGTGACCAAGAGCAAGAATATTTAGGAGTGGCCTGTACAGTGTCACCAAATACATACCCTAAGAGCTTAAATATGTCTCAAAAATATCAGCCACAAAGTTAGGATTACATATATTTAATAATAAATAAAAGAACAAGACAATACTCAAACAGCATAGTTACTTCAGAGTTCAAAACCACAGGAAATATTTTAAAACAACATTGCAGGACTGTCTCACACAAATACAGAAAACTTCTAAACTAATCTTTACTATTTTCCTATCCATATCTAAGAGAAATTACTATACCCTAGACTTACCTACAGAGGAACATGCAGACAGAAATGTTGAGTGAATGTTTCTATGTCCAAGACAAAAAGCAAAATGTCCAGTCTTTCTCTTTTGGGAGAGTTCTTAAATTAATAATAAACACTACTGCTGGGTTAGCTTCGATGACACCACTCTTTGTCACCTGACTTCAGTTTCCAGGCTAAACAGATACTTAGAACTTAACACCTCTGTGTCAGAAATACATATCTTTCAGATGTTTGCTCAGAACTGAAAATCACAAAACAATAACACCTTTACATGTTAGACCTAGCAATTATTTCTGTTTCAGAGAACAGAAAATCTTCTAGCTCTAGACAATGTGCCTTCTTGCTGCTCTAACTTTTATAGCACATCATGAAATACTTTTAATTTCAACTTATTTTCTTCGAGTTTTGCAAGTTAACTCTATATGTTCCAGATTCTACTATTAAAACATACATTTGCGCAAGTATATAGTTTATATACATTTCTGTTCTTTTCCAGTAGATACACTGTGGTTACATTCTTGAAGCTCAGTATATAACATAGAGTTATGTATAAATCATATCAATATTCACAAATGACATATGGTTATTTACATAATTCCAGATAGCTGGGCTGGCAGTGTCACAGCCCCAACAAACCCACTAGATCTATTCTAAATATTAAAGAAATATACTTTCATGTTTTCTTGTCTAGTTTATTCTATGCAGAATCTGTGATTGCTTTGCTAGTTATTACTTCCTCTAACAGAATGCTCTCTCTTTATATCCATACTGCCTGTTCTGCATGTCTTGGTTTTCCACAATGTGCAATCTTACAACTCTACTAACTGTCTGATTGTCAAGCTATTTTCCTGTCATTTTCTGCTTTATGCTTTAGAGTACTACTCCCATACTTGAGAACACCTGTATAATTGTTTGGGACATTGTCCAATGTACTGATTAGAGTAAATATTTTTAATAATACTTTTCAAATCATTTTCTTCTACTGATTTTGAATTATGGAATTGGTGAGTATTTTTTTTTTTGGGGGGGGGATCATTTAGGTGCGATATTTCCAGTGTGAAAAAAATTCTGAATAATAGTTAATTGTTATCATAGCCACTCGGCGGTATAAACCTTGGCTCGAGATGATTGTCACTGTTGAAGTGACACCCTGACCCCATGCGGAAAATGGGAAAAGGGGTTGAGGATGGATGGATATACACACACACACACACACACACACACACACACACACACACACACACACACACACACACACACACACACGCACATCTCATCTGCAGTAGTGCATTGTCTGTCAGTTAACCAGATTCTTATGTCCTTAGGCAAAGTGCTAAGGCCCTCTTCATTGGTTCATAGGTGTGTACTAGGCTAATGGCCCTGGAGCATTTACAAGCCTGTCTCCTAGACATGCCCTGGCATTGTGCCGCCCAACTCTAGTGCCCAGTGCCTCTATCAAGTAGAGCTACTGCAGTGATCCCCTAGTGAACTATTTCCCATCCACTCATCAAGATTTCTCTTGAAGAGGGTCAGTGAGGTGCTCTGCTTGACATGTATGGGAAGTCTATTCTAGAGCATGGGCAGTCTCTGGGTTATGAACCTGTCACTCCAGCATGTTCTGTTGATTGTGGTAATGAGGTTGAGGTCTCTGAAGTGTGTGCTGTGGAGGGATTTGGATTTCTTTAGATGTAGCATTTCTAACAGAGCTAGGTCAGACATGGCTTTGTAAGTCAAGCAGAGATCGCCTCTTAATAGACAATATGAGACAGAGAATAGCTGGAGTTTTTTTAGTCTGTCCATGTAGGACATATGTTTAAGGCCTAGGATCTTCTTTGTGAGGTACTTTTGTGGCCTTTCCAGCTGCTGCATGTGTCTAGTGAAGTACGTGCTAAATGGGGCATTATACGTAAATACTGGCCTAATGAGGGAAGAGTAGAGAGAGAGAGAGATGATGACCTTTTTCTTCCTGGATGCAAAACCTTTGGTAATGAGATGTGCCACATAGATGGACTTTCTGACCACAGTGGCAATCCGGTGGTTGAAGGAGAGGTTGCTGTCAACCTGTGTCCCCAGATAAAGCTTAAAGTGTTCAGTAAGCTCCCATTGATGTGGTAATTAATGGGAACTGAATTTTTCCCAAAGGGGATGATGACGCATTTTTGGCATTAAGCTTAAGGCTATGGTTTTGACACCAGTCATTGGTCTCAGTGAGGCCTTTCTGTAGGATGTCTACATCACTTGGGGAGTTAATAATGGCTCCCAGCTTGCAGTTATCTGCAAACTTGGTCAGCCAGAGTCCCTCTGTGTTGGCCTGGACTTCTGAGAAGTAGATGCCAAACAAGAGAGGACCCAGGACTGATCCCTGTGGGACTCCACTCCTCACTCATTGGCATTCTGACTTGGAGTCCACTATTTTCACACTGTGGGTTCTATCTGTGATCCAATTTGCAAGCCACCTATTGATATAGGTGGTGATGCCTAGTTTGGTGAGTTTATCAATAATTCCAGTCTTGGGACTCTACCTTTTTCTGCAACGGTTTCTTACTTCTGTTGTAGAGTTTATTAATGGCAGAGGACCACCAGATTGGCTTCCTTTTTCTGAAGGAGAGTGTCTTGGTTCTCTTGGTAATGGCTAGTTCCATGCAATTATGTATATGTTCATACAGTCCACTGGTGTATGATTTGGCAACCATACATCTATTTTCCATTGACAAAGGTACCGTGAAGTTAGCCACCTCTGTTTTTAGGAGCCCAAAGTCAACTTTGGGGAATATTTTCATGGGTGTTACCTTTGTGGGGATGTGCCTGCCCTTCAAAAGTGGTGACCTCATATCCACACACACACCTTTGCAAATAAGTGCTTAAACATATTCACACACACTTTCATCTGCCTTGCGTCTATGCTCACAAAACCTTTTCCTATAAGCTTCAGGTGTTAACTTAAAACATTCTAGCAAACACATTTTGACTGTATTATAATTTAAGCACTCAGTATTAAACAGTTTAGAAAGCACAGTTATAGCTTTACCATGGAGTAAGGGAGTCAGGAACTGTACTCAGAGTCCTTGGTCAACATTATACTGTTTACATACCCTCTCAAACATATGAATGCAACTATTAAAATTATCTCCCTGTGAAAATTGTGGAAGAAATTTACTGAGCTTTGTTGCTTCTGGAGTTCAGCTACTCCCTTTCCCAGTACCTCCATGACTCTGGCGAAGAGTCAGCATCTCCTTTTCATGTTGACTCTGCTTCTCCTTCTCCTCAGCTTCCAGACATTGCAGTTTCTCATTTTCCTCAGCCTTCAGACATCTCAGTATGTCTGCTGCTTCTATTTCTAAATGCTTGGCCTCTAGCTCAAGTCTCTTTATCGCCAGATGGATTTTTAAGTCCTCTGCAGAAAGGTTGAGCTGTCCATTCTCCGAGAGTTGTATATTTCCACGGCCAGTCTGATTGCCCTCCAGGTTACTCTTCTATGATGCAGCTGTAACTAAAGCTGCAATCATGTCTGCTTTAGTCAGATTGGCATGCACCAGTCCTTTAGCTTGGCACATCTCAGCCAACTGGCTCCTTGTTAGCTTGTCATACTCCTCTGCTGACATGCTTGCTTGCTCTCCCTGACTAACTAAGCTAATAAAAAAAAAAATAAAACAATTGTGGTATGAACTCTGAATGTTCACTGCATGGCTGATTAAGAAAACAAACACCTTCAGTGACCACTGTACACAGGCTACATGAATTCAATAACCACACCACTACAAGCCAATTAATATGTGATGTGGCTAACCCACTGCCAACCAATTAATATGCGATGTAGATATCCATCACTGCCAAACAATTAATATGCGGTGCTCCTGCACTGGCCCAGTAATCGAGGAGCCTCAATCCCCACCACTAGCACCAGTGAGTGATGTACACATTGGGAGGATGACAAGTACACACAGAGTAAAATACAATTTCTCTTAAGAGCACACAGAGATCACAGTCAGTCTGGGTCTGGTTTTTCCCTCTTTCTCCTGATTCCCAATAACACTCCCCACTGGCACAGTTATAAAGTTGAGTCCTTAGCCAGGGTTCCAAACCAAGTCCTCCCAACACTCCCTCTGTCCAACCAGTGCTTTGTGTCCCTGCCCAAGTAGCTGACACACACACACATACACTTTGAGATTTGATTTATACATAAACACACACCTGGGAAAGGCTGGCACAGGTTTACTAGCCATGTCCCCTTATGTCCAGAATATAAGCTAGCTATCACTGCAACCAGAACCCCTTATCATCTACTTTAAGGTCCTTACCAAAGGGTAACCAGTCCTATTGTGTAATGTTACTATTACCCAAATTGTAAGTGTGACCAAGAGCAAGAATATTTAGGACTGGCCTGTACATTGTCACCAAATACATACCCTAAGAGCTTAAATATGTCTCACAAATATCAGCTACAAAGTTAGGATTAAATATATTTAATAATAAATAATAAAAGAACAAGACAATATTCAAACAGCATAGTTACTTCAGAGTTCAGAACCACAGGAAATATTTTAAAACAACATTGCAGGACTGTCTCACACAAATACAGAAAACTTCTAAACTAATCTTTACTATTTTCCTATCCATATTTAAGAGAAATTACTATACCCTAGACTTACTTACGGAGCAACATGCAGACAGAAATTCTGAGTGAATGTTTCTATGTCCAAGACAAGATGCAAAATGTCCAGACTTTTTCTTCTGGGAGAGTTCTTAAATTAATAATAAACACTACTGCTGGGTTAGCTTCGATGACATCACTGTCACCTGACATCAGTTTCCAGGCTAAACAGATACTTAGAATTTAACACCTTTGTGTCAGAAATACATATCTCTCAGATGTTTGCTCAGAACTGGAAATCACAAAACAATAACACTTTTACATATTAGACCTAGCAATTATTTCTGTTTCAGAGAACAGACACACTTCTAGCTCTAGACGATGTGTCTGCTTGCTGCTCTAACTTTTATAGCACATCATGAAACACTTTTAATTTCAACTTATTTTCTTCATGTTTTGCAAGATAACTCTGTATGTTCCAGATTCTACTATTAAAACATACATTTGCACGGGTATATAGTTTATATACATTACTGTTCTTTTCCAGTAGATACACTGTGGTTACATCCTTGAAGCTCAGTATATAACATACAGTTATGTATAAATCATATCAATATTCACAAATGACATATGGTTATTTACATAATTCCAGATAGCTGGGCTGGCAATGTCACAGCCCCCGCAAACCCACTAGATCTATTCTAAATATTAAAGTGATATACTTTCATGTTTTCTTGTCTAGTTTATTCTATGCAGAATCTGTAATTGCTTTGCTAGTTATTACTTCCTCTAACAGAATGCTCTCTCTTTATATCCATACTGCCTGTTCTGCATGTCTTGGCTTTCCACAATGTGCAGTCTTACAGCTCTACTAACTGTCTGATTGTCAAGCTATTTTCCTGTCATTTTCTGCCTTATGCTTTAGAGTACTATTCCCATACTTGAGAACACCTGTATAAATGTTTGGGACATTGTCCAATGTACTGATTAGATTAAATATTTTTTATAATACTTTTCAAATCATTTTCTTCTACTGATTTTGAATTATGGAATTGGTGAATATTTTGGGGGGTATCATTTAGGTATGATTTTTCCAGTGTGAAAAAAATTCTGAATAATAGTTAATTGTTATCCTAGCCACTCGGCGGTATAAACCTTGACTCGAGATGATTGTCACTGTTGAAGTGACACACCGACCCCATGCGTAAAATGGGAAAAGGGGTTGAGGATGAATGGATATACACACACACACACACACACACACACACACACACACACACACACACACACACACACACGCATATGTGTGTGTGTGTGTGTATGTGTGTGTGTGTGTGTGTGTGTGTGTGTGTGTGTGTGTGTGTGTGTGTGTGTATATGTATATATATATATATATATATATATATATATATATATATATATATATATATATATATATATATAGGTCCCCTTCAGAAGGTCAGACTTTTAAAAGCTCGATTTTCATATGGCTGAGACCATATGATCGAACTGTTAAAAAGTTTGAACTGTCTGAATGGGGATCTCCATAGAGTGCAGAATGGGAAGATTAGGTCTTGGAGGTAGAATATTAAAATAGCGGGGGGTGCAGGGGGGCTTACCCCCCTGCTAGCACTGTTTGTTTCACATTTTTGAACATTCAAATGTTCGATCATATGGTCTCGGCCATATGAAAGTCGAACAGTTGGGTGTTCGATTATGTGTAGTCGACCCATATACACACACACACACACACACACACACACACACACACACGCACACACACACACACACACACACACACACACACACACACACACACACACACACACATATATATATATATATAGAGAGAGAGAGAGAAAGAGAGAGAGAGATCAGAATATAATACAGTTTTATTTCATTCATTTTAGAGGGCTGTCTCGCAATGGTACCTCCCATGTCAGATTTATTTTTCCTCATTGTGTATCAGTCTGCGCCTCTTGAGGTAACTTCTTTATCACCATAACTCAATCAATAATGACATATCCCTGCCTGTAATGATGTCCTCATAGCTCCCATAACTTCAGTACAGAAGACAATTTCCTCCTTAAATCCACCACTGCTGCATGTGAGGACGTACCACTACAAAGTAAGCACGTCAGTGTTCTTGTGCCATTCTATTGGCACATTGAAGCCTGTGTTTTGTGAGTTTCTGCCTTTCTGTCTACATTAAGACTCATGATGCCAATGACACAGAAAAAGTATTAAAAGTGGATAGCAGGCTACATATGATTTAATTTATTCTTCTACCATTCCTTATATGATTTTACTGATGTTCTGTGCTCATTCCCAAACCCAGATTACTGATCAATTAATTAGATACTTTGCCACAAGCTAGCCAAGACCTCTTTTTAATTCCTTCTCTGTGCGTCTTTCTTATTTTCATTATTTTACACTACCTTGGATGTTTGATCAAAGCAAAAAAAAAAAAAAAAAAAAAAATATATATATATATATATATATATATATATATATATATATATATATCTATATAAATTAAAAAAAATGGTCAGCCACTAATTTGGTGAAATAACCAGTTTTT